>NC_044328.1:82391705-82697930 GCF_007399415.2 Gopherus evgoodei
TGAATGTTGTGGAGAAACTGAATAAGGAAGTGTTATTTACCTCTTCACATTACACAAGTACCCTGGGTCACCTGATTAAATTAACAGGCAGCAGGTTTAAAACAAACAAAAGGAAGTATTTCTTCACACAATGCACAGTCAACCCGTGGAACTTGTTGCCAGCGGATGTTGTGAAGGCCAAAAGTATAACTGGATTCAAAAAAGAATTAGATAAATTCATGGAGGACAGGTCTACCAAAGGCTATTAGCTAAAATGGTTAGAGATGCAACCTCGTGCTCTGGGTGTCCCCAAGACCCTGACTGGATGACAGGGGATGGATTATTTGATAATTACCCAGTTCTGTTCATTCCCTCTTAAGCACGTGGCATTAGCCACTGTTGGAAGACAGGACGCTGGGCTAGATGGACCATTGGTCTGACCCAGTATGGCTGTCCTTATGTTCTTAAGAGCATCAAAACTCTGCTAGTGTGTGCCAAGCACTGTATTAGATATACACAAAATGTGACTTTAAAAGAATTATGGATAGCCAAGGACTTCCAGGGCTCCAAGGAATGAGTCACAAATTGGAGGTGGCAGGAAACAGCAATGTTCAACTGTAACGTAGGACCAGGCTTGCTGGAAAATCTGGACAGTAGGAGTGGGGAAGCGTCACAAGGGCAAACCTAACCACTGCAACTTTAATCCTTATTTCTTCACCGTCCTAATCCTGCTAACATCAAGCAGAGTTGAGCATTTTAAGGGGGATCCCTATTTAGGGAGAACCTTTCATCTTCTGGGAATGAAACGCAAATAGATCTCACTAGGAGTGGGAAGGTGCTTTGTACACCCTAGCCCTCATGTCATTATTATTCCCTTTTCCCCGGGTCAGGAGATAGGCGCTAAGCATTATTTATATATCATCTCTGGATACCCCACTCAATTGTAATAGCCTCTTCTAAGTGGTTTCCACCTTGGTAATTTACAGCACATGCAGACGAACAGATGGAATGATCTGGCCAGGCAGGATCACTGGCTGAGGTCACTGCTCCATATCTGTGTATCATACCAACAAACCCTGCACCCACCTAGTCTGTGCAAAGACAGTCTGTTCTACAGTTACCCTCTTGTCCCTCCGCTGCCCCTCTCCCACGCATAATGTCTTGCTTTAAGATTACAAAGTCTTCAGGGCTGGGCCTGTCTTTTGTTATATGACTGTGGAGCGGAGCAAAGGACCTAGGATAATGTGACCTAGCTGGGGAGAGTAGGCCCTACTGCTACACTAAAAGACCACCATTGAGCAACACGTGGCTACATTCATAAAACTCTGCAACCTTCACCCACTGCAGAGGACCCTATGCTCCTCCCCTGACAGAGTGTTAATTCTTGGTAAGCAGACTGGTTTGCCATTACTGAGACCCAGGCTCTCTGCTGGTACAGGAGGCTAGATCTTGCTTTAGGGCCAGGCAATGCTGAGGGTCATTATCCAGGAAAAAGGAGGAGATGGAGGGCATGCAGCTGAGGTAAAGGTGGGTAAAGAAGCAATTTGCTGCTCGCTAGCGTCCTTGCAAAACCTCTCCACTATTACTCAGCACACTCTTTATTTAATCTTTCTTTTAAAAGTGCATCTTATGTAAATAGGATGATTCTTATTAAGATAATTAACTCCTCCATTTAGATCTAAATTAACCTCCCTTTATCCTACCTTTTACAACACCTTTCAGCCAGATCCAAATTCCCCTTCAGCCTACACGCCTGTACTGGTTGTTATCGCACGATCCATCATCCCTTTCATCCCTCCCTCATTACATATTCTGTGTTCCCCTGAGTGCCAAACAGAACTGTCACAATACTACACAGTCATTCATCTCATCCACCCCCACCAGAGACCTGCCATTATCCACCCTGCCCATCACCCCACCCGCCCCCATTACAGCCTCCAACTCCCCCTGCATAGACGCTCTGTCATTCTTGTCCCATCCCCCTTATTCAATAAAGGCCCCAATTCCATTCCCCTGCACAGACTCCTGTCCATCACCCCTATTACGGACCTCAATTCCCCTCCTCCACACAGCCTTGCTATAACCCATCATCTCCCCATGCCCCATTACAGACCCTAATTCCCCTTCCCTGCACAGACCTGTCCTTACTTTTTATCACTTCCTTCACAACAGATCCAAAAATTCTTTTGCAGGACTCCCTAGATACACTTTGCCATTGAAGGAAGTCCATCACCTCCCAGCCCAGGTTAATAGGCAGTTTTCTGTGTAGCAGTGGCCAGCTTCAACTACCAGCAAAGTTTTTATTTAATTCCTGAATGCTGACCACCAAACCATAAAAAACCCCAACCCCCAAAAAATCAAACTTTTCTCATAGTGTAGCTGCTCTCTCTCTCCACTTCTTTTCAAAGGAAGAGCATCTTGCTAGAACAAAACTCGAGCTTTTAAAAATCCTTTAACATGTTTCATGTTTCTTTTATTTTTTAAATGCTTTATGCAGCTGTCAGTGTGCAAAATGAGAATTTTCTTTTTTAGCACAGTCTTTGAAATAAGAATGCTATGTGGGATCAATTTTTTTATGGCAGTAAAGTAAAAGGGGAAAATAGTAGCAATTTTCTCTTTTGAACATGCCCTATTTAATGGAATGGATGTCACAGTGGAGTTTTATCCAACGGAGATGGAGAAAGAGCCACAAAATGATACTGTGGTCAATCAAAGACTTCTACACTACAATCTTGTTACTATCTTGCTGTCTCAGCCACTCAAGTTGTGCGTTGCTCTCTCCTCATCCTCCCTGCTTGTCTACTTCCACTCCCCTCCCAGACCTGAGGGAAAGGAAAATAAAAAAGTAGATGCAGAGATCCAACAACACTCCCTTGGCAAACGCTGAAACACCAGGCACAAATGGCTCAAAACTCCCCACCCACATTTGGGGGTGGGGTGGGTGAGGAAGCTTCCCTGGTATTTATTTGGATTTCTAGGATAACATGCCAGTGAGAAACTATGTTTCATTAAAAACACCAACAAAAGTGCATCTGAAATGCATAGATATTAAACAGCAATGCTGGATTTCTTCATGTGCAGTTTTCCTTTCTTCATAAACATAATAGGAAAATGAGACTCCTCTTGCATCTTCACTCACCAGGTCTCCCAAGCCCCTCTTGGTTCCTGTTTCCTTCCATCTCATTGCTGCTCTCCATCCCCCTGCTCACTCACCTCACCCATCCACATTACACTGTCTAGTCCCCCTGGCTGCAGAGAGGCAGATGGCCAGCAGGGGCACTGCTGAACCACCACAGACTCCAGGTAGCAGCCACTGCTGGCTGGCATGGGAGTGGCTGCAAGAGCCTGTTTGTGCTAGTGCTCTCCCTGACCCGTGCGAGTTGAAGCTGAATTGATGGCTGCAGAGTGGGAACGTTGTGTCCCAAAAGGCCTAACGTAGACCAAGCCAGCCAAAGCAGTAGTCGTGGGGCTCAGCCCGCTGCCAGCAGAGGGAGCTCTGGGGCAGGCAGTGAATCGCTCATGGCATGGGGCCTGCCTCTTCCTCCCTGCCTGGAAGATGCTGTCACCATCACTCTTACGCGACTGTCCCATGTGGCAGCTCCTGCCAGCAATTCCCCCTGCAAATGCTCTCCATAGTGAAGGCTGCACTGTTTTACAAAGGGGATACAAAAAAGCAGCTCTAACTAAAATAAAATATAGGAAGAGTCTAAGTGGGAAAACCCCATGCAAGAGAGAATCTGGCTTGTCAAACTCCTCTATCCTTCTAACAATCACTCTCGAAGCACTTGCCTACAGGCAGGGAAGTGTGGGCGAGAAGCTAGATGGTGAGTAGGTTTCTAAAATACCTTGCACACCAAGAAGCTTCCAGTAGCTGCAGGAACTAGCCGTGGAAGGTTTCCTTATCAGGCTGTTGGTGAACCAGGCTGTGCTTGTGCAGAAGAGAACAGGAAGGAGGGAGAGAGGGGGACAGGATGGAGAGGAAGGGTGGGGGTGAGGATAGAAGAGCCTGTCTCAGAACAAGGAGCAATGCGAGTAGCCAGAGGGATTCAGCCTCTTTCCTGTCAATGGGAAACACAGTTAATATTATACAGAACAAAAATAGACAAGAAGGAGAGTTTATTTCCAGACTCCTCGGACACAAAGGAGAGGGAACTGGCAAGGAGACAAATTTATTTAAAGCCTCTGTCAGCTTGTTTAGGTCCCAGCTTTAGGTTATTTTTTGCAGAGGGGCTTTCACAAAGCTTAAGATGGACTAAAATGGCCAAATAATGTGTTAGCCTCTAAGGTGCCACAAGGATTCCTTGTTGTTTTTGCTGATACAGACTAACATGGCTACCACTCCGAAATGGCCAGGTGGGGATTTTTTTTTTTAAATTTCAGTTAAAACCCTAAAAGTATTTTTTAAACTAAAAACATTCCCCTCTGAGGCAGAGACCAAAACAGGACAGTGCTGGGCTAGGACAGGAAGTGAAATGGACCCAACCAGTGTTCTCAAGCAGGGACAAACAGCATGAGTAAGGGAAAGGGAATGATTTTGGACTGATGCAGTGCTGATTAGAGGTATGCTGGAAGCCTGGAGCCAGGATTCAGATTCAAACTTTCCTCAGATTTGGGAGTGTTAGGGTCTGGTTTCTGATCCAGCTCTAGCTGTGTTCTGCATTGGAGGTGTTGGTAGCAGCATAGCTAAAGAATTTCCTCACGGCCCATTCGGATCCTTGCCGTAACTCCAGTAGCTATGCAGGGGTGGGGTGGGGGGAGAGTTCAAACCATGGTTTTAATCACGAGGTCTTTTACTTTAATTTGGCGGGGGGAGGAGCTTTATAGGCTGGTTCTAGAGGGGGAAGGAAAGGAGATGCCAAGTCCCTTTGCTGATGTTACTACATTTTTTTCTTCTTGTGCAGCCAGCGGGCGCCAGCTTTAAATAACACTGAGCCCAAAATGGCAACACTCAATGCACGTGGTGTCTTTCAGCCAGCCAATCCCAAGGCAAGTTGGCATCATTGGCTCACAGATGGGGAAACTGAGGCACAGAGTTGTTGAGTGACTTGCCCAGGCTCCTGCTGTAAGTCAAAGGCAGACCCAGAAGTAGACCTCAGCTCCCTCTTCACTCGTCATCCCATTCCTGTCTGCTGAATCAGGCACTGACACTGGGCTACGGCAGTCATTTCGAGGAGGCCAAAGTAGGATCCTGAGGCAGTGCTCCAATACAGCCCTTTCAAAAGGGCGCTAGAGGAGAACAGTTCACTTAATGTCCCAACCAGAGGGTTGTGTCAGACAGATGCTGTGTCCCACTCCTGAGGGGGCGGCATCTCACGGACAGGCAAAGCGATCCCTAGGCTATGGTAAGGTGGCAGGGTGCTCTGGGGCCTGGCCGGAGGAGAGACTGCTTGTAAATGTGAGCTCATTATCCTGGGTGGGTGGCCTAGGCTGGAGCAGGGGTTCTAGCGCAGCTGGCAGGTCTAACAACCCATAGGTGTCGGGGGGGAGTGGAGGCGGGGTCATGCCTTTCCTGTACAGGAACACAAGAAAAGGGACACTGGAGCCCCCTGTGAAGCATAAGAGTCTCCCCTATTAGTGAGGCCTGGCTAGGACACACCCCTCCCCAGCCCTCAGGTGTTTAACACAGGGAGCAAGATGGACAAACCTTGCAGCTGAGACTGAAGAGGGAAAACAGCTCGCAGAACTGCTCCTCCAGAAGGAGCATGGTCCTGGGGCTATACTAAGGGGGTGGAAAGCTCCTCCTTGCCTGGCGCAGTGAGTTCCCCCCTCTCCATTGCAGTCTCCTTTAAACCCTGATGCAGTCTATATCCAACATACCATCTGTGAATCGTCACACCCCTTCCTGAGGCTGCCTCAAAGAGAAGAAAATTTGCTCAGGAAAAAGGCACTGGGCTGGAACTCAGAAGATCTGAGTTCAACCCAGAGCTCTGCCACAACCAGTCCTGTGTGACCCTGGGCAAGCCACTGATCCTCAGCTCCCATCTGCGTCATGCTTCTGCAACTCCTAAGGCGGTGGAAGGGCAGGCACATTGATTAATGGCTGTGAGGTGGATGTGGGGGCACAGAGAAGTCCACAAAAGAAGAATAAGGAGCTACTACAGCCGCTGATAGAGACCGGTGGGTCTGGAGTGGAGCAAGCAGCGTTCTACTCGCCGCTGCACCAGTGTGGACACAATTTACCTAGTAGCTGTATCTGGCACCTGCACATGGATTTTTCTTCTATTTGTTTCCCATTTTCAAAATGGGGCACATCACCTCCCAGTGAGCACTGTGCGGCTGCGCATCTTGACAGTGCTTTGAGATTCCCAAAGGGCAGGCAAAGCACTCCTGCTCCTATTCCCTCCCATTCGCCCCTGGCAGAGGTAGTGGCGATGTGGCAGGGGGAGGAACTATGACATCATGGCCAGGGGAAGGTGCACCAATAAATCTACTTAGGTGCCTCCACCACAGCTGCTCCTACTGTTCTCTAGTCAAAATAATCCATTCTAAAAGTAGCTGAAGCAGCTCCACTGAGTCGTGGCACAGCCCAGCTAATGATGCAAATATCCTGCATGTTACAGTTCCCAATTAACAGCCTCAGCCCCTGAAACAGAGACTCTCAGAGCCCATTCTTCTGATGTTTGCCAATCACCTGTTTCAAAAGGCAAGCCCCTGCCCATCCCCACAGACCCGGGCTGCCTTGGCGTTTACCCTGTAAGTGAACGCTTACAAATAATTTGTGTTAAAGGGATTAGAGCATGCGGCTCACCCCTGCAGCTTCTTCCAAGCATCTAGGATCCAGCCTGATGCTGGAGTGGGTGGGAGAGAGGGGCGCAGTTGGGTAGGATGGGACGGGGGCGGGGGGGAGCTTGCTGAATGAACCCTTTCACATACTTACTGCTAGGGTTTGAAGCACTGAATGAGTGAGTCAGTCGGGGGAAGGGAGGTGGGGCAGTGCACAGAATGTAGGACAGCTACAGGAACAGCACTTTGGGGGGCAGGAGGAAGAAGCAGGGTGGCTGCAGGAACAGCACCGGGGGCGAGGAGAAGCTGGAGAGGGGTAGTTCAGCTGCAGCAAGGCAGAATGCATCAAGACATCATTACAGCAGCTGTGGGACGGGGAAGGCAGATGCTGGAGAGCCTTGCTGTGCCCTAGAGTAGGCAGCCTCATGCTTCCCCAGAGCGAGGCTGGCATCAGCAGAGCGACCCTCCCACAGGCACGAGACCTTCCCAGTCTCACACTGGCTGCCTTGGCATTTCCTTGCTATGGCACAAAAGGGGGAGACACACAAAACCAAACTCCCCCCACCCTCAAATCCCTCCTGCCTCATTCCACTCTCCCCAGGTTCTGCTTTTCTCTTCCTCCACCCAGCCCCAAGGCTCTTTCCCTGGCTTCATGCACCTTCTTCCCTGGCTCTTTGCTCCTGACCCCTCCACATGCGGCAACTGCTCCCCCTCAGTCCCATGTTCTCCCCTGGCTAATCCAACTGCTCCCCAGCACCCTCTTCTCATCTCCCTCTCTGCTCCCTACAGGTGATGTCCGTGGCCTGGGGAGAAGACCCAGCTTCTTTCCTTCTGGTACATAGCAGGGCGCAGTAATGGCTTTGCCTATCAGGTGCCCTGGTTCCAGTCCTGGAGGAGGAATGATGGGGTGGCTGCTTTAATGCAGTCTCTCTCCTTGCAGGCAGCCTGTCCATAGCTGAGTCAAGGGGGGCTGAGAGTGCAGATCTCCACACGCTATGGGGCCAGGATCCACAGTTCACGAACCCTAGTGCTGCCAGCTTGTGCAGTTTTATCACAAGTCTTGCAACATTTGGGGCTTTTCCTAAAGCCCAAGCTCTTGGAGTCCTGTGATTTTGAGAGAATTGCAGCTTACATTTAAAAAATAAAGTTTCTAACCCTCATGGCTGCAGCGGAAAAACTTGAAAACATGAAACCTAAAGGCTGGAAACCCAGGAGGCAAAGAAAACCCAACACTGATTATTTAAAAAAACAAAACAAAACAAAACCAAAAAAACCAAAAAAACCCTCATGATTGAAGGCGGCTTGATTCAAGATTGGTGAAGACCTGGGTTGACAATACTGCAGACAAGCCCAGGGGAGAGGAGAGGTTCACCTTGGATGGACATAAAGCATGGCCTCAGAACTCCAAGTTGCTCTGCCCTGTTGATTTTCCAAGGCCTGAGGCCTTTGGCTACTTGGGAGTGTCTTTTGAGGGGAAGTGGGGATTTTTATTTAGTCATCAAAGGTGATTTCAGCAAATCCATTGCAAACTCCACGGAGCTCATAAGTCGGCACAGGAACTCTGACCCCACCAGGTGTGAGCATCCTGAATAGCGCATACGCAGCACACGTGCTTCAGAAATCCCACATCCTGTCACTTCTCTGACCTGGGGCTTCACAGCACCATATCCAAGGAAATGTACCATGTACAGCTCTGGAACAGCTTAAGAATCTTGCATCTGCCAGGAGTGGACTCCCCAAGTGAGGAGGGAGCAATGGGGGCCTTCCCCAGCCCAATAATTTTGTCCCTCAGCATAATGTGGCAGAGCTAGGATCACCCATAAACCCAGGTCCCATCTCATCCTGCTAACACCCCCCCCAACACACACAGTCCCCTTCACTAGCCAGCTGGGGTGGGCTCCCTGTGGCTGTGGGCACTCTACCCCTGGCATGCCACATCTTTGCAGCTGGGCCAGAGACACTCTGCTGGCCAGACCACAGAGGACATGGCATGACCTGTCTTCAGCCACAGGCAGAACGCCAAAGCAGACCAGGATTAAGACATCCACAGTCACCCGGGATACCAGCCAAACCGGCAAGGCGTCCAGGCTTTAATGTGTCAACTAACTGCAAGACGGCAATCCTGTTTTTGCCAGGCACATGGATTGACCTTACACAGAAGATAGGTGGGAGAATGCAAGCTGCCTTCAGCCCCTGGTCTTAGTATTTCCACATTCCCCACTGGGTTTGGGGAGCGGTGGTGAGACCGTATAACTGTAATCATTGCGACCCAGTTCCTGGCTTTCAGGTACTTGTGGTTTTTCCCCAAAGGGCAATGATCAGTTCCAGGATTTCTGCTTTAGGTCAGGGATATGTATAACAAGTTCAAAGCCTGGCACTCGGGAATAAAAGCCTGGGGAGCAGGAGCTCATGGGAACCATGCTGCAAATCTTAGTGGGAGATCTGTGTGCTTGGAAGGGAAGAGAGGAGGTTGGTCAGGAGACAATTCCAAACATCAGGGGTTCCATGGAAGACAGAGCTGGAGAAGGCTAGAAGCAGGGGAAGGCAGCCAGAGGGAGGTGGTGAGAACTGTGCATAGCCTTGAAGGTGTTAAGAACTGGCAGATCTCAAAATGGTGACAAGCAGGAAGCGCGGGCACAGGGATTTCCACATTTAGAGAGGAAAAGAACTGACACTTCCTAAATATAGACTGGCACTCTAACCTACTTATGTAACCTAATGTGACAGCACAAAGGTCCAGTTCATCACTGATGCTGGCACCTCACCCGAGAGCACCCGACTCACTGAGTATCTCTCCTGCTTCATCACACAGTGCATAAGTGGTTTAAGAATCATAATTACTGCTGCTTAATTGAAAAGCATTAACGGTGCTATGATATATACAGGAGAGAATGCCAATCCTGTCTCCTCCCGAGGGCACCTGATGACTGGGCGGGAGCTGGGCCACTGAGGGGAGCATACTGGCTGGACTGGCACCTTCCCACCAAGGACCAGGACAATCCTGTCCACTGGTCTGTGGGGAGTTGTGTTAGATGGCAGAGCTCCTGGGGTCCTCCAGTTCCCAGAGCAGACTAGAGTGTGACACTCCCAGTCAATCTCAAATCGCCTGTCACAGCAGCCACTTTGTGGTCTACTCAAAGGGTGACGCTTTACGCAAGTTGTTCAGTGGGCTCATTTGCAGATAATCTGCATGTAACCATAAATTTAAACTGATGGTCAACACTCTGCACTGCGCTGAACAAAACCCAGCAGCTCTGGGTGAGGGAGATATGTTAGGATTTGGGGGGGATGGCGGGGGAGACCAGGTGGCTCCTGGGACTGTTGAGACTTCCAGGAGATTGCAGGTGCTGGAGATCCTGAGGGGCCATGGGAAGCCCAGGGAGGATAGGAGGTGCTAGGTTCCTAGGGATAGGGGACTCCTGAGAAGAGATGCATGGGGGCAAGGAAGCCCAGGGAGGATAGGAGATGCTATATTCCTGGGAGTCAGGGAGCCGTTTGGGTGGGATGGAGGAGACTGATGCAGAAGGTTGCCAAAGGGAAGTAGCCCACCCCGTCACCTTGTGCTGGAGCAGTCGTGCCTGTCCACCTGCTCAGAGGCTCCATGACTCCCTCTAGTGGCCAGAAGGCACAAATGCCTTCAGCTTTCCTGCAGCTCAGCCCGAAACGGCATTTCTGCAGGCCACAGGTATGCGGATGGGATGGCCAAAGGCGTGACCCTTGGCAGCACTGTGCTGTAGACACACGTGCCTCTGTATGCTCCTTCCCTCTGCCTGCCTGGGCAGTAACACACTGGTGTCTTCACACCAAGGCACCAAAGGCAGCCTGTAGGCTGGATTTGGGGAGGGAGGTGAGCACATAACCCTGCAAGTCATTCATCATTTAATTCCATATCCTGATGTGATAAATGAAGCAGGCAGTAGCTCCCTTTTATGAACACCCAACCAGCTAATTAGAAAGTCCCTCTTGGTGGCAATTCTCTGCTTGCTTTACCTGTAAAGCAGGGCTTTGGAGTTGTGCTACAGCTCTGCTCCAGCTCCAGGCAAAAACCTGCAGCTCCACTGCTTCAGAGCTGCTTCGCGCTCCAGCTTTGGGCTCTGCTCCAAAGCCCTGCTGTAAAGGGTTAACAAAGTCCCCCAGGTAAAGGAAAGGGAGTGGGCACCTGACCAAAAGAGCCAATGGGAAGGCTAGAACCTTTTTAAAATGGGAAAAAAGCTTTCCTTTGTCTCTCCCGGCTGAAGAGACAGGGGCAAGCAGGAATGCTGTGTAAAGTTTGAACCAGCCATGAAAAATTATCTTCCATACCTAGAAGGATTCACTGGGACAGGGTATGTTTATTTCAGCTTGTGGATTCCTCTGTGCTAAGCTCAGGTATTTTTTGTTTTCTTTTGTAACATTAAGCTGGAATGCAGAGAGACATTCCTGGTGTTTAACGCCTTTTCAGTTGCTCTATATCATCCAGCAATAGCTTGATTTTCCAGATGTGTTTCCTTTTCTTTTTTTAATAAAATTTACCTTTTATAAAAACCTGATTTGTTTTGTGTCTTAAAAGGTCTGTCCATGTGTTTTTCAATTATCTGGTGCAACAGCTGGGTTTTGCTTTTGGTTGTTTTCTTTCTCAGCTTCCTCAAGCAAGGGGTGGAAAAGCCAAGGGGCCTCAGGGAAAGAACTTCCCAAGTGAGTTTTTCCAGGATTTGCAAGAGGCAGTTTTCATTGGGTGGTGGCAGCATTTACCAAGCCAAGGTCAGAGAAAAGCTGTAACCTTGGGAGTTTAATACAAGCCTGGAGCTTAATTCTGTTATTAATTTTTAGAATGCTTGTGGGCCCCCACCTTCTGCACTTCAAGTGCCAGAGTAGGGAATCAGCCTTGACACCTGGCATGCAGAGAACTCTCTCACCTCCCTCTGCTCCGTCGACCACCTGACTCACAAACAGCGACAGACCTCTGGAACCTGTTAAAACCCCTCTAACTCAGGCAGAAACACTGGAGGAGTCTCCCAAAGCACCATTTACAGTGCTCGCCAGCCAACTGGGAGGAGAGAGCACAGACCTTCAGAACCCACCAGGCAAAACACCACTGATGTAAATAAACACCCCAGATCTACAGGTGCTGGAGGCCCTCAATCAACAGAGCGCATGAGCTGCCGTACCTGACAACAGATGCATGCTATTCCACATTCAGCATGGAGCCTTTGAAATAATTAGCCATTCTGAACTACAAAACATTGTCCCAGTGGGATAATAAAGTCCAACATCTGTCAGAAGAGCTAGCGCCTATCGAATTGCCAAGAGAAACATTTTTTCTCCTCGTTCAATTCACATCTAAATTGAAAACAACCCCAGAAAGTATCCAGTGGCACCAAATCATTATACATCTCTGAGCACGCAAGCTGTTTGCCACTGCCAGCAAAGCAGGCCAGCCATACAGCGATCACTCACTCAAATTAACAAATCATTTTATTTAGATATGAAAAGGATTGGTAACTGACTGATGGCATGCCCCCATATGGCACCGTAAACTGGAAAAAAGAGAAAAAAAATATCAATCCAATCAGCCACACCTCTTCCTCCCCCCATTCAGCATCCACACTCGCTACAGCAGAAGCGGGGAAATGTGACAGCAAGCGTCACTGTCAGGAACAACGGAAAAGCTGTGGAGGGAGGAAACTATAGCTGACCCAGTCAATTCTTCTGTGCAGAAGTCATTGCAGAGCCTGGTATAGGAGCACTGGCTGTGGGGGAAGCTCCCAGCAGTAGGCGCAGTACAGAATGGCCCAGGAATTCTGGTCATAGACAACTTCTTGCTACTCTAGACCAGGGGTGGGCAAACTATGGCCCAGGAGCCCTTTTAAGCTGTCCCGGGAGCCGCACCACAAGGGTCAGCCCACTCCAGCTGGGGTGCAGGGTCAGGGCCTCACCACGTGGATCACGGAAGCCACATCATGGCCCCGCTCCAGCTCCTACATGCTCCAATGGGAGCTTCGGGACAATGCCTGTGGATGGATGGGGCAGCATGCAGAGCTGCCTGGCTGCACCTCCGCAAAGGAGCTGGAGAAGAGACATGCCAGTGCTTCTGGGAGCCATTTGAGGTAAGCACCGCTCAGAGCCGGCACCCCCTGAGCCTCTCTCTATGCCCCAACCCCTGCCCCAGCCCTGATCCTCCTCCCGCTCTCTAAACCCCTCGATCCCAGCCTGGAGCACCTTCCTGAACCCCAAACCTCACATCCCCATACCCACCCCAGAACCCGCATCCCTTTCTGCACCCTTGCCCCAGCCCTGATTCCCTCTCCTGCCCTCTGAAACCCTCTGTTCCAGCCCAGAGCACCCTCCTACACTCTAAACTCCTCATCCCCAGCCCCACCCCAGAGCCCCACCCCTCTTGCACCCCAACCCGAATTTTGTGAGCATTCACAGCCCGCCACACAATTTCTATTCCCCGACGTGGCCCTCGGGGCCAAAAAGTTTGCCCACCCCTGCTCTAGACCATCCTCTCCCAACAGGAGGTGCTATAGAGAATGGCCCAGGACTCTCTCTCTAGCTAAGGGCCCCATAGATTGCCCCCTATTATCAAAGTGATGTTGTGAGCACCTCTATGCGGGAGGGAAGTTGTATTATCCTCATTTGACAGATGGGGAACTAAGGGACAAGTTTCCAAAGGTATTTAGGTGCCTGAAGATGCAGACAGGCATCTACCCTTGGGCACTTTTGAAAATGCCAGTAGGTACCTAAATCAAATTGGTTTCAGTAGGAATTAGGCACCTAATCTCCTTAGATGCTTTTGAAAACCGTACTCGGTGCCTGCCTACCTTTGGGAACATGGCTCTAAGTGATTTGGCGCAGGGTCACATAGGAGGGCTGTGGCACAGCCATGAAGTGAACCCAGGACTCCCTCCCGACTGCAGCCCCCTGCTGTAACCATAAAGCCATTTTTCCTCTCTGCTGGTTAACATAGAGCATTTCCACCTACTCCAGACCCATCCTCTCCCAGCAGGAGGCATGCCAGGAATGGCGAGGAGTAATGAGTGTCACAGAAGCTCCAAGCAGGGACAGTGTAGCCAGCACTGTAAAATTGCTGGCTTTGGGGAAGCTCACAGCTGGTCCAGTCCCAAGTCGCTGTGAGGAATGGTGCAGAAACACCAAGTGTGGGTGTGACCCAGCAGTCCCTTGGTGCAAACTGGCAGAGGGCCCAGAAAGGTATGTAGGGTTTTACAAGGATCCCCTGGGTCAGACAGCTGCATAATAGCTCACCAAAAGGTGGCAGACAAGGTCTCTACAGAGAGCCAGGCCCACTGGTCACACAGTCACTGGGAAATGGACATGCGGGTCATATTGAAGGAGCTCTGTATCTATACTGATAATTACGTTCTTAAGGCCTTGGAGTTAAGGCAGGTCACCAGGAGGTAAATGACATCTATCTCCCTGTCTGGCCCTTTGTATACTGCAGGCCTAGCAGTGTGGAGTAGGCGATTGTGAAACTGACAAGGGAGGAAATTGACAGGATGAAACAAACAGCTGAGATGTATCCCGTTTATGAACAAAGACCAAGGACTATTCGAGTCCACCTTGGCCTGCAAAGAGATGCACTGAATCCTTCACCAAGGAGGCAAGCTGACAGCATGCTTGTCTCATGAAAAAGGGGTCACAGCCACACTTGCTGTAAAGAATGGCAAGGATTTTGGGTGAGCAAAACTAGTAGACAGGAGAGTATCTTGCCAGTTCAGTCTAGGCTCTATATTGGGAATTATGACTTTATTTTATATGTAATCATTTGTTTCCAATACTTGTACTTGCTCCTGCTTGAATCCCTCTGTTTTGATAAATAAATTGACACTTGATTTCACTACAAACACATCCAAGTGCTGTGTGTTAAGCAGAAGGGTAATCTGAGGTGGAACTGCTAAGCTGGAGTATATTGTTTCTTTGGAAGCAGCGAATGGATGATTACTGCGAGTATCCAGTAGACCAGGCAGGCTGGACACTCCAGGGAGACACGTGGAGGGCTCAAGTGTTAGAGTGCAGCTATAGATAACTCGCAGAGTGACCACAGGGCCTGAGTGGCCTACAAGAGAGGGCTTATCTTGCCCATGGCATTGAAGCACTGACCCTGGCAGGCACAGACATGGCCTCCTAATGCTAAGGGCAGGTAGTGGGAAGGGGCCTCACAAACCTGGGCGCCCCAGGAATGGCACAGTGGGAAAACAATCTATTCTACTCTAAAACCAGAAGTCTCTGATGGGAGTGTCAACCTAAGTGTCAACCATCTGCATGTGTGAACATTGTGGTTAAATTCAAGATATAAACTAAATGCTGAATTTCTTAGGAATTCCTACAATAAACTAGATTCCACATACCCCTGATCAAAAAGAAGAGTCAGAACATGCCCCATACAAGGCTTTCCCTCCTTAATTCCCCACCCCCAAATACTCGCACAACCCCACTCACTGGTCAGTGAAATATCAGTTGATTGGGGAGGTTAACTTCTAATGGCATTGGCATGTGTAAGAGGAAGAAGATAGGAGTTTTCACAACAAAATGCCTTCTGAGGCATTCTGTGCAAGTTTACCCTAGTGTAAAAGGGTTCACGGTCACAGAATTCCGAGACTTACAACTGGCCCTAAGTCTATTGTTTGGCCTTTTGAGAAGGGAGCCTGGTAAAGTTAAAGATGATGCACCAGATTCAACTACAGTCAATGACCCTGGGCTTGTTAATTTCTCTTTTAGATTTGAAAATTTGACAATGTAAAGAAACTGGCAATGAGATTACTAGGAGGATTTCATTCTGAAAGCAGCACCACTGATTTCAGTGCAACTACTCACTGAGTAAGGGGCTACTTAACTTGAGTCAAGGCAGCAGAATCTGGCCTCTGCTGACTACAACAAGATACAATGCAGGAAAAACACTTTGAAACACAGATCTGCCAGTGAACCTCAGTCCTGAGCTGCAGCCCCCTGCCCTGCAAGCCTTGCCCCTACCCCCAGATCTGCCAGTGCACCTCAGTGCTGAGCTGCGGCACCCCCAGTATTCTAGCCCTAGACTCCCAAACACATAGGTCTGCTTATGCTCCTCAATTCTGACCTGAAGCCCCCTTGCTATTACAGCCTGGCCCCCCCAAAATTCCAGTTCTTCTAATGCAGCTTGACCTTGCCCAGCAGCATGCCACAGTCCTGGCTTTTCCTGTACAGACCTAAGCTACTGTGGATAATGCTGCAGAGGTTTAGTGTTCTAGGCTGAAATATCGAGATTCACTTTCCCCTTCACAATATAAAATCCAGGGCCCCTCTTCTCTGCTGTGCGCATGCACCCTCAGCCTCGCTGGGCCACGCAGTGCCTTTGATTCACATGTGCAACTGCATCACCGTACAAGGCCAAGGGCGCAAGGGACGCACGGTTTCTGTGGCAGCTAGAAACTCAGAATGGCACCAAAAAAAAAAAAAAAAGAGAATTTACAAGTCATGTCACTGGCAATACAACAGCCCATGGCTTCTCAGCCCATATCGACTTTGGCAGCCCCTCCCCCCCTTACCATCTGCAACATGCTGTATGCCATGAAAATGGGACTTAAATGTCATCGTCCCCCCCAGAAAAATAAAATAAAAAATCAGAACTCAAATAAGCTGTGGTTTGCAAACGTGTCAGAATTAGAAATAAATAATAAAGAGAAGCGGTTTGCAAGCCATTCACCTTTATTTATTTTGTCAGCTACAGTTTTGCCAACCACGCACAGTGCCGGGCAACATTTCTCTCCTTCCCCAAAATGTCAAAATTGTTATGACTGCGTGGTTGGAAGCATTCCGTCAACAGAGGAAAACTGCCTCTAGTGCCTGTCAGTCTAGCGAGCCCCAGGACTCCTGCAGATAGCACAGCTTGGCCTGACAGTACATTTATCACCACGCAAGGAGATGAGCAGAACAGGAAGGAGGCGTTAGTTGGATTACTCCCCTTGACCCTCCCCCCTCTGCTCCCTCCCTTTGATCCAAAGGGAAAGTCAGTTTAACCAAATGAGAAAGAACAGACGAAAGGGAAATCAGTGTTTCTCAAACTGGGACCACCGCTTTTGCAGCGAAAGCCCCTGGTGGGCCAGGCCAGTTTGTTTACCTGCCGCGTCCACAGGGCCAGCCAATCACGGCTCCCACTGGCTGCGGTTTGCTGCTCCAGGCCGCGGTTCGCTGCTCCAGGCCAATGGGAGCTGCTGGAAGTGGCGCGGGCCAAGGGACGTACTGCCGCTGCTTCCAGCAGCTCCCATTGGCCTGCAGTGGTGAACTGCGGCCAGCAGGAGCCATGATCAGCCGGACCTGCAGACGCAGCAGGTAAACAAACCGGTCCAGCCCGCCAGGGGCTTTCCCTACACAAGCGGCGGCCCCAGTTTGAGAAACACAGCTTTAAACTACCAAGAGCTGGTGGGAGGGAGCATGGGGACAGGCAAGTGGGGGGTCAACTTGTGCCATCATGCAAGGCCAGGAAGGCGTGAGATACCTGCAGCTTGAAGCCCTTCCTCCTCCTCCTCTCCCCTCCCAATGCAAACCCAGCCTGGGCTGGCACACTCTTCAAGCTTCCCAATCAACCCCTGTCACGCCAAACGCAGCCAGTAGTGCTCCAGGATAAACTGGAGGGATGCAAGCAAGATTTTACCTGACAGTGAAAAACCATCAAGACTTCATCTTGTTCACACAGGCGATGGTGGAAGGGCTGCTTGGGTCTGGCTCAGTTTCCCAGTTGAAATAAAAAATTAGTTCAAGAGCGCATATGCTTCATATGGGGATGGACTGTTAACGCTTTCCAGCGGCTGAGCCACCCTGCTCCCCAAACTCTCCTCCTGGGGCCCCCCTCCTCTGCACTCAGTGCTTCCCCCCACCCTGCTAGCTTCCCAGCCACAGCCAGCACTCCCTTCCCACACCAATTCTTCCCCCTGCTGCCAGATCCTTTCCCTGCCCTCTGCACCCACTGAGATAACCCAGCTGCCAGACGCATATTGTGTAGGCAAGCCATGGAAATGGGGGGCTGTTGCAGATGATTCTGGGATCAGCAGGCTGCAGCATACCAAGTGGCTGAAGGCTAGTTAAAACTTGCAGAGCTCTGTACAGCCACTACTTCCCTGCAGAAGAGCCCTGTGCGGCTGGCAAACGATGCTACTTTCGTATCATATTCAATAAACACTGTTACAAAACCTACAATTTACAAGGGTTTCTCCTCCCAAGCGGGTTCAGAGCACGGAATGGGAAGCTGCATTCTGCACGTTTAAGGATCTTTCAGGAAACTGGGGCGACGTTTGAATTCCTAGCAATAAATCCAGGAGACAACTCGCTGATTTCCTGGAAAGCGGAGCTGCTTTCTCACCTCGCCTCCACCCCACGCTATCAGCTCTGGTTCCATGCAGATAGACAGAGCTGCTGCTCCCTGCAACTGTAAGATTCCAGCAACAGAAAAGCAGAGAGAACTCTGCCTACAGTAAACATCTGAGAAAATATTGGAAAAGCAGAGTGCAGCTGGGAAGCAGTCTTGAGTGCAAAGCCAAAGCAAAGGCAGGCAGTTAGAACAGAGGCACAACGGACAAGTGCATTAGCACTTAGCCTCTAGAGGCCTCAGGTTCAAATTCTACCTTAGATCACAAGTGAAATGAAAGTCTACAGCAGTCTGAGCAGCATCCTCTTGGAGATTTAGACCGACTGCAGTTGCATGTGGCAGTGGCTGCTTAGGAGAGGCCCAGGCCTTGAGGCACAGTGAGGTGCTTAGTGTCACAATTTTGAGGGCAGCAGGGGCTGCGCTGCAGGATTAAGGTGCCCTGGGCAGAGTTGGGGGGATGCCTGCATAGCAAATACCAGGCTGGTGGGAAGCAGGGGCTCTCTTGCTGGCCACTGCAACGAAGCACGTTCTCCAGCCACAGGACTCTAGTGCTTTTTTCTTTAGGGGTTCAGCTCTCCACCTCTCAAGATATGCTTATTTACCACAACTTCAGCATCTCAGTCGTGCCATTTTCCCCTGACCCAGGGTCTTCTGCAGGAGCCGATCTAATTCCTGCAGCTCTCACTAGCAACTGAGCTCTTGCTGGCTCTTGGCAGAGACCTCCATCCTTGGAGATTTTTAAGGTCAGGCTTGACAGAGCCCTGGCTGGGATGATTTGGTTGGTCCTGCTTTGAGCAAGGGGTTGGACTAGATGACCTCCTGACGTCTCTTCCAACCCTAATCTTCTATGATTCTTCTGAGGACCAAGTGATCTTCAAGCCATTGTCTGAGCTAGGTGCTCAGGTGCTGGAATTAGGAGTTCAGGGGGTGGTGCTGCACTCCCTGGCTTGAAGTGCTTTCTACCATACACAGGGTTTACAGTTTGGTTCAATGGCTCTCAGCACCACCACTGTACAAATTGTTCCAGCACCCCTAGTCTGAGCCCTAGTCTCACAGCACCAGCCAATAGGTAGCTACTGAGTCACAAGGGTCTGTACCCACCTCCCACCTTGTAGCACTGGTCCCGTAAGTTTCTCCTCTTTTGTAAGTACCAAGTTTACAAAGCAGCAGCAATGAGCCACAGACAGAGAAGTAGCTAGACACTCCCTCCGAAAAGAGGCCACTGTGGATGTATTTACATTGTAAAAAGAAACCCCTGGCAGAGTCTCAAAACCTGGTTCGACTGACTCAGGCTCACCGGGCTTGCGCTACGGGGCTAAAATTAGCAGTGTAGATGTTCAGGCTCAGGCTGTAGCCTGGGCTCTGAGACTCTCATTCCCTGCCAGGTTTCAGAGCCTCCAAAAAAACCCTCCAAAACCCCCACTTTGTAGGCCAGAATGGACCTAAGACCAGACCCCCGACACCATCAACAGAGATGCTGCAGAGAGCTCAAACATGTTCTAAGCTGGATGCAGGAATTACCAAGTGAAATTCTGTGGCCTGTGCTGTGCAGATCAACCTACACGATCAGAATAATCCCTTCTGGCCTTAAAAATTGACACGGCTATGACGAGTAGGGGAGGAATGGAGAAGCAGCATGCACTGCACTGCGACGCAAGTTTACAGCCAGGAAACAGGCTTAGCCAAGAGAATGCTGACCCAGAGGATGGAAGTGGCTTGAGAATAAAGGCAGGGTTGGGCAAGGACTTCCGTATTGGTTTGCATTTTTCCTAAGGGACATTTAGGCAGAGAGAGACAACTGGACCAAGTAGAGTGAATAAGAACACACTGCCTGATCCAACAAGGTGACTTCAATGGGTTTAAGATCAGGACTGCAGTAAAAGTCTAAGTGCGCCAAAGTCCACCTAGTTCAGTGATCTATATCAAAAGTCATGGCTTTTCTTGGTACCTCCCAGGCTGGCCAACGTACGCTGCATGCTGCTGACTGGTGTTTCAGCATGAAGGCTGCATCTTTTGAATGCCTGCTAGCTTCAAACCTGGAGACTAATGACCAGAGGAAGGAGCCTATCTGGGAGATGAAAGCATTTTGTTAAAAGCATGACAGTAATTATGTTCATATTAGTCACAAAACGCTGCACGCTCTGCAAGATTTTTGGTCGGTTCTTTTGTTTATTCCCCTTTCTGGCTGCACTGATTTCATATTTACATCCCGTCTGAAATGAGGATAATTCTATAGAAGGTCTGAAATCCTGACTGCCCACAGATCTGATTAAAATTAACCATAAAGATCCAACCTGAGCCACTGGCCACAAAACCGAGCTGGTAGGTCATTTATCATGGCTCAGGTTTCCTAGTTTTTTTCTTGTGCCAACATTTTCTGCTGCTGAACACAAGGAGCTGATAGGTCTGGATAAAGGCAGGTTATAGGGCAGGCAAGTGATGTGCAAGCTTGTACCACACAGTTCTGCCAACAGCCTCAGTCCTTTCCTGACATGCCACATGCCTTTGGTGCCTGTCCTGGGACAGCACAAAGCTCTGATCTTGACCAGTCACTCCTGACCTGTAGCACCTCCTGCTGTTCCTATCTGGAAATCTACATTCAGCTCTGCACACGAATCTCCATCTGATCTGCAGCACCACCTGCTATTCCAGCCCTGAGTCCCCACTCAGCTCTGCCAATGCCCTTCACCCTGACTTATAGCACTGTCTCCTATCCTAGTCCTGGGTTCCCTACATATGCAGCTCTACCAATACCCCTCAATCCCAGATCACAGCCTCCCCTCCTATTCCAGTCCAGGGTTCCCCATACACAGCTCTGACAATGCTCCTCAATTCTACCTTGCAGTACGTCTGTCCCAGCCTGTTACTCCACTCCTGAGCAGCAACTGCAAAAACTCACCAAGCAACTTAGTATCTGAGCAATACACATGAATGTTCTCCACTTGCTAGACTGAAGCCACCAAACTCACATCACCTGCCAGTCAGACATCAAGAGTTAGAGATGGTGAAGTGGCTTCCTTCCTCAGACTCCCTTCCTGATCTGTTAATAGTGACACAGAAAGAGGTCAAAGGAAAGGGGAGAGAGATCAACAGGGTCTCCAGAAAGGAGAATTCATAGCACTGCCAAAATTCATCATGCCTGAGCCCATATACTCCTTGAAAAAGGATCCAAGAAGCACTAAGACATCCCTCTAGGCAACACAGAAGGGCCCTGGTAACAGGAGACACGGATGAGACAAACAGCTGATCTCACCATGCTCAGGGACGCAGCAGGAGACAGCAACACCGTACACACAGTCAAAGCTGGGTCGCCAGCATCCTCCAGAATATCCACTTAGCTACAGTGAGACTGAGCATCAGATTACTGTTCAAGAGGCAGGTACAGGCTGTCAGCATTTACAAAAGGATTTGTGGCCCATTTCGTTGTTGATACAAAAGAACTTGGCTCTTTGCTGCTGATTTTTAAGGCTATTACATCTCTACCCCAATATAACGCGACCCGATACAACATTAATTCGGATATAACGCGGTAAAGCAGCGCTCCAGGAGGGCGGGGCTGCGCACTCCGGTGGATCAAAGCAAGTTTGATATAATGTGGTTTCACCTATAACACGGTAAGATTTTTTGGCTCCCGAGGACAGCGTTATATCGGGGTAGGGGTGCACTGTAAATCAAAGCAGTCAGGAGGCCCCATGGTTGACACAGGTGCCACAGCCATATTGCAGGCTGACAGAGACCAGGCACCCAGTGGAAGTCATGACCGCCACCTGGGAAGATGAAACACGGACGCTGATCATGCTGCTCAAGCATTTTATACCAGCGGGCTGTTGTAGTGGCATCAAAGTAAGCAATGTGTATTCCAGTCACCCAATCTGAGAGGGGAGCCTCAATTAATCTCTGCACCCCTCCAGCTTTGTCAACACTCACAGCTCACATATAGTGTCAAAAGTGTACAAAGAGCTGCACAACAAGAGAACTGTGCCAAATCAGCTGGTTCCCAGCCTCAAAGGCCTACAGGATAGGATGGGCCTGTATCCTGAGAATTCTCTTTTTCCAGGTGCTTTGCTGGCTGGTTCTTGCTCATATACTCAGAGTCTAACTGATCCCCTGATTTGGGTCAGGAAGTAATTTTCCGCCCAGGTCAGACTGGCAGGGACTGTGGTGTTTTAATGCCTTCCTCT
This sequence comes from Gopherus evgoodei, assembly GCF_007399415.2. NCBI lineage: Eukaryota > Metazoa > Chordata > Testudines > Testudinidae > Gopherus > Gopherus evgoodei. The sequence continues at coordinate 82,413,927 of NC_044328.1, forward strand.
GCAGTATGGGGGTGCAGACTGCCTGCTGAGATCATCCGGGTATCTGTCACCTAATCAATTCCTTGCTACTGCAGGGACCTCTGACACTGGTTCCCTCCCTCCCTCCTGTTCTCGAATGTAGCACACAATAGTTTATGTTGTACTTTGGTCTAATTCCGTTGTTGGGTTTAGCGTGTGGGCGCTGGATGAGGTTTAGTTGTCTGCGTTATACAGGAAGTCAGACCAGATGATTTGCTGGTCCCTTATGGTGAAGAGAAATTATGATAAACTGGTACAAGCCAGGAAAAACAATACAGTACAGAAGGGAGGTGATGAGTGGCCACTGGAAGGGCAATGTACCCCTGAACGTGCGGGTCTCGGGAGAGGATTAAAGGAGCTTTGCATGCATGACTTGGGAGGTTGTTTGAGGCATGCAACACGAAGCAGCAGAATGCATAGTGCCAAGGGTGAGCTATGGGGGAGGTCAGCATGAGGCTGAGGTGGAGCAGACGGACCAAGAGGTGATGCCGCAGGAGATGAGAGCAGAGATGTAGTGGGGGAGAGGCCAGCAGTGGACAGCCATGGAGGTCAGAAGGAGGTTGAGCATCAAGCAAAGGAAGTAGGGAAGCAAGGCAAAGATGAAGTAATGTGGAAGACTCACCTGGGGCAGCAGGAAAGGAAAATTTTGGAGATGGGAGAGAAAGCAGGCACAAGGCTGCAATACTTCAGGAGTGAGGTGAACAGAGCACTGACAGCTGAGCATGGACGAAGGGACACAGACAATCAAGACCTCAAGGGCAGGAGCCTGGGTGGTGTAAAGGATGGTGCTATTGGCAGCTGAGACCACAGAAGTAAATGAGATCTCCTAGGGAAAGAGTATAGAGTGAGTGGGTAGAGGGAACAAATATCTGGTAATGGACTCTTAAATCTAGCAGAGGAAGGATAACACAATTCAATGTCTGAAAGTTGAGGCTAGACAAATTCAGACTGGAAAGATGTAATTTTGTGACACTGGGAGCAATTAACCATTAAAACCATTTACCAAGGGTTGTGGTGGAGTCTCCATCACTGGCAATGTTTAAATTAAGATCAAAGGTTTTACTAAAAGCTCTGCTCCAGGAATTATCTGGCGACAGTTCTCTGACCTATGCTGTACAGGAGGTCACACTAGATCAGAGTTTCTCAATTGCAGCAATCAGTGGATTTTTTTGCGTCCACGACAGCCTCCAAAACAGGGGTGGAGATTGGGGGGGGAGCAGCCCCTCCTTGCAGCACGCAGCTGTTGCTCCTGAATAGCTGTTACTAAGGGCAGCGAAATGCGCAGCCTTGATGTTTGCACTGGTGCTGGCAGCAGGGATCAGCACTCTACACAACACAGCCTCCTTGGGGGGTTCAGGGCAGAGCCTCTGGAGACACATGGGGCTGATGGTGGATCTGGTCAGTGGAGAAGGCTGCAGTGTTCAGTTGCCAGGGAGCTTCCCTGGGCAGCATCCCTGCTCCAGCCCAGCCAGGGCATTTAGAGCCTGGGACTCGGGACTCCGCAGGCAGCCAGTGAGTTCCTGAGTGAGGGTGGGCTCTCGATGAAGAGTCCTAAGAGACGGGACAAAGAGACTGATTTGTCAAAGCAGATCATTACAGGGGGTTCGCCAGAAAAATTTCACTAATGGCGGCCAGAGGACCCCAGGCACTGGAGGCAGCAGGTGGGACCTGGTTGCAGGACAGACAGCCCGAGCCCCAGGAAGAGCGGGGCTGGGCAGTTACGGCTGGCAGCCTGAGCTCTGCCCATCAGCGGGGGAGCCGGCAGCCCGAACCCCAGCACCCCACACGGGGCTGGCAGCCCAAGCCCTGCCCCCATCAGCAGGGGAGCCCGCAGTGGTTCTGGACTTCTAAGAGCTATGCAGAGCAAAGCAAGCACATCCATCACACTAAGGAAATTTAAACTTAAATCCCTGGAAATATTCATTTTTAGAAGGGGGTTCACAAGATTTCATGATATGATTTAGTGAAAGGGGTTCACGGGCTGTTAAAGTTTGGGAACCACTGGACCAGATGATCACAATGCCCTCTTCTGGCCTTGGTATCTAGGAATAAAGGCTGACAGAGAATGGGGAAGAAGGAGGCAGAGCCTCCAGAACTGAGGAAGAAAACATGTCCAGCGAGGCAAGCGAACCAGAAAAAGCGATCCACAGATGTCCAGGGAGGGCATGACTGAAGGGCCAAGGGCAGTGGATATACCGAAGCCTCTAGAGGAGAAGAAACCATTAGTTTTGGCTGGCAGGGAATCAATGATGACCTACTGAGAGTAAGGAAGTGAAACAGATGAAAGGGGTGCGAAGCAAGGAATGCGAAGGCTCAGCTCCACATTCAAAAGTAGGTAAAGGTAAAGTCGGAGCGGGACGGTGGCAAGGAAGTTACTATGAAAATATCTGACGAAGTGGGTATTCACCCACAAAAGCTCATGCTCCGAAACGTCTGTTAGTTTATAAGGTGCCACAGGATTCTTTGCTGCTTTTACAGATCCAGACTAACACGGCTACCCCTCTGATATATGAAAACGTCATGGTGTCATAATGCCACTTAACATTTACACTGTGCACATTCGCTGACTCCCCCTTGCTGCCATCCCCTTTGGAGGTAGCTATTGTCTCCATCATACAGTAGTGGATACTGAGTCACAAACAACTTCAGTGACTTGCCAAAGGCCATCAGTGAGTCTGGCAGAGCTAGAACCAAAAACTCAGCAGGCGCCGTGGCTCCTAGTCCCAATCTTTGCTCCTTTTCTCTGGAGCACAAACAAAGCATATGCACAAACTAAGCCCTCAGCTGTAAAGCAGGGTTGATCAGAAGTCTGGTACATGAGAATTCCTTGCAAAGATGATTAATCCTTAGAGCTCAACAGACTTTCCAATGCATCAAGTGGCACCCGTATGACCCTGAAATACTTTGGACATACACTGTACATCCTGTAGAGCCATGTTAAAGTGCTTTCAACTTACTCTCTCAGCACTGCAACATTACTTGGAGAGTCTTTACATCAAAACTGGCTCCTAGCCACCAATATACAGCAGCAGATTGGGGTCAATGTACTAACTTTAGTAAAGTTCCTAGCTCAATGTGCTAAATGGCCACATCCAATGTGTTTTCATCGCTCCACCTGCACTGCAGTAGAATTCCACAGCACTCTGTGAAGTCCTTCAGTACGTTTGAAGCGCACAGTCACTAATTTTAGCGTCATGATTTGCAGTATGCTAAGTGCATCACATCAGAACTTAACACCAGAGCATCTGGTTTTGCATAATTCCCTCTCAAATTCAAACACATGGGAACTCTTTATATGAAATACGTATGAAACAGGAGCTGTGTCATGTAAGAAACATTTTTAATTTATAAACTGTCACACAAAGATGCTTCAGAATTAAAAGATAAAGGGGAAAATCCCCCATAGGTAACTGACACCCTCCATAGCCTGAAAGTGTTTGATTTTTTTTTGTCAGCAGTAAAGATTTTCATATTGTACCAGAACCTAGAAGCAAGATGCATTCAAAGACAGGAGGACAGATGTGCTCCAAGACAGAAGTGTAGTAAGAATTTAAAATGCAGTAGCTTAATTAAAAGGCAGCAGCACATTATTCTTTTTTTAAAAAACAGTTTCAATTGTTTGATGTTTTTAAAGGAAAAATTAATTAAAATTGTAATTTCCTAAAGGATCCACTGAGAGCTAACAAATGTCTCGGTGGACATCTGCAGAAAAGGATCCCCGGACACCTTTCTTTCCAATAGCCCATGCGGTCATAGATTTATACGCTGACAGATGTTAATTTTTTTTATGTGAAGTTATTGATTAGTCTGTGTCTTGACTGTATAACTGAGGGTTCCACATTACACTGTGTCGAGAATCATCTAATTGTATAACAGAATGGAAAAGTGTGTTCCCAGACTCATTCTATACACCTCCAATATTAGGCCATCATCCTTCATTTTAATTGAAAGCCACAAAAAAAGTGTCCTGTCTTAAGTCCCCGCATTCAGGAGCCCCTGCTGCAATAGGGAGAAGTTTGAAAGACAGTCAGTAAAGAAACAGTTCTGCTCCTAAATTCGACAGGACAAATTCTGCACTGACTGGTGCCAACCCCTCTAAACCCTAATCCCTGAGCTACCACAGTGAAGCAAAACATGTCACACGGGACATAGGTCAGCACAGACCGACTCCTCTTTGTTTGTTACAGGTGAAAGTTTCACTGTTTCCTTTATTCTAAAGTAAGAGTCACCCCAACTAATATATGGCTGCTCTTTGTGCCAGAAGTAACTTCAGAATTAGGACTCCCAAGCTATATGCCTCCTGCCTGACATCTGGTGGCTTCGCAAGCCAAGATGGGTAAGAATGGTCATAGATTGTAAGTCCTCTCTCATTATAGAACTAATGATCAGCAGGTAACAGGTGCTTGACCTTAGTATATGGAGGCTGAAGACATCTGAATGTCCCCAGGAGAAATGGATGTGTATAAAAAAGGGGACACTCACCCAACTTACAAACATGGATAAAGATCTATCAGGTCAGGGGCATTTGTCGTAACTGTTCAGCACCAGACACAACTGTAATGCCATATAAGTAACGTGTCCGATTACAAACAAGAAAAGCACTGCCTGCCATCAGGAGACACCGCTACGGTTTTTCCAAACGAGAAATTTCCCCTTCCCCCTGCTTCCATCACAAATCTTGCACAGAAATAATAAAGAGGAATCCTAATGCACCTTTGTCATAGCATAATGCCCAATTCTGAACCTTAGCGTCCAAAATATGGGTACTAGCATGAATTCCCCTAAGCTTAATTACCAGCTTAGATCCTGTAGTGCTGCCACCAATCAGGACTTAGAGTAGAGTGCCTGATAAACTCTGGTCTCCCCTAAAACCTTCCCTGGGTACCCCCAAGACCCAAATTCCTTGAGTCTCACAACAAAGGGAAATAAACCATTTCCTTCCCCCTCCTCCCTTCCTCCCAGCTCCTTTCCGCCCTGGGTACACTAGGAGATCACCGTGATTCAAAGTCCTTGAATCACCACACGGAGAGGAATGATACCTTCCCCCCCCTCCTCTTTTCCCCTTCACCCAGAGGCAATACAGATTCAAACTCCGTGAATCTAAAACAAAGAGGAAATTCACTTTTCCCTTCTCCCCACCAATTCCCTGATGAGTACAGACTCAGTTCCCTTGAGCCTCAACAAGGGGAAAAAAATCAGACAGGTCTTAAAGCAAAACTTTTAATAAAAAGAAAGAAAAAAGGTAAAAGTTATCTCTAATTTAGATGGTAAAAGTTACAGGGTCTGTCAGCTTATAGAAATTGGAGAAACAGCCTCCTCCAGCAGAAATACAATTTAAAATACTTTCAGCCAAATACACATTTGCAAATAAAGAAAAACCAAATAAAAAGACTATACCGCCTTTCTACCTTTGTACTTACAAAATTGGAATAGAAGATTAGAGAGCCTGTAGGTAACGTGTGGTCACTCTCAGAGCCCGGAGAGAAGAAAGCCAAACCCAAAAAACACAAACAAAGGCTTCCCTCCACCAAGATTTGAAAGTATCTTGTCTAATGATTGGTCCCCTGGTCAGGTGTTCGGTTCCCTGTTTGTTAACCCTTTACAGGTAAAAGAGACATTAACCCTTAATTATCTGTTTATGACAACCTTCCATTAGGGAGCCCCCTTTGTGCTGTTCCCTGCTGCAGCCTTTGCACGGCAACAGAAGCTGGCATTCTGGAGGCATCCTACCTGGCCCATTTGGCAGCCCCGAAGCAGTTACAAACAGATAAGTAGTGTATAAACTGTAACTTACATGTGATTATCACTGACTTCTAAAACAGCCTCTCTGCTGCTGTCTCTCTCCCCCACCTTCCTCACTTCTGGGAGGTGGGGGGTAGGAAAATGACCGATGCAATATTTTGCAAAATGAGATAATTATACAGCAGCCACATGCAGAGATTAGATTGGTCAGAGATTTCAATGCAAGGATATTTAACAAGAATGAGACACAGGTACATGAAAACGCAGATGCAAAAGGTCATCTTCATTGCGATGATGATATTGAGATTATGAAACAAAATGCTTATGACCTACATGGGCTCCCTGCAGTAATTCTGTTGTCATTGCAAATGCAAATAGGATTATTCTGAACAGGAGATGTATATCCAAATGGAGACAAAAAACTTATGCTGAAGTGACAAAGGCAAGGTAACTCAGAGGCAAGGTGGAAACTCCATGCTAGACTCATCCCAATCTGCAGCCTTTGTGTCCTGCACCTGTCCATCAGGTTGGGTTATGGATAGAGAGCCCATGTCTAAGGATTTGTCTGTTTGTAGCTACCAAAGTAGTTACACCAGTGCAACTCCCAGCGTAGACATGCTGCAGCAGTATAAGTGGCTTACACCAGTGCAGCCAATCCTGGGCTAACCTACAGCAGTGCAAGCCATTTTATACACTGGTGCAGTGTGTTTACACTAAGAGTTTGCACTAGCGCAGTTATGTCAGCACAAGACTCCCCTATGTAGACAAGCCCTGGGTTGTCAGTCTCCTGGTCTCTGTTAGCTTAATGCGATTCCTAGTGATGGATTAGTATTTTGTGCGGGGTTTAAAATTTCCCCTAATGTTATATTAAGCATGAGGTGGGAAGGGAGCGGAAGAGTCACTCCTGATAGGATACACTATCTTCTCGCAGAGATCTGGTACGCACACAGATGAAACAATTTCCCAGTGAGGAAGCCACACACCATAGGAGCTGTCATTACACTCCACGGGGACAACAGCAAGTCTATTTTGCTTAAAAATGCATCTTATTTACCCAATAGGCCAGCTGTGTGTTTAATACATTTGGCTTTAAAAAGGGAGTGCTCTCTTTGCACCTCAGATGTTCAAACCTCTCTGAGCAAATACATCTCTGTGGGCAAACCTCTAGCCCCTCCCCTAGATCCCAAGAGCACCCTGCCTGCAGCAGGACCCCTAGAAGGAGAGAGATGGATGTGATCTGGGGTGCTCCCTTTCTTAGGAGTCAGAGCCCAGCCCTGCAGAGGCTCCTGCGGGAGCCCAGAGCAGTGGTACTTTGGCCACAGGAGGTAAGCTTGGGCTGAGATGTTGAATCACAGATGAAGCTGCAGCAGCAGCAGCAGCAGCAGCAGCAGCAAGAGTTATACAGAGTTGCCCACTCCTGTGATTTTATCACAAGCCTCACGATACTGGGTGCTTTTTGGAAAGCTCCAAGTGATATTATTGGGTGAAACTTTCAGGTTTTATTATTTGAAACAAAGTAAGTTTCTAGCCCTCACAGTTGCTGAGACAAGCTGGAAAACAGTGAACTCTAGAGATTTAAAAACCAGAAATCAAATGAAAGGATCCCAGAATGTATTCCTTCTAAAATCTCATGACTTTCAAAGTGATCTTGTGATTTTTTGGGGGGTGAGGGAGGTGGAGGGGGCTGACTTTTGAATACTTGGGGCTGGCAACATGCCTCAGCCTTTTCCCTTTCTCACTGTTGCTGAGTCTGCATGCACAAAACCTACTCACTGGGGTGTGGAGGTTGCCTGGGCAACTGTGGGGGTGGCTGGAAAAAGGATGTGGCCTACTATCCTGGGCATGCGCTAGATCAGTTCTTAGAAACTGCTAAAAATGATCTCTCGTCTGAAGTTGCACCTGACAGGTTTGACCACTTGTCAAGCTCCACTGTACAATAAATGACACATTTGACGCATACACATTGGAATGATGCGAGCCTGGGAACGCACCCAAATGCACACAGGTAATAGTTTCAACAAAAATATTTGCGCTCACTTAAGTGGGAACAGCTTCATGCAGGAAAACCTCCACAAACAGACTCCCAGCAGGTTGAGCAGCCAGCACACCAGAATCCACAGCAGATCGTGTTTCATCACAGCGCCACTGTGCAATGATCCCCACAATCTCACACACAAGGGGTCTAATGGAACTGACAGGTCCTTAACTATGCTGGTGCTACTGAGCACCTGCTATAAGTGGCCCCAAGGGGGCAGCACGTGTTTCCCAACCTGCTAGCAAGTTCACTCACGGAGGAAGGAATTGGTTAAGACAGATTTGGAACAAAATGCTCCTCTCTGGTCCACAGTGCAGATTCCATATACACATAGAGGGTCTCTGACGCTGCTCTCCCCCACTGTACAGCAACTTCTCACTGAGCATCTCCAGGTACTTGGCAAACATTAGTAAATTAAGCCTCTACACACTAGGAAGGAGAGGGAATAATGTGCCTGTTTTATTGGGAGAGGGTGTACATGATTCACCCCAGGGCCGTAAAAAAAAGCCTGTGACAAGATCAGAAATGAAGGCCACATAACTTGCATCCCAGCCCTTTGTTTCATCCACTAGCCCATGTTTCCTGACATCCCCAGAAAGCAGATAACAAGAGACACTGGCATAATTCCTGCATGAGGTACAGGTGCAGGATGTGCAAACCCACCTGACTTCCAGGCGTGGGAGCCCAAGCTGCAGTGGCTATTTTTAGCACACTAGCTTGAGTCCAGCCAAGGTGAGTCTGTCTCCCCAAGCTGAGAGGTTAGCTCCCTGCTGCAGTGTAGACAGCAGGGGCGGCTCCAGGCCCCAGCACGCCAAGCATGTGCTTGGGGCGGCAAGCCGCAGGGGGCGCTCTGCCGGCGCTGCCAGGACGACAGGCAGGCTGCCTTTGGCGGCTTGCCTGCGGAGCATCCGCTGGTCCCGCGGCTTCCGTGGACCTCCCGCAGGCGTGCCTGCAGAGGGTCCGCTGGTCCCGCGGCTTCGGTGGACTTCCCACAGGCGCCTTCAGGTGGTCCTCCGAAGCCACAGGACCAGCGGACCCTCCGCAGGCAAACTGCCAGAGGCAGCCTGCCTGCCATGCTTGGGGCAGCAAAATCCCTAGAGCCGCCCCTGGTAGACAGACCCAAAGTTCCAGCAGCTAATGGAGCCTTGTTTAAGTAGCAGAGCCCCTGCAGGCCCCCACCTGTAAATCAGCCAGCGATGAGCAAGGAAGTGCTGACTGTTGAGGGGTGCTACAGTGCACCGGCCCCAGACTCTTCTCCCAGCATGCTTTGCACAGAAAAGACAGCGCTCAGCTTCCCTTGCCCCCTCCTGTTATGAGGGTGACTATGGCTTCCCCTCAACCCCCCTATTTCTAGATGCTCAGAAGACCAACCTTTACATACTCTATTAGAACAAGGAGGGCCCTGAGCCACTCTTCTCTCAGTGCCCCAACAGGGCCGGCACTGGACACTCTATGGATCTAGCCTGCTCCTACCCAAATGGGGGACACGGGAGATGAAAGCTGTCTGTAAAGAGACAGACACTCACAGCCCTGTCTAGCACTGGGTTAAAGCAGCCACTCCCAGCCCCAGCACGGCCATCCTGCCTGGGGGAGAGGGGATGACAACTCCCCACTCAAAGACACAGACACACCTCATAATGCCCTGCTGTTGGGGAGAGAGTGGCCAGGTGGGTAGCTGTCCATGAAAATTTGGGACCCTAGGAAGCCATCTGTTTTCCCCAGCCATACTTCTGGCCCTGGCAACGACCTACAGTTTGTTGCCCAATCTCAGGCAGACCCAACAAACCTAGTCTGCAAAGATGTGACCCACAGCCCATCCAAACAATACCAGGGAGATGACAGTAGCTGAAAATGACATTTTAACCAGCCACACATGAGGCTCACCTACTCTTTCCCTGTGGTTTAGCATTTAGGAGTGAATCAGAGAGGACAGATGATCTTATGGATACAGAACTGGGCTGGGACTCAGGAGCTCTAGGTTCAGTTCTGGGCTCTGCCAGAGACTCCCTGTGTGACTTTGGGCAAGTCACTTTCTTATTATTAATTATTATTACTGTAGCAACTACAAGCCCCAGTCACAGGCCAGGACCCTGCCATGGCAGGTACCGTAGAAACACAGAACAAAAAGACAGCCGCTGCCCCAAAGAGCTCGATTCTAAGTACAACACAAGAGCACCAGATGGCTAGAGAGAAATAGGCAAGGGAGCACAAGAAAACAATGAGACAATGGTCTTTCTGCACCATTCCCTGGCTACAATGTGGGAACAACCACCCTTTCTCCCTTCTCCCACCCTTTTTTCTGTCTTGTCTATTGCTGATTTGGCTCTGTATAGTTCAGTTCTAAACACACTTTGTACTGTGCACTCCATGACAACTTTATGACTGTATTTACTGAAATGTCATGGTTTTTTTTTAAATAAAGGCTCAGTTAAAAAAAAAAAAGGATGGATTTGGAATGCTGACTATGACATCTGAATACCTCGCATATTGTGCCATGGAAGAACTGGGATCAAATGGATATTTTCCCCCATTGAAGTTTGGCAACATCTTCATAGCATATTTAAAGGTGAGGTTACACAGATTTGACCTGGATAATTTTTTTCAGTGCAAGAACAACGTGTCAGAATAATGAGTATGTGATAACATTCTGACAACAGCTGGGGGATTCAATAACTCAGGGAATACGTCACCTTTCTCCTCAGGGCTGCTGTTTCCAAACCACCCGAGGCTACATATTCCAAGGCTTAGAAGTTACTATCTGCTGCTATGCAGCTGCCTATGGAAAACAATTTTGTGCCCTCACTCCCATTCCCAGTAGACAAGCCACCTGTAGCTTATCGCAGTTATCACAAATTGCCCCCTTGTGAAGAGTGCCAGCAAAGGAGCCAGGACTGGATGAGTCATGGAAACAGGACTTCTCCTCTCATCCCTAGAGCTGAGTGGAGGCACATTGGTGGGAAGGAGCAGGAAAAGCTTCCACCTGTGTCTCCTGTTCCTGTGATTAGAGAATGTCAACTCCAGCCATGTGGATCTGTCACATTTCACCAGACCTAAAGTTCAGGACAAGAACCCAGAATTGAGGAATGCACAGGCAGAATTACAAGCTCTTTGGTCTATATCCTGTTGAGTTTCAACATAACTATTTAAAAAAAATCCACTGGATCTAAATTCAGACTGAGCAGGTATTTATCGGCACACAGTGCTACAGGGAAGAATTCCTCTCAGCCTGGGATACAGATGCAATAGCAGCACATGCTCCTCACATTAGCAGGAAAGCTGACTTTTCTTTGTCTCTATAAAGGTCTCCAGCTAGTCTCAGTTCCTTTTGGACACCATTACCTTTTTGAAAACACACTGCATCTGGGTCAGGAAATCCCAGTTCTTAGTTCCCAGGTTAAAATCAATCTAAAAAAAATATCCCAATCCGAACACCAAAGAAAGGGAACAGTATTAGTTCTGATCAATTCTTAGTGGGTTTATAATAAAACAAACAAAACAATTATAGCCTGAAAGATAAGGTCTTTTTTTAAAGAGTTGACAAGCACAGTATAGTACTAATAGTCACAGCAAAATATCTGCCCATTTTCAGCAGCACTTTGATATACTATTACCAGACGCATACCAGCCAGTGGAATGATTAAAAATGTTAAGGCTTGCAAAACGTACAAAGCTTTGAAGAGCATGTATCAGAATGGATTTTACTGTGCTGAAACAGCCCCGGGCTCTGCAAATCCATTTCTTCCTACAATTGTGTTGAAGTACTAGTTTATCTCCCCTGTTAAGTAACCTGTATCAGAACGATCTGTGGAATATTTCTGAAGTTTCTGGTGACCCAGTTGACAGTAACAATGTGAAATGTATTAGTCTTAGCTGGGCAGAGGTGGAGAGTGGACATGTCACATCTGCACAGAGACCTATAAATAGCCTCATGCAAACTGTGGTCAGGGATTAGGAGGGCTCCTTGTTAATGCCAACAGGAGCTGAAAATAATGTCAAATGCCCAGGGGAAAAGGAAATTCAATTACTCACAGCTGATGCCGAGAAGACAACTGCCCTTTATAAGTTTAGGAGTGTGTGAACCGCAAGCAGTGGAGAGGTAAGCAGGCTCGCAGAGGTCCACGTCGCACTGAATTAGCATTGGGGTACAATGAACAGGTATGCTGGAGGGAGCTAGCTTTAATAAGAAGAAAAATCTGAGACAGCACTCAGAATGAGTAGGAACTGAGTCCAGAGGTGGGGTGGAAGGAAAGCATCCAGAACCTTTAATAAGATCTATATGCTAGTGCAAGACATGACATTCCTTCAGAAAGCGCCCCTGGGTTTTAGCTGTACCAAGAACTGACCATCTCCTGCCATGTGTGACTCTCTGCACAGCGTAGAGCCCTATTGCCTCAGAGCAGTTAAAGCAAGAGACAGCGAGTCAATATCTGGGGTCTATTCCTGGTGCCTATGCTCCCCCCCCAACCCTGAGGATCCGTAGCAATCTCTGTGAAGCACTTGGTGCACCTTGGGTGAAGTGCTCTGTAGGAGTGCAAAGCAGTAACACCAAGGAGGCAGATTCTGCCTAGGCCTTAACCATCCAGTACTGAGTCTACTGTTAGAGTTGGCTTGGAAACTCTGGTACCTAACAGCTCCTGCATATGCCAGAACAAGTGGGAGGCTGGGAGATGAGTCCTTCCCTTTGTCTGCAGCAAACCAATCAGCACCAGGGAGAGTTGGAACTGCGTACGCATCATTCCCCAAGTACAGACCATGCTTATGCCCCTGACCTGAACTTGCGTGGCCATGAATCATTGTGTGTTTGGCCAGGGTGAAGAGCAGGTGGTCATACTATAAATACCTTAATGCAGCCCCCATCCCTGCAATACCAGAGCAGTGCGCAAGTGTATTTACCCTCAAAACAACCCTGTGCTTTTATCCCCATTGCACAGAAAGGGAAATGGGCCACAGAGAGCCTGAGCAACTTGTCCAAGGACACACAAGGAGTCTGTGGCAGAGCAGGGGAATTGAGTCAGAGGCTAACACTTAAACAACTGAGCCATCCCTTATTCCAGGCTCTCTCTGTTACCACAATTTTATATTACCATGACGTAGTAGTCGCCACACTGACCATTCTCCCTGTATGTCATACCCTTTTCCCATACCATCTATCTCTGTAAGCCCTACCAGGTAGGGGTCATCCATTCAGTGCTGTCTGGAAAGTGCTTAGCACATTGTGAGCGCCATCAGATGTGAAAGGAGCAGATGCAATTGGCTCCAGGCAGGAGATCAAGCCCTATCTGTGTCCACAACACTCTGAAATAAAGGGGAAGAGGTAACCAGGTGTTGGAGATTAGGTTATATCATCTAGCTCTTACACAGCAGATATTCTTCTGTCAATTTCAAAGTGCTTCTATAAAGGGGAATGGGCAATATCACCACACTCCATTTTACACATGGGGAAACTGAGGTATGGAGAGGCAAAATGCCTTGCCCAAAGCCACACAGTGTGTTGATGACAGAGCTGGGAACAGAACCCAGGAGTCCTAGCTCCCAGTCCAGCACAAAGAGAGTCACCATTCTGAGAGTTTAAGCCTTTAAAGCTGAACTTTATTAACTATATTTCATACTTACAAATGTACCGTAACCAATTTGGGGCTAGGACAGTAATTTACTGTGTGCGTACACAGCACCTAGCACTTATGACCATGGCCTGATTGACCTCTAGGTGCTAGCACAGTATAAACGCTAAATAATAGCCTTATGAAATTAGCCAGCCTCAGGAGCCATCCATGTTAGGGAAGAATCAAGTGCTGTAGGTGTCATAAACAGATAGCTAAGGGTTAATCTTCTTTTACCTGTAAAGGGGTAACAACAGTAACCTGAAACACCTGACCAGAGGACCAATCAGGAAAAGACGGTTACTCACCTTTGTAACTGTTGTTCTTCGAGATGTGTTGCTCACATCCATTCCAGTTAGGTGTGCGCGCCGCGCGTGCACGTTCGTCGGAAACTTTTTACCCTAGCAACTCCAGTGGGCCGGCAGGTCGCCCCCTGGAGTGGCGCCGCCATGGCGCTCAATATATATCCCTGCCGGCCCGCCCGCTCCTCAGTTCCTTCTTGCCGGCTACTCCGACAGTGGGGAAGGAGGGCGGGTGTGGAATGGATGTGAGCAACACATCTCGAAGAACAACAGTTACAAAGGTGAGTAACCGTCTTTTCTTCTTCGAGTGATTGCTCACATCCATTCCAGTTAGGTGACTCCCAAGCCATACCTAGGCGGTGGGGTCGGAGTGAGAAGTCGCGGCACGGAGCACTGCAGTTCCGAAGGCCGCATCCTCTCTCGACTGCTGTACCAGGGCGTAGTGGGAAGCAAAGGTGTGGACCGATGACCAGGTCGCTGCCCGACAGATTTCCTGGATGGGCACACGGGCAAGGAAAGCCAGCGACGACGCCTGCGCCCTGGTAGAATGCGCAGTCACACGGCCCGTAGGGACATGGGCCAAGTCATAACAGGTCCTGATACAGGACGTAACCCACGAGGATAACCTCTGGGAGGAGATAGGAAGCCCTTTCATACGGTCCGCTACCGCCACGAAAAGCTGGGGGGATTTGCGGAAGGGTTTGGTCCTCTCTATGTAGAACGCGAGAGCTCTACGGACATCCAGCGAGTGGAGCTGCTGCTCCCTGCCTGAGGAGTGAGGTTTTGGGAAAAAAACCGGGAGGAAAATCTCTTGGTTGACGTGGAAGGCTGAGACCACCTTGGGTAGAAAGGCAGGGTGTGGTCTAAGCTGTACCTTGTCTTTGTGGAAGACCGTATATGGGGGGTCTACCACAAGGGCTCGGAGTTCCGACACCCGTCTAGCTGAGGTGATAGCTACTAGAAAGGCAGCCTTCCAAGAGAGGTAAAGCAGGGAGCAAGTAGCTAACGGCTCAAAGGGGGGCCCCATGAGCCGGGACAACACCAGGTTAAGATCCCAGGTTGGAGCAGGGGGACGGACGTTAGGGAATAACCGTTCCAGCCCTTTAAGAAATCTCGACACCGTCGGGTGAGAAAAAACGGAGCGACCGTCCGCACCCGGGTGAAAGGTGGAGATAGCTGCCAGATGGACTCGCAACGACGATAAGGCCAGACCACGTTCTTTGAGGGACCAAACATAGTCTAAGATTTCGGATACCGAAACTTCCATAGGGCGGAGATTTCTCTCTACGCACCAACAGGAGAAGCGTTTCCATTTTGCCGAATATGTGGCTCTTGTGGACGGTTTCCTGCTGCTCAAGAGCACCTCTCTCACAGGCGTGGAGCAGCGCAGCTCGGAACCAGCTAGCCACACAGGAGCCACGCCGCTAGGTGCAGCGACTGCAGGTCTGGGTGACAGAGAGACCCGTGGTCCTGGGTAATCAGGTCCGGATGAAGGGGCAGGGGGACTGGGTCGGCTACGGCCAAGTCTAGCAGCATGGTGTACCAGTGCTGTCTGGGCCATGCCGGGGCCACCATGATCACACGAGCCCTGTCTCTGCGCACCTTCAGGAGGACCTTGTGAACCAGAGGGAACGGAGGAAACGCATAGTACAGGTGGGTCGACCACTGGATGAGGAAGGCATCCGCTATCGACCCCGGCTCCCTGCCCTGAAAGGAGCAGAACGCTTGGCACTTCCTGTTCCCCTTGGACGCAAAGAGGTCCACCCGGGGATAACCCCACCTCCGGAAAATGGAGAGAGCGACGTCCGGGCGAAGGGACCACTCGTGTGACAGGAAGGATCTGCTCAATCGATCCGCCAGCGTGTTCCGTACTCCGGGAAGGAAGGAAGCCCTGAGGTGAATGGAGTGGGCTACGCAAAAGTCCCAGAGTCGTATCGCCTCGAGGCACAGGGAGGAGGACCTGGTGCCGCCCTGCTTGTTGATATAATACATGGTCGTCGTGTTGTCCGTGAACACGGCTACACAACGACCCTGAAGCTGATGACAAAACGTTTGGCAAGCAAGGCGGACCGCTCTCAACTCCCTCATGTTGATGTGTAGCCCCACCTCCTCCTGGGACCATAGGCCCTGCGTCCGCAGGGTCCCTAGGTGGGCCCCCCAGCCTAGATCTGAGGCATCCGTTGTCAGGGATACCGAGGGCTGAGACGGGTGAAAGGGAAGACCCGCACACAATACGGACTGGTCCAACCACCAGCCGAGGGAATCTAAGACCTTCTGGGGGACTGTGATTAACATGTCTAACGGTTGCCTTGGCCTGTAATGACTGATAAGCCACAGCTGGAGAGGCCTCATGCGGAGCCGAGCGTAGTCGGTCACAAAAGTGCACGCCGCCATGTGGCCTAACAGGGTTAGACATGTCCTCACTGACGTCAACGGGGCTGACCGCAAGCGTTGAACGATCGCCGCCATGGTCTGGAACCGCTGCCGAGGCAGCGAGGCCCTGCCCACAGTGGCGTCCAGGACGGCCCCGATAAATTCCACCTTCTGAGTGGGCCTCAGGGTGGACTTGTCTGTGTTTATCAAGAGGCCCAGACTCGCAAACATGCCGGTGATCACGCGGACATGGCTGTACACCTGCTGTTCCGACGTGCCCCGAATCAACCAATCGTCCAGATAAGGGAACACGTGGACACGGTTGCGCCGAAGATGCGCCACGACAACTGCCATGCATTTTGTAAACACCCTCGGGGCCGTGGACAGGCCAAACGGGAGGACCGCAAATTGATAATGACGAGCCCCCACAACGAAGCGGAGGAAGCGTCTGTGGCGTGGCCAAATGGCAACGTGGAAATACGCGTCCTGCATGTCGAGGGCGGCGTACCAGTCTCCCGGATCCAGGGATGGAATAATGGTCCCCAGGGATACCATGCGGAACTTCAACTTCACGAGGTATTTGTTGAGCTCTCGCAGGTCGAGGATAGGCCTGAGGCCCCCCTTGGCCTTGGGGATCAGAAAATAGCGGGAATAAAACCCTTTGCCTTTCTCGTTTTCGGGAACCGCCTCTATAGCTCCTTTGCTGAGGAGCGTCCGCACCTCCTGCCGAAGGAATTGCTCGTGAGAGGGGTCCCTGAAGAGGGACGAGGAAGGAGGGCGGGAAGGAGGAAACGAAACAAACTGCAGGCGGTACCCCGTCTGCACCACGCTTAAGACCCAGCGGTCCGATGTTATTTGGGACCACGCCGGGAGGAAAAACGAAAGGCGGTTGGAAAACGGGGGGGAAGGATCCATAGGGGAAACTGTTACTGCGCCCTCGAGCGCACCTTCAAAATGAAGGCTTAGGACCAGGCGGGGGTTTTGAGGAGCCTTGGTTCTGCCCCCCTTGGTTCCCCGACTGCCTGCGCCTCCCGTTCCTGCCGCGGCGCCTGTAAAGGTCCTGCCGCTGGCGGAACTGGGAAAACGGCCGACGGTGCTGCTGTTGTTGCGGCCTAAAGGGTCTACGCTGTGTCACGGGGGTGTGCATCCCGAGGGACCGCGCAATGACCCGGTTGTCCTTTAAACTCTTAAGTCTGGGGTCTGTCTTATCGGAAAACAGGCCCTGGCCTTCGAAAGGAAGGTCCTGTATCGTGTGCTGGAGCTCTGGCGGAAGGCCGGAAACCTGCAGCCAGGAGATGCGACGCATCGTAACTCCTGACGCGAGGGTACGGGCAGCCGAGTCCGCAGCGTCCAAGGAGGCTTGTAAGGCCGTGCGCGCGACCTTCTTGCCTTCGTCCAGGATGGCCGTAAACTCTTGGCGAGCATCCTGTGGCAGCAGCTCCTTAAATTTGTCCACTGCCACCCAGGAGTTAAAGGCGTATCTGCTCAGCAGGGCCTGCTGGTTAGAGACCCTGAGCTGCAGCGCCCCAGCCGAATACACCTTACGGCCAAGGAGGTCCATCCGCCTGGCTTCTCTGGATTTGGGGGCCGGAGCCTCCTGGCCGTGACGCTCC
Organism: Gopherus evgoodei; assembly: GCF_007399415.2. Taxonomy (NCBI): domain Eukaryota; kingdom Metazoa; phylum Chordata; order Testudines; family Testudinidae; genus Gopherus; species Gopherus evgoodei. Next base: position 82,431,610 of record NC_044328.1, read on the forward strand.
CTATCGTTCACCGATTGCACTACCAGTGAACCGGGAGTCGGGTGAACATGTAAATATTCGTACCCCTTAGAAGGGGCCATGTACTTCCTCTCGACTCCTTTCGCTGTCGGAGGGATGGAGGCCGGGGACTGCCAGATAGTATTGGCATTGGCCTGGATGGTCCGTATGAACGGCAGGGCGACCCTGGTGGGAGCATCGGAAGAGAGGATGGTGACAATTGGGTCCTCTATCTCCGAGACCTCCTCTGCCTGCAGACTCAGGGTTTGAGCCAATCGCCTGAGGAGGTCCTGGTGCGCCCTGAGATCCAGCGGGGGGGGACTGTTGGAGGAGGTATCCGCCACCGCCTCATCCGGGGAGGAGGATGATGAGACCCCAGGCACAATAGTGTCCAACGGGGGGTCTTCCTCAGCCCTCACCTCTGTCTCCAGAGCCACAGCGGAGTCCTGCTGTTTGGACCCTTCGTCCCCTTCCGGGGAGGGAGGGGGGCGAGACAAAGAGGCTTCAGGGGCCCTACGCTCCGCAGTCGCCGGCCTAGCAGGGAGCTGCTGGGGGCCCTGGGCCTGATGGTACGCCCAGGGTGTCCAGAATCCCCACTGTTGTGGGCCTTGGTCCTGCAGCGGCGGATCAGCAAACAGCGCCGCCTGCCGGTCGGTGCCCAGCGCATAGCCGCTGTCCGTCTGGGAGGATACGGACGGCTGCCTCGAGGGCCACGGCGGGGCCGACCCTGGATGGTACGGGTCTGCGCGGGCCGGCACGGAGGATCGTCTCGGTGCCGGGGACCGGTGCCGGGAGTCATATCGGTGCCGGGATCGGGACCGGGACCGGGATCTGTCACGGTGCCGGGCGCCGCTTCGGTACCGGGCGCCGCTTCGGTGCCGGGACCTACTACCAGCTCGGTGCCGGGAGATCGACCGGGACCGGGACCTGCCACCAGCTCGGTGCCGGGAGGTCGACCAGGACCTGCCACCAGCTCGGTGCCGGGAGGTCGAGCGAGACCGGGACCGGGACCGGGACCTGCCACCAGCTCGGTGCCGGGAGGTCGACCGGTGCGGCGAGTAGCGTCGGGACCTGCTCCTGGAGTCGCGGTGCCGGTGTCGACTGGAGCCTGACCGCGACCGTCTCGATGCCGACCGGTGCCGCGAGTGCGACCGGTACCGCTGAGGGGAGCGGTGCCGGGACTGCGAGCGGCGTCGGGATCTGGAGCGCCCAAGACGTCGGGACCTGGATGGCGAACGACTGTCTGTGGGCGGTGCCGACATCATGGGCTTGCCTCTGGACGCGACCCGCACCGGAGGTACCAGGGGTGGCAGCCGAGTAGGCTCCGTCAGGGCAATAAGGTCCCGAGCCGAGGCAAAGGTCTCCGGTGTGGATGGGACCACTATCTCAACCCCAGATCTCATGGGGGAGCTCGGCGGCACCGGACTCAACGGACCCGCCGGGCCCGGAGTCAACGGTGCTGACGGTGCCGGCGGCGCCGCGGCTGATGTCGAGGCCGGGCGCTCTAGCCGGGTCTGCCTGGCCGGAGTATTAGACTTCGACGGCCTTGGCTCTGGCTCCAGTGCCGGAGAGGGTCGGTGCCGAGGAGTCTTCTCGGTGCCGGAGCGATCCGGTGCCGGTGCCGATACCACGGTCTGCGAAGCCGCCGGGTCAAGTGCCGCCTCCATCAGGAGAGTTCGGAGCCTTTGATCCCTCTCCTTCTTTGTCCTCGGCTTAAAGGCCTTACAGATGCGGCACTTGTCAGATCTGTGCGACTCCCCGAGGCACTTCAGGCACGCTTCGTGGGGATCGCTGGTAGGCATGGGCTTCTTGCAGGCCGCACACTGCTTGAAGCCCGGCGAACCAGGCATGAGCCCGGCGAAGAAGTACTTTATAACTAATTAACTTAACTATCAACTTAACAAACTATTTAACAACTGTAATGGAACTAGAGAATAACAATAGATAACGATAGATAACTAGGAGAGCTAGGGACGTGGAGGACAGCTATGCCGCGCTCCACAGTTCCAACGACCGACACGGCGGTAAGAAGGAACTGAGGAGCGGGCGGGCCGGCAGGGATATATATTGGGCGCCATGGCGGCGCCACTCCAGGGGGCGACCTGCCGGCCCACTGGAGTTGCTAGGGTAAAAAGTTTCCGACGAACGTGCACGCGCGGCGCGCACACCTAACTGGAATGGATGTGAGCAATCACTCGAAGAAGAAACAAGACTTTTTCAAATCTGGGTGGAGGGAAGTTTTAGGTGTGAGTCCTTTGTTCTTGGTCTGTTCCTTTTCTCGTCTCTGAGAGTGATCTTTCTATCTCCTGGCTTTCTAATCTTCTGTTTCCAAGTTGTAAGTACAAGGATAGTAAGACAATAGGTTTATATTGTTTTCTTTTGTATTTACATGTGTGTAGTTGCTGGAATGTGTTAAATTGTATTCTTTTTGGATAAGGCAGTTTATTCATTTTTTTCCTTTAAGCAGTTGACCCTGTATATTGTCACCTTAATACAGAGACTATTTTTAATGTCTTTTTCTTTCTTTTTTATATAAAGCTTTCTTTTTAAGACCTCTTGGAGTTTTTCTTTAGTGGGGACTCCAGGGAATCGAGTCTGCAGCTCACCAGAGAATTGGTGGGAGGAAGAAGCCAGGGGGAAAATCTCTTTGTGTTAGATTTACTAAGCCTGACTTTGCATATCCTCTGGGTGAGGGGGGAGAGAGATTAGATCTCTCGGTACTTGTATTTCCAGGACTGGAAGCAGGGAATCTCCTAGGGTCGTCCAGGGAGGGGAGCCTGGGAGGAAGTAACAAGGAAACAAGGGGAGGGGGTTATTTCCTTTTGTTGTAAGACTCAAGGCATCTGAGTCTGGGGGTCCCCCAGGGAAGGTTTTGGGGAGACCACAGTGAGCTAGGCACTGTATAATTCCTAGCTGGTGGCAGCAATACCAGGTCCAAGCTGGTAACTAAGCTTGGAGGTTTTCGTGCTAACACCGATATTTTGGATGCTAAGGTCCAGATCTGGGAAGAAATGTTATGACAGTAGGGAAACTTTTTTCTGCTAGGATTTTAGCTGTCTGTAACATTAAGAACTCTTTCATTAGCCTGCAAATCCCTCTGAGGTTAATAGGAGTTCTGTGTGCTCCATGAGGGGTACACAGAACTCCTTCACCCCCTTTAAAGGTTCACAATGTAAAATTACAGCCATCGCTGTCAGTGATGCCCAACACCTCCCAGAGCAGAGAGAGGGCCGTACACCCTGCAGTCTCCCGTTTATGGAGTCGTACGGAGTCAAGACTGCAGCCATGATGGTGTGTCTTGCACACTGCCTATGGAACAGATCCAAAAACCTAACCCTAACTAAACACTTGAATTTATTAACCTGGGCCTTCTGGCTGAGAAACGCCAGGCACTGGCCTCTGGGACAAGGAGAGCATCCAGACCCCCAGTTTCCAGAGCTGAAGAGTTTTGGGGTTTTTTTTATCTGTGGAAGCACCTTATGCAAATGATAACTCTTTACAAACCTATCTGAGGTCTATAAAAGGCCAGAGTTGATGTAACTACCATGACTTTTCTAGAGCTGGTATCTAAGCTTCCAGAATCCAGGAGAGACTAGGTCACCTATCCTGCAGCCCCCATGGTGCTTCCAAAGCACCCAGAAACACAAGATCACAGCATTCAGCAGCCTGAACTAGGACCAAAACCTGGCCCCACTCGAGTCAAGAGGCATTTTATCATAGACATGTGTAATGTCAGGCTTTGACCCTTAACGTTGCTAGTGCTCTTCAGAAAACTAGGTCCCAGTGCCCACAGTGAGCTGGCCTCAAAGTCTGCAGTCCTAGAATAACATTAAAGCACATTCCCTTCCAAAGCCAGCCCTGGGGCCCCAAGCAAGATCAGATGTCAGTGGCTGACCTTAGTATTTCCAGCATCAATAGTCAAAGCCACAAATATGCTCTGCTGGATCCCATGCAAGTTAAAGGGCACCCAGAGGGGCCTGAACTGTGTCTGAATTACACACACACACTTAACATCCCTGGGTAGAACAGGCCTCAGATTCCAATATCCTTAAGTCTTGTTGATTAATACATTACTCAGTGAGTGGTCCTATTGAAATCAAGAGGATGACTCATGGAGTAAAATACTATTCAACACATGCCAGGATGTCAGAATCCGGCCCTTACAGTTAAATCTACGTGGTACATTCAAGATAGCTTTGATTTGATTTTGAGGACAGATACTACAGAGGGGCACTATGCAGCAAGGGAAAGAACTGGAGAAATGGTACCCAGATTATAACAAACAATGATAAGAGACAACTGTCCTGTGCAGCACAGATCGCTTTAGCACCAAGCCTTTCCAAATGACTCATTTCCAATCTTGTTGCACACTATAGAAAAATATGATGGGATACTTCTCATCTGTCTAATGTGCTTTAAATAGATGATGTTCCAGATGGTATTGACATTGCTAAACAAATTGTGAAACTCACATGCCAAACACTGTGGGTAAACACACCAAAGCACCTCTTGCAACAAAAGAGGCTAAACACTCCAGTCATCATCCTTAAATGCTGTTCACAAAGGGTATGTCTACACTGCCTGCCAGGTCGCTGGGCAGTGATCGATCCAGCGGGGATCGATTTACTGCCTCTACTCTAGACGCAATAAATCAACCCCCGAGCCCTCTCCTGTTGACTCCTGTACTCCAGCGCCACGAGAGGCACAGGCAGAGTTGATGGGGGAGTGGTAGCAGTCGACTCACCGCAATGAAGACACCACAGTAAGTCGATCTAAGTACGTCGACTTCAGCTACGTTATTCATGTAGCTGAAGTTGTGTAACTTAGATTGATCCCCCACCCCCAGTGTAGACCAGGGCAAAAAGTGGGAAAGGGTCTGGGCTGCAATAGCTATTTTTAACAAGAAATCAGATGGTATGAAACAAACTGCACAATACACAATACAGATTCACAATACATTCCTCCAAGAGACCTGAGAGAATGGCAATGGGATGTGGAACCTCTCACCTCTAGATCAACAGAGTCAACAGCTGAGATCAACAGAGACTGAAAGTCAATTAAATCTGACAGCTGTTTGGTGGCCTGGGTAAAATGGGTTGATAGGTCTCAGTCCAATTTCGAGCGTACATCACAAAAAACGCCATCACATCTGGCATTACTTACCTATCTTGCCCTTATTGGCAGTCTCAGCATGGAGATGGAAATAGACTATGAAGACTGAATGCCCCCTTATGCTCCTAGGTGTTATTTACCCTGGAGAGCAGGCCCTGTTAGCTTTATCCTGTTACCTTCAGTACAGAGGTGGTCAGCTGTGTTTCAAAAACACATTATCTGGCTGTGGTTTGCCCCAGAAAGAACCACGACCCACAACGATGTTTGGAGCATGACCACTTCCCATCTATGCTAGGTGCTAGGGGCAATTAACATCATGCCTAACATCATGCCTGACTAGGTCTATTTTCCCAGCAGAGGCATGACCCTAGAGAAGGTCCAGCCGAGGGGAGGTAGAGCACACACTCTGGTGGAAGTTTGCACTTCTGCTAACCAGATACTTCCTGTACTGAAGCTAAGCAGAGGTCTCCCATTTCGAAGGCTGTTCAATCTAGGATCTTCTTCAGCACCGATCACGATTAGAGGCTTCACAAGGAAAGGTACCAGGAAGGGTTTCTTCTGATGAAGTTATCGGAAAGTGGGACAACATGCAATCCCAGACGGCAGCACAAAGCCATCCAAGGCAGAGGTGACAACGTTACAAATTATACATGTTTGCTGAATATTGAAAGGGCCTGTCACAAGGCACATTCCTATTTCTCTGTCTCATTAAAACAATTTGATGTGGAATAGCAACTCTCAGCTCTGTGTTGTATTTCATCTGTGCATGCTGATTTTTGGCCCAAGCACAATTCTAAACAAAGAAAGGACAATGTAACCATTCAGCAAATGGATGGAGCCCAATCCCTGGTGTAACTTCAGGGAAGAAATGGAAGGCGTAATAGGCATCGGATGAACCTGGCCCACAGTGACTATGCAGGGAAGCAGAACATAGATTGTGGACAGGTTCCTGGATAAGGAAGGGGAGTCCCAATCTCCTCTTTTAACCTGCAATTGGGCTGATCAAATGCAGTGCCTAGAGAACATGCAAGGAACAAGTGGGACTATGCCAAGGAGAGCTATTATCAGAAAAAATGGCCCAGACATCAGATGCTAATGGCAAAGCGTGAGAGGAAACCCTGTGGCTTATCAGCGTGCAATGCTGCATCCTAGCAAACGTGGCCGGCCAGAGAAGAACCAAGAGGGAAACACAGTACCTCTACTTTTCCCCCTTTTCTGTATATTTCAGTAACTATACCTACTGTTAGTTGCAGCAACTCAGTTTTCTGCACTGCTTTAGGAGACATCCCTTGCCTATGCTCCTCTGTACCTTAACCATCCGGTGCTTTTAAATTAAGCCAGGAACATAGGTAAACTCTTCAGTGAAGTGATGGCCAGCTAATATACCTTTGTACAGCGCCGAGCACAATGGAGCCCTCATCTACGGTGATGCCCCTAGGGCAGGCCTGCACAACTCGTAAAGCGGCGAGGGCCACATTACTCCAAAGAAAACAGCTGAGGGCCGAAACCTCCTGGCCCCGCAGAAACACCCCGCCCTAGGGCCGCCTAGCCCTGCAAAAAAACAAACCGTCCTTCCCCAGCGCCGCCCCATCGAAACAGCTATGGGCCAAAAAGGAAGGTTGGGCGTGGGGAGGTGATACTTTATTTTAAATCAACCAGGGGCTCCCAGCTGAAGAGGTGGCTGGGAGCCCTCAGGGTCAAATTAAAGGGCTCGGGGCTCCGGTGGCTGAGGGAACCCGGCAGGGCCGGCTCTAGGTTTTTTGCTGCCCCAAGCAAAAAAAAAATTTGGCTGCCCCCTGTCCCAGCCCTGGGCTCCCCTCTGTACTCCCCTGCTGCCCCAGTCCTGGGCTCTCCACCCACCCACCCACCCACACATGTACCCCGTCGCCCCAGCGCTGGGCTTCCCCCTTTCCTCCCCACCAGTGCCCTCCCCCCACCCCGCTGCTGCCCCAGCCCTAGGCTCCCCCCCACACACACCTCCTGCCGCCCCAGCCTTGGGTCACTGATAACTCGCTCCCAGGGCAGGTCATTCAGCAGGAATTTTGGATGTGCACAAAACACAGAGCTGCAGTAAAGTGGAACAAGCCATATGGTTACAGAGCTGCAGTAAAGTGGAACAATTTTTGCTTGTGTGATTGGAGGATATCTGGATGCATATTATAAGACTGTCCTCCATAAATAAGGAAAAGTTGAGGTGCCTTTATTATTCTTTTGTTCCACTCTTTCTTTCTATGGGGAATTTGCCAATGCAATATCAATCTTCCTTTTAAACAAACAAAAAGGCAATGGCTGTTGAAAATAGCAACTCCAGTCCTAATAAGCATTTCTTGCTCAATTTTATCCTACTTTTTCTACCACAAGTTACAGTGGATCAGTATATTTGATTTGGGAGAAATGAAGTAACAGCTGCCCAAACTGAGCTTGAGCACTCCTGAATTTTGTGGTGTTCAAATCTGGAAGGCAGGTGCTGGAGGGGGAGGGGGGCTGTGGGCTCCATGGGGGAGCATGGCAGCAACGTGTCTGGAGCTGCACGGAGCCAGACATGCTGGTCTGAGTAGCACGGTAAGGAGGCTGGGGGTTGGAGAAGAAGTAGGGAGTCTGGGGGGCAGTCAAGGGACAGGGAGCAGGGGGGGTTGGATGGGGTGGAGGTTTAGGGGGGCAGTCAGGGGACAGGCAGCAATTGGATAGGCATGGGAGTCCCAGGGGTTTATCAGGGGACAGGTAGGGGTTGGGGTCCTGGGGGGAAATTGGGGGGGGTCTCAGGAGGGAGCAGTTGGGGACAAGGAGAAGGGAGGTTTAGATAGGGGCTGGAGTCCCAAGGGGCAGTTGGGGTAGGGGTCTTGGGACGGGGCATCAGGGGACAAGGACCAGCGGTGCTTAGATAGGGGGTGGGAGTCCTAGGGGGCAGTTGGGGCAGGGGTCCGGGGGAGGGGGCAATCAGCGGCTGCGGGGGGGGGGGGGGGGATTCAAAGGGCTCTGGGCTGCCGGCAGCCGCGGGGAGCTCTGAGCCCTTTAAATCCCAGCCACGGCTGGGAATCTCTGCCGGCAGCCCAGAGCCCTCTGACTCCCGGCCGCGGCTGGGATTTAAAGGACTCAGGGCTCCCCGCCACTGCGGGCAGCCCAGAGCCCTTTGATTCCCGGCCGCGGCTGAGATTCAAAGGGCTCTGGGCTCCCCGCGGCTGCCGGCAGCCCAGAGCCCTCTGACTCCCGGCCGTGGCTGAGATTCAAAGGGCTCTGGGCTGCCCGCAGAGCGCCGTGTCCAGGGGATTTAGAATCCCCCCGCAGGCCACACAGTGAGGCTCCGCGGGCCGCATGTTGTGCAGGCCTGCCCTAGGGAATACCACAATGCAAATAAATCAATTGCAGTATAGCCACTGGCCAGCAAGTAGAAGTCACAGAACACCTTATTTAAAAAAGGGACTGGATCTGATCTCCCTTGAAGAAGGGTTCCCATCTCAGAGGCAGCAGTTACTAAGCAGATGAATATTTCAAATATAAGCTCAACTGCTGCTCCATTGAAAACCTATAGAAAACCCAAGAGAGAGCGCAAGAGAGACTAGGCACAGGCATGCAAGAGGCAGCTGTAATTTGGATGGCTGTATTCCAAGAGCACAAATGGGAAAGCCATCTAGCATTACCCTAGAGGGGTCCTGCCTGGGTGGGAGTAGGAGGGGAAAGCTGGCGCTGATCACACCCCCACAGCTCCCCATAAAGTAACTGGCTCCTAAATCCATAACTGAGTTAGATCAGGAGGGTGCCACAATTATATTAGAGCAGGTTGTGGTTCAGTGCTTTTCTTCAACTATAAAATCCAAGAATGGAAAAAAATTCATTTTCAAGGTTCAAAAGGGGTGTTATGAACAGCAGAGTTAAAGTATAAACCCAAAATTACTAGATCTTGTTCTCTAATTACAGGTAACAAGCTTCTGCAGAATTCCCAGGGCAGTAAGATACAAGATGAAATGCCTTCAAAAAGGTTTCACACACTTTGTTTCTGCCCACATTTTTAATACTTTTTCCTTTAAAAAAATGTAATGATGAAGGGGAGAAGAAAAGACTTTGTAGGAAAACAAAACAAAAATGTTTAGGAGCAAAAATTATTACAGCCTTAGGGGGACAATGTTGATTTATTTATAGAATATTTGTCCTGGTGGGGCTGTAAGACATATAGAGAAACAACCACCAAGTGTTAAAGTTTGCATTTCTTTAAAAGGCTCTTCAGAACAGCGCTGCCCAGAGGATTCTGGGGGCCTGGGGCGGTCAGCGGCAGGCGGCTCCGGTGGAGCATCCGTAGGCACACCTGCGGGAGGTCCATCGGAGCCGCGGGACTGGCCAGCGGGAGGGAGCCCCCCAAGCGACAAAATGTCTAGAACCGGCCCTGTTCGGCTGCGGGGAGGCCCTTCCGTTCCGGGACCCGCCACCGAAGTGCCCCAAAGACCCGCGGCAGGGGCCCCCCGCCGGCAAATTACCGCCGAAGTGCAGCCCGCTCTTCGGGGCACTTCAGCAGCAGGTCCCGGAACAGAAGGGCCCCCCACTGCCGAATTATCGCCGAAGACCGGGTTGCACTTTGGCGGCAGGTCCCACTTCGGCGGTAATTCGCTGGCGGGGGGTCCTTCCGCCCCAGAGCGGAAGGACCCCCCCCCCCCGCCGGCGAAGACTGGGAGCGGAAGAAGTTCCAGGGCCCAGCCCCACAAGAGTTTTCCGGGCCCCCTGGAGCGAGTGAAGGACCCCGCTCCAGGGGCCCCAAAAAACTCTCGTGGGGGCCCCTGTGGAGCCTGGGGCCTGGGGCAAATTGCCCCTCTTGCCCCCCCCCCGGGCAGCCCTACTTCAGAATCCCAACAATAATGTGTGTCCTGCGCCTATGCAGGGGAATGGAGGGGAAGACTCTCCGCAGGGATAAGAGGCTATAGCTCAGTGGAACAGTGTAGCGAGGGGGCATGGTCTCCTGCCCTGACAGACAGGAAGAGACCCATGAGCTGCCCCTGGTGGGCAGAGGCGGAACACCCGCAGCTGCCCCACTGGAAGCAGAGGAGCAGGACAGGAACTGGAACTATAAAAGACTGGCCCTCTAGTTCAGTTGGGGGAGAGCTGCCAGAAGACCAGGACGTCTCTCCCCCACTGGTGGAGCTTGGAGGTCACAGAGGCTACCACCATGCCTCTGACTCGGAAGGGCTGCTAGAGCCAGACACTGATGAGATGGTGGGGCTGCAGCTTGCTGTTTACCCGAGCAAGACCAAGGACAACTCTGGAACTTCGGTACCCCAGGACACGGAGGGTAGGAAGGAGCCCAGGTATGCTGAATAGGGCTCAGCTGTGGGACTGATTGTAAGCCAGACAGTGTGTTGCAGGCAGATCCCTGCTGACCCAGTGGCAGAGCACTCCGCCACTGATAGGACCCTGGACTGGGCCTGCATCCCCATATCCCTGGGGCTGTCTGCCCCGTTAAGCAGGAGGTACTGGTCTGGCACCAGCCAGAGTTAAGGTGCCAGATAGCTTTGGCTGTAGCTCTTGCTGAGAGCTGATTGACCCGGAACTGCTGTGTTGCTCTGCCTGGACCCAATCAGAGCTGTTAACTGTGGATTGCCTGCTGCGATTGAGGGTCCTGGCTAGATAGACTAACTGCTGCTCTGATTGATTACCAGCCAAGACTAATAACTGCTGGCTGCCCCACCCTGCTTGAAGGCTCTGGGCAGATAGTCAGTCAGGGCTGCAACTGAATCATCAGCCCGGACCATTGACTGTTGGATAACCAGCCCTGCTTCAGGGCCCTGGGTTTATAGACTCCCTGCTAATTCTCCCCTGACTGAATAGTAAGAAGCGTAGTCTCCCGCCCTGACAGATGGAGAGAGACCCACGGACTCCGTGCAAACAGCCACCTCACTTCTGCATTGTGGGGTGGCTGTTTGCATTCTAAGAGGCCCATCACGACCTCTTGACTGTCTCAAAACATGCACTAGAAATTCCAGAGCCTCTGTACATTGCCAGGGCAGTGGGATTTACTCTGTGTAGTGTGGCTTGGCTTGGCTCTCTTTTGCTATGGAGGAGACTGGGTATGTCAACACTTCGAAGTTGTCAACAAAACCTTTGTCTTTCACAGGTACTTAAAAAAGCCCCTCTCGCCCTCCCCCCAAAGGACAGAAGTTTTGCGGGTGCCAAGTGTCAGTGTGAATGCAGCTTTGTCTGCTGACAAAGCTAATGCTACTCATGGGGCTGGAAGCAAAAGTGCCAACAAAGAGCGTTTATACATGCTGACTTTTAGCAACAACGCTGCGTCGACATAGCTTTGTCATAAAAGCTGCATGTTGTAGACAAGTCCTGTGAGGGGATTCCTACAGCGGTGGGAGTATGAGGCCATAAGGTAGTATGAGGCCATAGGCACAGTTGCATGTACTGGAAGCCGAGCTCAAAACAGCCATGGGGTGGACTTCCCTCGAGCAACAGGGGTTTGGTCTCTTTTGGTGGCAGCCATGGGGGCAGGCAGCTTCTTCCTTAGTGCTATTGGCTGCTGCGCCTTCCTCTTCAGGAAGCTGTCTGCAGACTCAGACATCACTGCATCAGTTATGCTCCAGTCATGTTTTCAACTGTGAAGGCTAGAAATATTAATGAAAGCTCTTCTGTTCTCTCTTATTTTTTCCAAAGTTACCAGCCATGTTCACATACTCTGAAGTTCTACATCCTCATGACAAGAAGCAGAGGCGAGTCCAATGACATCTGGTACAAAAAGACATTGGGCTCAATTCTGCAAGCTCTCTGTGAATGGAACTCAGCACATGGAAGGCTTGTGGTAAAATGCTATCAGTGACGGGAAGGAAAGGAGGTGCACTCCACACTATTCTTTGGGGTGGGGGGTTTCTCTTTTAGGTTTCCAGCACCTTGCACAATGGGGCTTTGATTCTGAGTGCAGCTCCTGGACACTCCTCTAATCTCAGTATCTCAAAACAAGGTCACGCTCCTTCCTAAACCACAGCAGAGACATTTTTGGTTAATTTTTTTTGTACATTTTGATTTCTTTCCTATTAGGCTCTACTATGTTTTATTTACAGCTTCTGGTTTCCAGAACACCCTCCCACTTACAAAAAAGAAAGTCTCCTGCACTTTTCCCAAACCCAAACACATGCAAAGTTGGAAGGAGAGTACCACTTTTAATTGCCACCCCTGAATGTCAGCCCTGAAATCCTGGCATCATATTGAAACTGCCTCTGGTAACCTGACTGACAGCACACTCCTATATGGAAGTTACTAAATTAAACATAGCTTGGATTCCAGCCATTTACATCCTGCATAACGCACTGAAATGCCAAAAGGCACATTCCATTTAACTTAGGGCAGACCACAGGGTGTACAACTCTAGAGGTGTCATTTCAAGGGGAAGAGAGATGAAGACAGACAGAGACTGAAAAGGAGTAAGCCATTGCTATGAAATTAGCATATGTATTTTGGACAGCATGGTGTTTAACAAAGGGACAATTGCCCTAACCATGTTGCTAGGAAGGCTAGATCAATTGAGTTCAGTGCCTCATGGTACACAGAGCACAGTGTCTGAACGCATTAAAAAAAAATAAAACAGAAACTTGGACATGGTATGCCACTGTAGCAAGAGGTAGGATGCTTCGTCACCATGACTGTGTAGGAGTTGGGCTGAGCTGAACACCATGGTGACAGAGTGAAAGGTGTTAGGTTAGGAGAAAATGTGATCAGTTAAAGGGCTGAGTAACAGCCTAGAGAGCTTAAGTCACACCTAGAATTAGGGCACAAAGATACAGCTCAAGGACTTTCTGGATCCCAGAGCAGGGAACTCCCAGTAACTCCTGATTACATCCCCGAATCCTGCTGTGAGCAGATATGGATTAATCTGCCCCCAAAAGAAAGAATCTCTTTCCAAATGTCTGATCCCTTTCAAGACTTTCTTCTATTGTTTACTGAAACAACTCTGGATATTCTTGCTCTCCATGCTATCACATAAACCCTCTTTAAATTTTTCTAGTTCTTGCACTCAGCAATATCCTGTGGCAGTAAGTTCCACAGTCTAATTAGGTGTTTATCAGGTTTTCCACCTTCCCATTCCATTGACTGTCCCTCAGCTAGGAAAACAGCAGATGGGCTTCCAAAGAGGGACACTCTGAGACTACAGGAAAGGAAAGTGTGTGTGTGGGGGGGGGGGGGGGGGATGTCTGAGCTCAGGAGAAGAGAGGAAGTAGATGCTGTGTTTGGGGTGGGAGGAGAGGGGCCTTGACTTACCTCCTAGTTGTGTGACACACATATATTTGGAAGGCCTACAGTATCCTCAGAGAATGAGCAATATTGTGAACCTCATTACTATCGCCTCAACTGATGTGTAAGGCCAAGATTTTCAACAGTGACTAGTGATTCAGGAAGCTTCAGTTATTTGGGTGTCCAACCTGAGAGACCTTATTTGCAGGCTCTCAGCACTGTCTGAAAATGAAACTCATTTCATGGGTCTCAAGCTGGGAATAATTGTGGGATCCAAAAAAAAAAAATCACTAGTCGCTGTTGTAAATCTCTGACTTTTTCTTATCCCATGAGCTGCCCTTGCAAGGAACAGAACAGAGCCAACAAAGGCCTGACTGTCCTCTGAGGTTTGGGGTAGGTGGCGAGTCTGATGCACAGTGAGTATTTCAATCCTCTGAAAGCACAGACTGCCAGCTCATTGTGCTGTTGCTGCTTGTGCCTTGCAGGAGCCCCAGGCTACAGAGTTGCCTCTGAAACTTGCTTTCCTCCTATCAGCTAGAAACACAGGGCAAGAGGGTACCATATGCCATTAATGCCAGGGGAGGGAATGGTGGCACTAGCCAGGAGCTGGAAAATGGGAGTACTTGAAAAGCAACAGAAAGGACAGTTACCTGTTCCATAACTGGCATTCTTCGAGATGTGTTGCTCCTGTCTATTCCACAGTAGGAGTGTGTGCTCGCCACGTGCACTGGTGCCGGTTTTTCCCTTAGCAGTACCCATACTGGGGGAACACTGCGGCGACCCCTGGAGTGACACCTGCATATGGCGCTATAACGGGAGCCACAGGCTCCCCCCACCCTCGGTTCCTTCTTGCTGGACAACTCCGACAGAGGGGAAAGAGGGCAGGGTGTGGAATAGACAGGAGCAACACATCTCGAAGAACACCAGTCTTCTTCGAGTGATTGCTCCTATGTATTCCACAGCAGGTGATTCCAAGCAATATCTGTTGGAGGTGGGTAGGAGTTCATGATGGTCCAGGACGAAGTACCGCCCTACCAAACCCAGCGTCATCCCTAGACTGGGAGACGATTACGTAATGCGAAGTAAATGTGTGAACTGAGGCCCACATGGCCGCTCTATAAATGTCCTGGATGGGGACATGGGCGACGTAGGCAGCTGATGAGGCCTGAGCCCTCGTAGAGTGTGCCCTGACAATCGGTGGCAGGAAATCCCTGCCAAATCATAACACGTGCGTATGCACAAGGTGATCCAGCAGGAAAGCTGCTGCGTGGAGATGGGTTGCTCCTTAGCCCGCTCGGCCAAGGCAATAAAGAGTTGAGAGGATTTCCAGAATTGTTTAGTCCGATCCAGGTAAAAGGCCAACGCCCTACATACATCGAGCATGTGGAGGCGGCATTCCTTGATGGAGGAATGGGGCTTGGGACAGAGCACGGGAAGGAGGATGCTCTGCTCTTTATGGAAGGCAGAGACCACCTTTGGGAGGAACGTTGGGTGTGGGCGAAGCTAGACTTTATCCTTATGGAAAACTGTATAGGGGAGTTCTGAGGTTAAGGCCCTGAGCTCTGAGATACATCTGGCCGACGTAATCGCCACCAGGAAGGCCACCTTCCAGGAGAGGTGCGACCAGGAAAACATGGCCAGGGGTTCAAAGGGGGAGCCCGTGAGACAAGACCAGACCAGGATGAGGTCCCACTGTGGTACTAGGGGCCTGGCGTACAGGAATGAGCAGTCAAGGCCCTTTAGGAACCGGGAGGTCATAGAGTGGGAGAAGACCGAGTGGCCTTACACCGGTGGGTGAAAGGCCAATATGGCCGCCAGGTGCACCCTGACAGAGGCAGGCGCCAGCCTCTGGGCCCTAAAGGATCTGAGGTAGTCCAGGATAAACTGCAGGGGCACGGCGGAGGGGGACATTGCCCGCTCACTCACCCTCCTGGCAAACCTGGACCACTTTGCCATGTACGTCCGACACTTGGACGGCTTCCTGCTTTCCAGGAGTACTCGCTTTACCTGTTCCGAACACCTACTCTCCTCCTCATTCTGCCACGGAGCAACCACGCTGTCAGGTGGAGAGCAGCTAGATTGGGATGGAGAAGGCGCCCCCGGTCCTGGGAGAGGAGGTCCGGGCGGAGCAGCAGCCTTCTCGGGGGGGCTTCCAAGAGGCATAGGAGGTGCCCGTACCAGAATGACCCTTGCCTTGTCTGTTTTCACCTTCTGAAGGACCTTGGCGATGAGTGGGAGCGGGGGAAAGGTGTAGAGGAGCTGGTCCGACCAGCTCAGGAGGAACGCATCGCAGATCACACCTTCCCCTATCCTTCCCCTGGAGCAGAACCGGGGTAATGCTGGTTCTGACAAGTTGCAAACAGGTCGATCTGGGGAGCTCCCCACTCTTGGAAGAGCTGATGAGCGACCTCCGAGTGGAGCACCCGCTCATACTGGGGGGAGAAGATCCTGCTGAAGCGGTCCACTTGCATATTGCAGATGCCTGGGAGGTGAGCCGCTCTCAGGGAGATATCATGGGCTATGCAAAACTCCCATAGGTTCAGGGCTTCCTGGCAGAGGGCAAGGGAGTGAATGTTGCCTTGCCTGTTGATATAGTACATTGCGGCAGTGTTGTCCATGGAGGACTCTGACCACTTTGCTGCGGAGGTGCGTGAGGAACACAATGCACGCCAACCGAACCGCCCTGAGCTCCTTGATGTTTATGTGAAGGGGCAAGCCCAGGGTCGACCAGGTCCCCTGGGTTTGCACCTCCCCCATGTGGGCTCCCCAGCCCAGGTCCGAAGCATCGGACATTAGGTCTATGGACGGGTTGGTCTCCCTGAAGGGAACTCTTTGCAACATGTTGCACGAACAGGACCACCATAGGAGGGAGGCGAGAATTGGGGGCAGAACTGTGAGAACCTTGCCCAGACCATCCCGAGCTTTGGAGAACTGGGAGGCCAGCCATAACTGGAGGTGCTTCATATGGAGCCTGGCATGGCAGACCACGTACGTGCATGCCACCATGTGCCCCAGAATCTGAAGACACGCCCTTGCCGTGGTCACCGAGAAGGCTGTGACAGAGGCGATGAGATCCCTTAGGGTCTCAAATCTGTCCCGGGGGAGAGAGGCTGTGGCCTTGGAGGAGTCCAGCAGGGCCCCAATGAACTCTATGCGCTGAACTGGCACTAACGTCGATTTGGTCTTGTTCACGACCAGGCCTAGATCAGCACATGTCAAGAGGAGCAGTTTTATGTGGGACTCAACCTCGCAGCAGGACTCCCCCTTAAGGAGCCAATCGTCCTGGTAGGGGAAGATTTGTACACCCTCCTGCCTGAGGTAGGCCACCACCACAGACATACACTTCGTGAAAACCCTGGGAGCCGTGGATAGGCCAAAGGGGAGGACCGTGAATTGGTACTGGTCCATTCCCACCATGAATCAGAGGAAGCATCTGTGCCCCTCGAAAATATGGACATGAAAGTATGCATCCTGGAGACCCAGGGCAGGGATAATAGAGGCCAGGGACACCATGCAGAACTTGGAATGGGTTAGAAACCTGTTCAGGTCGCGCAGGTCCAGAATAGGCCTGAGAACCCTTTTTGCCTTTGGAATGAGGAAGTACCAGGAGTAGAACCCTTTGCCCTGAAATGAAACCAGTACTCTTTCCACCGCTCCTAGGTGGAGCAACCAGTCCACCTCCTGACATAGGAGATAGACATGTTCTGGATCCTCTGGGGCCATCATGGATGGCGGGAGGTTTGGTGGGGGTGAGCTGAACTGCAACAGGTAGCCCTTAGAGATGGTACTGAGGACCCACTGGTCCGAAGTTATGCGGGACCATGCCCTGAGGAAGGCAGACAAATCGGTTGTAAAACAGAAACTTTATTAATCAGAGGGTCTCCCTGGCAACAGGCCCGGTGCCCCCCTGCCAACAGTCAAACCACCTCTTCCCTTGCCTCTTGCCCTTAGAGGGCCCAGGCTGCGTGGGAGAGCGTGACTGGTGCTGAGACCAACGCTTCTGGTCTCTGGGCCTTTTGTACGAGAGCTCATATCTGCTCCTCGCAAGCTGAACCGCCGGAAGCAATTTGGCCTTGTCCTTAGCCGGAGGGACGTAGAGGCCCAGGGTCTGCAGGGTGGTCCAGGTATCCTTCATCTCATACAGCCTGATGTCCATCTGGTCCGCGAAGAGCGCCTTGCCATTGAATGGGAGGTCCTGCATCAGTGATTGCACCTCCATGGACAGTTGGAATAGCAAGAGCCACGACGCCCTACACATGGAGATCACCGAAGCCATCGAGCGGACCGCCATGTCCGCCGCATCGGACGCCGCTTGCAGGGCTGCTTTTGCCGCCACTGACCCCTCTTCCACCAGAGCCTTGAAGTCCTTCCTGTCTTGGTCCGGGAGGAGGGGCTCAAATTTAGCCAGGGACTCCCACAAGCTGAAGTCGTACTTGCTGAGTAGGGCCTGGTGGCTGGCTACGCAAAGCTGGCCGACAAACTTTTCTGCCAAAAGAGTCCAGCCTCCTGGAGTCCTTATATTTTGGGGTGGGTGTGGGCTGCCCCTGATGCTCTCTGTGGTTTACCGATTCCACAACGACTGAGTTGGGAGCTGGGTGTGAATACAAGTATTCATAGTCCTTTGTCGGCACAAAGTATTTCCTCTCGGCCTTTGTCGAGACTGGGGCCAGGGAGGTGGAAGTTTGCCACAAGGAGTTTGAAATGTTGGCAATACCCTAGTGCAGAGGGAGGGCCACGCTGCCCAGTACCAAGGGAGACAGGACATTAAAGAGGGAATTGGACGGGCCCGCCATCTCCTCGGCCTGCAGCTAGAGGTTGGAAGCTACTCGCTTTAGCAGGTCCTGGTGTGCCCTGAAGTCCTCCTGTGGGATCGATGGCGGAGGCGCCACTATGGCGTCGTCCAGTGCTGGGGAGAGTGCCCGTGCAGAGCTGAGTGCCTCAGTTGGTGCAGGTGTGTCGGTCTTGAGGTCAGAGTCCAGGCACATATCTGCCGACCCATGACCCGCCAACTTGTCTTGTGGTCGGCCAGAGGAGACTGACAGGGCCCAGGATGCTCCAACAACCAAACGGGACTCCGCCTGGGCTGGCGCCGATGAGTATGGTGCCCACTGGCACCATTGTCCTTGCCAGGGCGTCCCTTGCCAGTGGTTCGGCTGAACGTCAGATGGCAATACCTGCCCCGGCGGAACAGTGCATGCCGAGGGCAGGTGGGCGTGCTCTGAGGCCAAGGTCTCCCTCAGGACCGGGATCTCGACGACGATGATTGATACCCACACGACAACTGCTCCGCTACGCGTGACGGTGACGCCCCATTCGGTGCCGTGACTCTGAGGTACCCTGAGGGGAGCCTCTGGCGCAACACCTAGACGAGCGGGAGCTGGAATGGGAGCAGCAATGCCTGTCCCATCGAGAACGAGTCCGGTACCCACCTCTAGCAGGTGAGCGTTCCCAGTGCCTTTCTCCGTACCTCCACTAGCTGGCAGGTGGCATGGAGGGTCCTCGCAACTCCCGTCCTGGTGGCGGCCCGGACGGTCTGGCCAGCGTCGAGGGTGTCCGGGAGCTGGCGGAAGAGTGGCTTCTGTGCGCTGAGTGGTGCGGGGAGGGGTCTTCGGAGCAGGAACTGCGGCTGCTCGAAGAGGTCTGGTGGGCACCCAGAGGGGGCTTGCCTTGTGACCTAGGGCCAATGCCCGATTGAGCACTCGGGACGGCCAGGGACATAGTGTCTGTCGCAGCCTGCACCGCCTCCGGCGTCGACGGCCTCTGTAATGGTGGGGATGCCTAGGTCGATGGCACCAGACTGCTCTGCTTCACACGAGTCGGAGCCTTAGAGCCCAGGGGGGATCCAGGGCTGCCCAGCCTTCCCCTTGTCCTTATCATGGCATCGTTGCAAGGTCGCGCTCTTCCCTTACTTTTTGGCGGGAGAGTGGTGCCGACTAGTCGACGGAGCCTCGCTACGTACTGACGACGCAGCGGCCGGTGCAGAGTCTGATCTGTGCACCTGCATCTGGGTCGGGGCCGACTCCATCAGGAGAGCTCGAAGCCTGAAGTCTCTCTCCTTCTTTGTTCTTGGGTTGAACGACCTGCGGATCTTGCAACGTCACTAATTTGAGTCTCACCCAGGCAGCGAAGACACTCCGTGTGAGGGTCACTCCTCGGCATAGAACGGCGACAGAAGTCGCACAACTTGAAGCCTGGGGCACAGGGCATGCCCTGAGCCCACTCTATTCACTGAAGAACAATCCACAATGGTACCACTAAGGTCGAGAAGAAGGGCTGCAGCAAAGCTGGAGCACAAAAGTTCCAACTACCTTCACTGGTGACAAGAAGGAACTGAGGGTGGGGGGAGCCCGCGGCTCCCCTTATAGCGCCATATACCGGCACCACTCCAGGGGACGCCGCAGTGCTCCCCTACTACAGGTACTGCTAAGGGAAAAACTTCCGGCACCGGTGCAAGTGGCAAGCACACACACCTACTGTGGAATATACAGGAGCAATCACTTGAAGAATCATATTGCTCCCCACTTTCACAATAGCTCCTGCAAGTGCTGGCCAGCGTTCAGCAATCTCTCATGGCCAACAGCTGGCAGAAAACAAGGTTACTAACAGTAGTATGTTTATACACACAGACGCTACCAGAGTGTCTGTCAGTCTCTGGGAGGGAGTTCCTTACATTAAAGCCCTGAGACTCATAATCATACTGATCATGTCCCCACTGCAGGGGTATCCGCGTGACATTGACTGTGCTCCCAAAGTCCACTCCCAGCACAGGCTGGCTCAGTGTAAACCTGGAACAGACTCGCAGTGGGGAGTGGCTGACCCTCTTCGGTAATCCTTCCAAAGGGCAGGCTGGAAATCCAGAAGGCATGCCCACAGGGCAATACATAGCAAGTTGACTACACCTGACTATGCAAATGGATGATTACAACAGAAATGACCTCCCCACTACGCATCATTGCTGCAATGATGGCACCTTTTCAAAGTGTTTTGGACAAGGCCCTATGAACTCACCCTGCCCAACAATGCACTTGGGGACGCAGTATAGCCTAGTGGAGAGAGCATCAATTTGGACTCAGGAGACCTGGGTTTTATTCCCAGCTCTGTCACTGGCCTGCTGGGTGATCCTTGACAAGACACTTCACTGCCCTGTGCCTCAGTTTCCTCATCTGTAAAAATGGGGATAACCCTATTGACTTCCTTTGTAAAGCGGATTGTGATAGGAAGATGAGAAGTGCTATACAAGAGCTCACCAATATTATTATTGCTGTTGTTCTCTTATTTCTATTGCCTTCTTGCCAGCATCATCTTTCCCTGGCAATAGAAACATTGATAGTAATAGGCACCACAGTGGTTCATAAAGATCAACACTTGGAAAGTTTACAAGGAAGTATACAGCCCTAACCAAACTAATTACCTGAGGTATTTTTATATCAAAGAGACCAGGTGGGTGAGGTCTGTCATCCTTCTCTCCCTCAAATCCATCCTTTCCATCTGTCAACCACATCGGGTCTATGAACTGTTCTACACTGTGAACCTCTGGGGTAGGGACTGTGGCATAACTGTTCTGCAAAGGAACACAGAAGGTGCAGTACTGTCAACTCCAGCAATTTTATCATAACATTTGTTGTTCTTGAAGACTCCACTCTCAGAGCTCTGAGATGAGAAGCTTTTGAAAAACAGTACATTGTGAACCCTCAGGGTTCTGGTTTGAAACTCTAAGCTGTGATCTCTCAAACCAGAAAGGAAAAACAAAACATTTATTATTTTTAAAATGTCATGATTTTTATGCCAGCTTCATGATTTTGGGGGCCTGACTCATGGAGTTTGAACCCTTGGGGTTGGCAAGATTGTGCTGAACAAAAATAAATAAATAATCCCATATCTGGGCTGGTTACAGACAACTCTGGTCATACCCGGCGCCACAGACAACTGCCATCCAGAGCGACGTATGGGTCACAGCCACAGCCACAGCTTCAGGCCTTTCCTCACATTCTGCAGCCAATCCGTCCCCTATTCATCACAGCTGCTGAAGATGAGGGTAGGGACACATCTTCAGATCTCACTTCCCCTTCAGCAGTGCAAGGTGAAGGGGGCCAGATCCCAGCCCTATTTCCCTGCTCTATCTATTCTACCCTAACTAGGTATATAAATACTATGGAATTATATGAGCATCTTACACTTTTTAATTAGTTTCATCTAACCAGTGCCCTGTGACGAAGGGTAGTGCTACTAGCCCCAATTTACAGATGGACAGCTAAAGCACTGGGCATTGAAGTGATGCCTCCTGGATCCCAGTCCAGTACCCCACCCGTTAGGCCACCCTTTCTCTCTAGCCTCTCCTGCAGAGTTCATGAAGAAGCTGCACTCCACTACAGTTCCACATATCTGGGGATGGTACCTTTTGTGCTTGGGAGTTTTTTTACAGACAATTCTGGCAGCCAATGTTAGCAGGTGAGGTGGGGCCACTTGGGACACAGAAGGTTAACAGAAAGAAATCCTGTCCGTAAAATAACTGGCTTGCTCCTGAGCAGCACGTGTGGAGTTTTTTGTTTGTTTGTTTTGTTTTTTTAAAAAAAGCAGCAACCAGTGTAATAAAATATATAGTGACTTATTTTCAGATCCGATCTTGATACCAAGCTAGGATATGGCTTCTGAGAACCATGCCCTGAAAATACTGCAGATAAAGCCTTCTGCTGGGCATGAGCCGCAGCCCAACAGACAACAGGGCGAATCTGAAGAGACAGCAGTTTGTTCATTGCTAAGAAATGCTGCTGCGGAGTTTTACCAACTCTAATCTCATTCACAATGCATCGAGGCTCCACACAATATTAAAGAGGTGCAGCACAGTGGCTGGCATACCCTCCCTCCCTGACAGAGCCACATGGCAGAGCTAGAGCATGACAGAAGGGAAAAGGGGTCTGTCTACCCCGTGCGAGAGATGGCAGGGTGGCTCTTCCAAGCACAGCATTTTCCAGTGAGGAAGTGCATGCGTGCATTTTAGTCTGCTACTACGCAGCGGTGTGTGGAAAAACAAAAATGTAACTCACTGTGCCAATGATTGCCAAAACATGAAACACTAAACTGTGTTTGTGTGCAGGTGAGAGACAGAATGTGATGTGTGTGTTGCAGTGAAAGTGGTCCCAGCATCCTTCTATATCACCCACACACAGATCTACACATGCATGATTGCAGCTTGGCAGTTTCTGCTCTGTAGAGTCCCACTGCTGAACTAACACAAACTGAATTGCTCTTCTACCTCTGCTGCACCCAGCTCCTCTCCCTTCCCCCCATGTCCAACCCTGAGAGCCGACATTTCCTCTGGGGCAGACAAGTCATGGAAGAAACATAGTGCACCTGAATAGTGGGTATGAAGGGGATGTTCCCAAGTCTCTAGCTCCTCCTCCCTCCCCCAGCAGAAGGAGCTGGCGACCTAGATGTGAAAAGAAAGCAACAGAATTAAAAGCTACGCCTGTGAAGCAGTGGAATAGTGGGGCTGGACTGGTGATCTAGGGAGAGGGGAAGAGGAGAACCCGGCGAGAGCTTCGAAGTTATTGGCATCAACCTGTCCCAAGAATTTCACACAAGCCTGTCACATCTGCCAAAAGCAATCTACTCAGAGAGGAGCAGTGAGAGAAATAAATAAATCAAGAAATAATGAATAAATAAAGGACATTAAAGAATCTTAAAAGACTGCCTCATGTGAAACAGACCCCTTGGGGAAGATAAGGGGCAGCACCCGGAAGGGTGGCTCAGTACCATTCCCAGTGCCCTGACAAGATTGCATCGGACAGAGACACCAAGCGGGTGGGGGTAGTTCAGGGCATGTTTCATACCCTCTCTTCCCCATGCGCAGTGACCTTCCTGTCACTGCTAATTATCATCGCATTCATGGACTTGGGGAAGAAACCACAGCAGATAAATTTTCCATTGTGCACACAACAGCGCGCGAGATGGAGGGGTAGAGAGGGCAGTCTCATGCTATGGTTGGGTTTGCGATGAGCGTTCCTGAATTCAATGCATGCCGACACAGACTGGGGAGGGGAAGGGACACATTCAGAGAAATGACACCCACTTCCCACCCAGGGGGAGGCAAATCGAAGACAATTATACATCTCCTTGATGTTTCTACGGGCAGGCTAGGATGGATATTGCGTTAATCAAAAGAGATTTGATTCCTCAGGATAATGTGCACCAAATAACGGAAGACCACAAAGGAGCACTGAGGAGTGAGATGAAAGCATCGGAGCCAATACAAATAAGAGACTATAGAACTCCGCAAAATAAATAACTGACATTGTCTGTGTATCAAGGTGGAATAACAACAGTTGAGAGTCCATCACTTGGTACACTTTACCCATTGTGCAGCTGTGAAGATAATACAATGCTGGGCGGCAGTTTGCTATTGTGACTGGAGCTGGTTGAATTCTATTCAACAGATACAAAATCCAGCCAATTGTGGCTATTTTGGGCTTTACTAATCATTTGCAAACAACTCCATTCGGTATTTGAAAACATGCAATGAATCTCACAAGCCAACAAGCCACAGCCTGCATGCTACTCTCTGAAAAGCATCCCGTGTGGCTAGCCAGGATTTGAGCTTCAGAATGGGCCATCCGAGTCATTAGCAGGGGCCAAAGCATGTAAGACACATCAAATCCATGGGAGCAAGTTATTCAGGCCCATTTCAAAGCTTCATCAATTCAGAAATACCAAAGGGCTGCAGTACAGTAGAAGAGAACCTCAACCTTCATGTGTGGAAAACATTCCTCTTCTTGGTACTGTTTGGCCAGCTGCCATTCTGCCTACCCCAAAAACTGGACCACGGGGAGCCGGGCTCGGTCTCTGACTTTGCCACTGATGGCAGATGCGGTTTGGCCAAATCTCTCCCCCCTCTACCTTGTAAAAGAGGGACACCACCACTCACCTCGCCTACAGAGTCTAAATTAATTAGGGCTCAATTCAATCCTCAGAGAAGTCAAAGGGGATCTTTCCATTTCCTTCATGGGAGTTAGATCAGATCCTTATAGTGTTTATGAGGTGCCTGCAGATCTTCAGGATGGCAGGTGGTGCTGAAGTGCAAAGCAGTATTAACAGTTACATGGCTGGACACTAAATCCAGGGCTTTGGTACTAAAAGGATGTGATTAATGTTTAATATTCATTAGATCCTTTTTTAAAAGGCTAATTTTAATACTCATGAAAAAGGAAACCTGGAAGCAGACGGGAAAGTGCACTAGGAGACAGACGGTACTGAACTGGTACCCGAGACTGAAAGCTTGGCAAATACCAGCTACATGACCTACTCCAGTGGGGCTCGGTCATCTCCAACTTCTGAGAGGCAGACAGCACTAGCAAGAGCCAGGCATAGTGCAAGAACAATTCAGGATTCCCTCACACAGCTCTGCCAACGTCTCTCAAGCCTGACCCACAACGTGATGTTCTATTCCAGACCTGGAGCTTTCCTGAATAGAGACAGTAATTCAAATTCAAGCCAAATTATGCTATAAAATGGGCAGTGCTTTGTCTGACACCCACTAGGAACAAGTTCAGACTTTCCAACTCCGTGTGCTGCAGAGAGAAGCCAAATTTGAATGGGGGCATCCAAAGGTGAAAGGCAAGGCAAGGCATCTGTGCTATTTAATCCTCCACAGTAAAGTACACAAGGGCTGAACTTATCAGTTCTCTGGTGATTTGATGAAGCAGCTGACCCTTTCCTGAAGCCACAGACACAGCAGAGGGAAAGCTGACGTGACCACAATAAGTTGCACTACATGTAGCGGTAAGAAACTTCTCCAAGGAAGCCTGCACCTGGGAAAACCCCAGCTGATGTTCCAAGAACAGCCCTGGTCGGACGCTCACGCTCAGAGGGTTCCGGCTGGCAGCTCTCCTGCACTGCCATCAAGGAGTTCACAATGCCAGAGAGGAAGCAGGCACTGACAAGATACTGCTGAAAGGGAGCTTGTGCCATCTGTGGGGAGAATGGAGGGGCCATAACTAGAGGCCACAAACCTGGTTTCTGAGCATTCAGGGGCAGGAGCTGTCTGTTTTTGTATGGTGTCTAGTACAGCAGGGCCTTGATCCTTGACTAGAGTCTGCAGGCACCACCACAGTACACATAACACACCCCACAGAGAATCACAGGGGTGCCAGGGCACTGTTGAAAGAAAGCTCACAACGCAAGACATCTCAGTTAACACTTGAAGGGCACTGCTGCAGGGAGGACAACACAGAGGGAATGGCATGCAGCTCGCACACATTCCTGCCAACACCACTGGCACTGACAGGGCACTGCTCTAAGGAAGAAAACAATGACCCTTTTCTTCAAGGGGATGTATGTGCAAGAGGGAGAGACACACATACACACACACAGTATATAATCCATGTCACTAACCATTCCATTCACTTGGCTGTTTCCCTCTTCAGAGATGTCTGCTGCAGAGTGACACAGAGCCTGCCTGACATGGAGACAACAAATTAATCCCAAGGAACGCCCCCTCACACACACACACACACACACACACAACTGGTAAGCCATGTGGCAGTGCACATAGAAAAAAGAGAGGAGCTCAGACCCAGGTCTCTCCACCTGGCAAAATGATCGGAAAAATGCATTGGCATGAAGAGATGAAAGATTAAAAAAGTCACCCCGAGTACAGCATCTACTCTAATATCTGTCCACGTTGCGATCCAAGGAGCTGCCTGACACATTGACTCAAACATGCAAAATGAAAGTGCCTCCAAAGGGTAAACCTGTCACTTTAGCAAGTGTGGATTTTATACCTAAATTTGTTTATAGTTGCAACAGGGCTCTCTCCAGCATACGCAGAGGCAGAGCCGCCACCAACAGCCGTACAAGTTTATTACAAGCCTCCATTATCGGTGGGGTTTTGCAGACGCTAGAGCTTGGTAACAGGAAACTTTTATACGCCTCTATCGCTGCCACCGAACTTGATTGTCATGCAGGACTACAAGAGTGCATGGCTGTTTACAGACCAGTAAAAGATGGAGCCCTTGCCCCAAGAAAGTTACAATCAAAGGCCCCAGTCTCACATGCAAATTTGTGCAAGAGGTTCTCATGTCAATAGGGAGCCCCATCCAAGTCAACAGGATTCCGTCTTGGTGCAAGAGGCTATGTGAGCCCACTAACCAGACAGAGAACTAGGTGTAATAGGACACAAAGCAGAGAAAGTTCTGAGATCATTCCTCTTCCCACCATATACACTATGTTATCTGAGGTGATGGTCTTGTGTTTAAGATGCTGGGCTAGGACTCAGGACACAGTGGGTTCAATTCCTGGCTCCGCCACAGCTTTTGGACAAGTCACAATCTCTCTGTGCCCAGATTCCCCATCTGTAAAACTGGGGATAATTACACTCCCCCTCTCCTACCCTTTGTCTGCCTCATCTAGCGTAGAATAGAAATGCTTCAGGGCAGCAGCTGTCCCTAGCTTGTCTTCACTGCAGAGTTAATTCAAACAACAACTCAATTGTTGACCTTAATTTGAGTCCACACACAAAAACCCTTAATGCAAGAACGATGGTGCTTTTAACTCTAATTGGCTGGCCCAAGAGGAGTATTGGCTAAAGCTCAAGTTAACACATCTCGACAGATGCTAACATGACCACCAGGTAATGTAGATGCAGACTAGCTTCCCTCGAACGCTGCTAGTGTTGCAGTCCCTAACCACAACTCTCCTCCTTCCCGTGGGTGCTCAGAAAGGACAGGAAAATTCCCCCACAATTCATTGGAAAAGAATTCCTAGAGTGGATCAGCTTACTGCAGTGCAAACAAGTATGGGATATGCCCCCAGCCTTTAGTATCACACAAATGAGCGTAGTACCATGTGGACATGGCAGCTCCCATTCCATTGCGCAGCGTGGCTGCTCTCACACAAACTAAGCTAATATTTGCTGTATTGGTAAGGGGAGCATGAGGTGAATAATATAGGGCCAGGTTTCTAAAACCAGCTGTCTGCTGTACCCACAAAACCCACTTGCACAAACACTCACATGTATGCATGTAAGTAGCCCTTCTGTGCACATGCTTGTTTATGTGAGCAGCTACCACTTTCCACATGCACTCCTGTCCCCACAATGCTGCATTGGTTATAGGACATTCATCAGAAGGAGTAAAACTTTCCTGTGTACAATCCATCAAGCTGGAAGCATCCCCGCTCCCCAAATAACCATGCAATTAGCAGACGCAAGCTTGGAGTCACTGACTGATTCTAGGGCAGCCGGAAGTTTGACAGGTGAAATAGAAAACATTGCTTCAGAAAAATGATAAATTAATGCCAACAAAATAGATTTTAGTATCATGGAATGGACCGCTACTCCTGTTGGGCTCCTTCAAAACTGAAAGGACAAGTAGTGGATCAACTCCAAAGCCACACACAGCACTGAGTCACAAAGTGAACACGTGGAAACCTGCTTGGTAAACCAGTGCTGCAGCTCAGGCACCTATTGAGCTACCTAGGTACTTACATGGCTCTCATCACTATAATATTGGAGCATCTCACAGTCATAGACTCAAACTTTAAGGTCAGAAGGGACCATTATGATCATCTCGTCTGACCTCCTGCACAACGCAGGCCACAGAATCTCACCCACCCACTCCTGTAACAAACCCCTAACCAGTGTCTGAGTTACTGAAGTCCAAATAATGGTTTAAAGACCTAAAGGTGCAGGGAATCCTCCAGCAAGTGACCCCCTGCCCCACGCTGCATTAGAGATGCATTAAAGGAGTCTGTTTAGAAAGTACTGAGCACCCGCTCTCTGAAAACCAAACCGCTTTAAAAGCTTTAAGATGTGCATCCAAAAATTGAGACTCTCAAAAACATTAGTTACTCTTGAAAATGTAGGCCTTAATATTTAGTGACCAACTGACATAACCGTATATTAGAGCTTGTTTAATAACTGTCAAATCTGTTAAAACATATCTTTAATATAGTCATTAGTGTATTTATCCTCCAGTACCTTGTAAGGGAGGAAGTGCTAGTATCCACAGTTCACCATCTGTGAGATGAGGCACAGGATAGATTAAATCTGTGACAGAGCAAGGAACTGAACTCAGGTCTCTAGAGCCAATGCAGCAACTTAACCCACAAAACCAGCCGCCTTCCACCCCGGATTAAAATTGTGGCAATTGCCACTGTTGATCAAAACTTCAGGACAGCAACAGCTAGAAGGGTACAACCCCGTATCTCATGCCGTAGGCAAAGCAAAGGACTTACCAGGGTCATCTACATGCACTGGAGACAATTCCACCTGTAGGTGAAGAACACTGAAGAATTCTCTGTCCTGTTGGGAAGGGACCACAGAAGAAACCTGGAAAAGCCAGGCACTATTCCAGAGTACAAGTACCTATGCTGGGGATACTTCCTGTAGTCCCCAAAGCACAAGAAATAGACGTATAGTCTTGGCAAGGAAAGGAAATGATATGTCACACCAATTCTGAATGACATTGTAACGGGGCTGCCAATGTTCAAACAATACCCATCTCCTTGAAATGGCAGCTTTAAGTACATCATCTCACATTGGTCTGGAACAGACGATCATTTGGAGCACGTTCAGAAGAGCTCCAAAACACCATCAAGCAAATGATCAACCCTATGAATAACCAACTCAGTCACAGCTAGGGCATCGTCTATGAAACAACACAACAAGAACTTGGCAAATCACAGAGGAATGACTGCAAAAAACCCACCACCCATATCACTAACATTAGGCTTGCTAAAAAAAAGCCCTGAGAGCCTGACCAATACCTTGATTGCTGCAACGTAGCTGAAGCGTGAGTGCTCTTATGTTGGGATTGTTTTCCTTTCAAGTGTAGCTTAGCTGACTTCTGAACAGTTGATAAAACAGCAGGGCACGTTTAGCAGATCACTTATTAGAACGAGTTAGACATTTAGTCTATCCAAGGTGATTGGACTGATTTAGTGTTGATAGAAGGGTTACTTAGTGATGTTCAGCCAGATGCAGCCCAGAGAAAGGAAGAGCAACTCCCTCACAAATGCCTGAGTCTAATTCAGCAGGGATGTAAACGGTGATGAGCGCTTGCTCCTCAAACAGGTGGCCATGGCAAGGTACAGCAGAATAACAAGCACTGTTCCGTTTGGCACAACTGCTGGCTGCTGAATGTAACTCAGTCATTGAGGGGGTGGAAAGGTGGGGGATAAATCAGGAAAAGCAATAGCAGGAAGGGGTAAGATAGCAGCAGGGGGCCTGCTTTATGCCAATCGCGGCATCACTCCCAGCATTCCTAAGACAAAGTCAACATCACATAGAGCATCACAGCTCCTGGTGCCTTCAATCATGGCTGCACCTACTTTAACCATGGTTGAATTTGATCTCCCTTGAACACTGCCTTAGTGTCGGCTGCATTTAGTTAATATCCTCACCGCCAGGCCCACTGTCTGCACTCAGTTACACCTGTGTCAAGCTGGGGAGGTGCACTGATTTTGGAGGCCCACTTGAAGCAGCTAGTTACAAAAATCTAGTCCAGGGTGTAAAAATGAGTCTTTGCTTTAATTCACCCTCCCCAAAACACTCCCTAGATCCTTCCATCCAAATGCCTGTTAACACCTGTGACAGTCTCCCATGGCAAGCATGCAGCTGCAGGGAAGCTGAATAAAGATGTTTGGGTGCCGGGAAGGGGCAAGACACTGGTATTGCCAAAGGACAGGGGACAGTTTGCAATCTGCAGCAACGTGACTTCTGGATGCTGCTCACAGAGCTCTATCACCTCCCTGCACCATAAAAAGCACCACTGCCATCAGAAACGCTGTTGTGCGGGGCTTGGGCTGAAGTGCCAGGTAGGTGAGGGAAGCACAGCACCTCCCCCCTGGCTTAGGAGTTGAGGCAGCTGCCAGGTGAGGGGAGAAGATGGTGCAGTGGGGCCTGGGAAGACAATAAGGAGGAAAAAGCCCAGAGGAAAGAGGTGGGTAAAAGGCTCCCTGGGATCCTGTTCAAGGCAAGTCACACTGCTCCGGATTGCCAGATGGTATGACAGGCATGGGGGTGAAGGCCCGTCTCTGTGCCCCCTGCAGGCGCCACATGCAGGCAGAGAAGAAGCCTAGTCCAGATGCCACAGGAACAAGGAAGGGAAGGCGGCCCGGGAGTATTTGAGCCCAAATGATTTCTGCAGCACTCAGTTCCACCCTCACTGGGCACTGTCGCCAGGGTGAGGGTTGGTTAAACAGCACTTCTGCAATGAACACAATGCAAAGACACTTGGCAACCCACTTTATTACCATACGGCTAATATCTTACAGCTGCACCCTCAATTGCAAGAGCCATTTGTTCATGTCTCATTAAAGCACACTGTGTGTGTTTTATTTGGGTTAGACCAGCTCGCCGAGAGCAATCACTCTGTACTTCCAACGTCAGCAGCTACTCTGAGCAGCACCAGCAACTGCAAACCCTCCCGCATACCCCTGCTCAAGTGCTTCTGACTCACTACGAGCTTAGCTTCGAGGTTCAGAGCCAAAGAGGGGAAAGGGTGCAGACAGTACCAGGATCAAGATTTATAAGGATCTGTCAGGTCCATACAACATGAAGCACTAGGCTGCAAAGTAGGAATGGATTAGTTGTGCCCTGACTTTGTTACAAGGCAGGTCCCTTGGTGTAGATGGGAACTAGCCAAGTCCAGAGACACTGTTAACATCTTGGTCACACTACAAAAGGGAGCGCAACAGATCTATCCTGACTGAAATATCCAAACCAGCAGCGCACAGAACAGCCAGAGACTCCCCGTGATCCAACACAGACTTTGCTATTACCAATTCCCTTTCCAGGGAAAGTGCTCCAACACCACAGCAGTGTAAATCCCTATGATAGATAGCACTGTTTTCCATGGCTTCCTCACAGTGGTGCCAGTGAGTGATGGTGGTGTTCACACCTTCCCAAAACCATCAGCGACTCCCATCATCTTGATTATGTTACTTCTATTAACAGAAGCATCCAAAGGCCCTGCTGTGCCAGGCGCTGCACAGACACAGAAGCAGACGCAGCCTCTACTCAGCAGAGCTTGAAAGACAAGTGATGTGTGAAGGAGAGGGACACACTGAAATATATATACACTTTAGGTACAAATATATATATTCCCCTTCTCCTTTCCTCATTTTTGTCAAAGCCCAGAGCCCTGCCACAATGTCTCATCACAGGTGGGTCTCGAGGACGGAAGAGAAGTGGGGCGAGAACAACGGCTTTACGGATCCACTATGGGAGAGGGTGCCATGCACAGGTGCAAGAAGAGCAGACAGTGGCACGATTGTGGAACAACCAGGCACACAGGTGGCAGAGGCTGCAATTGCTGGAAAAGCGAGAGGTCACCAGAGCGTACATGGGGAGGAGCTGAGATGGGAAAGGGTGGACAACTTCAGCACTACACCTCAAACTTTGAGCTGCACCGAGCCACCCTGTGCGACAGAGAGAAAGGAACCCATAGGCTGTGGCCATCCAGTGCTTGGCTTCTGCACTCTGCTGTCTGCTAACAATCCTCTTCCCTTCCATTCCGTCAATGCCAGGCACCTGCAGGTCACATCTGTATCTAATCATCACACAAGACCCATCTGAAAGATGAACCCACTTCCCCAAACCACTGTAGCTCACCCAGACACATTTCAGCTGCTCTGCGTGGAAATTGCTACATTTAACATCCAGGGGTTTCTTTCACTTTCAGCCTCTCTTGTTGAGGAATGTCTACAAAGGGTGGGGGACAACAGACCGAGCTCCCTCCTTTCACTCGCAGAAGCCTGGGGCTCAGTTCCCTCCCCTGCCTAATTCTCCCATCCCCACACAAAAGTGCAATGTGCTATCACTGCACCTCTCCCAGCAACTCTCTCCCCTCTTTCTCCTCCTAATGCAAAGCTTGCTGTAAAAAGAATAATACTTGAGAGTAATCGTCTGCCTCCAGACATAACTGAGTGCTCTTCTGAGAGCCCCAGTTAGCAGGCAATGCCCCTTGCAAGCACTCAGGCACTTCCATTTGTTTTTACAGTGTGGAACACACATTTATCCAATGTAAATTTGACCTTTTATTTACATTGGATAAATGTAAAAAAAAAGTAGTAGTAATACTTGATTCTCGCTCGCCTCTTCAGCTGAGTAAACGTTTTCTTCTTTTCATCCCACAGTATCTTTACAGACATGGGGAGCAGTACAGCGTCACCATTCATTCCTGTCCATAGCTTCTTCCTCCATTAAGCCCAACCAGGTCATGTCCCTGCATACAATGTCCTGCCATCTAGCTGGTGGCCAGCCTATAGGCCAAACTGACCTTGGTTGCATTTACGTTATTTTCTTTGCATGCTATCATCTGTCTTCTGCAGCGTCCCCACCATCATAATCCTTTTGATTGTAGCCAATATTGTCCCTGATGTCACATTCTCCTCTCCTTCTAAATTCTCCATTTGTCAAAAAAATCATTCCATTTTACAACTGACATCTTTTGAAGAACTCTTAGCTCTACTGCCTCCAGCCTTCTGATGTCTGCCTGTTTCATTTAATGCAGCTGCTTCCAGCCATAGACTAATATTGTTAGTACATTGGCTTGATACATTATCACTTCAGCACCAAATACAATGTTTTTATCAGTCCATAATTTCATCAGCTTCTGTGCAGCACTTGTAGCTAAACCACATCTTCTTTTAACCTCATCCCCAATGGAACCATGGCATTGATCAAGCTTCCTAAGTACACATAAGATTTTACTTGTTCTACCACTTCACCACTGCTGCATTTCAACATTTTATCTATTGTCCCTTTTCCAAGATACATCCATTTCATCTTCTTGGCATTTATTTTAAGGTCAAGCTGACTACACCAATCTTCCAAGGTAGCAAAGAGTATCATCATTAATTCAAATAGGTCTGCCAGCTGTACAATGTCATCTACATAAACTAAAGAGATTAACTCCAGATCATTTAATGCCATGCCCGCCAATTCGTCTAATATTCTCAATGTCAAGTTTAAAACCATGATGAACAGTGACGGTGATTCTCTGCCCCCTTGTCTAACACCAAACTTTTACTTTAACCAGTTGCTTAATTTTCCACCAATTCTTACAGGTTGCAAATGGAGCCTCATTTGATCTAGGTAAATTAAAGGATAAAAGAAAGCTCTGTGAGGGAGGCACACAAGGTGGCTCCTGGAGTAACTGTTAAACCAACAAATATACCTCCCCACGCAGCTTTCTGCATGCTTGTCACACACACTTGGCTGGATTGTGGATTCCTCTGCCACTGCTGCCTTAGGCAGTGAGCACAGACTCCGCACAAGGAAAGCGACTTTAGGCATGTGAAAGAGAAAGGCAGACTCAAAGCCTCCCACAGCAATGGGTACCCACATCTCCCAACCCACCCTTTGCAGGACAAAGAACCAAAATGTCATGCTGTTCTTCACTGCTACTGCAATGGGGTTTCAGGGAGATGACCTCTTGTTGTTGGAGGCTTCAAAAGAGCTAGGAACAAAAGGCAATCCTGGCTCCTATGTCCAAACAGTTATCTCTCAGGAAAAATCTGAAGAGATTGAAGGGCTATAATCCATTTAATGTGGATGTAAGATCTTAACTGCAGTTTCTGCTAAGAAAGGACAGTTACTCACCTTTATAACTGTTGTTCTTCGAGATGTGTTGCTCATATCCTTTCCAATTAGGTGTGCACGCGCCACGTGCACCTTCGGAGATTTTTACTCTAGCAACATCAATGGGCCAGCTGGGCGCCCCCTGAAGTGGCGCAGCTATGGCGCCGGATATATACCCCTGCTGGCCCAACCGCCCCTCAGTTCCTTCTTGCCGGCTACTCCGACAGTGGGGAAGGAGGACGAGTGTTGAATGGATATGAGCAACACATTCTCGAAGAAAAGTTACAAAGGTGAGTAACCGTCTTTTCTTCTTCGAGTGCTTGCTCATATCCATTCCAATTACGTGATTCTCAAGCCTTACCTAGGTGGTGGGGTCAGAGTGAGACATTGCGGAACGCAAAACTGCTGAGCCAAAGGCTGCATCATCTCTGGACTGCTGAACCAGTGCGTAGTGTGATGCAAAGGTGTGAATGGAAGACCAAGTAGCAGCGCGACATATTTCCTGGATGGGGACATGGGCCAGGAAGGCTGCAGATGAGGCTTGCGCCCAAGTAGAATGGGCGGTGAGATGGCTAGCCAGAGCGTGAGCCAAGTCATAGCATGTTCGGATGCATGATGTCACCCAAGATAAAATCCTTTGGGAAGAGACCAGCATGCCTTTCATCCGGTCTGCCACGGCTGCAAAGAGTTGGGGTGACCTTCGGAAGGGTTTGGTTCTCTCGATATAAAAGGCGAGAGCCCTACAGACATCTAAGATATGTAGTTGTTGTTCCCAAGGCGATGAATGGGGCTTCGGGAAGAAGACTGG
The DNA here is from genome assembly GCF_007399415.2 of Gopherus evgoodei. Lineage (NCBI taxonomy): Eukaryota > Metazoa > Chordata > Testudines > Testudinidae > Gopherus > Gopherus evgoodei. The sequence continues at coordinate 82,466,316 of NC_044328.1, forward strand.
GAGGAAGAGGTCTTGATTAACGTGAAAAGCAGACACCACTTTAGGCAGGAATGCCGGGTGTGGTCGCAGCTGTACCCTGTCCTTGTGGAATACCGTATACGGGGGATCCACAGTCAAAGCACGAAGCTCTGACACTCGTTTTGCCAAGGTGATAGTGACAAGGAAGGCTGTCTTCCAGGAGAGGTACAGCAGCAAGCAGGTGGCTAGAGGCTTGAAAGGGGAACCCATGAGCTTGGATAGCACCAGGTTGAGATCCCAGGTAGGAGTCGGGCGTCTGACTTGAGGGTACAACCGATCCAATCCCTTAAGGAACCTGGAAACCATGGGGTGAGAAAACATTGAGGTGCCACTTTCCCCTTGATGGAAGGCTGAAATAGCTGCCAGATGCACCTTTACAGAAGAGACCGCCAGGCCCTGCTCCTTGAGGGATCATAGGTAATCCAGGAGAATGGGAACAGAAATCTGTCCGGGGATTAAGTTATTCTGAGCACACCAGTGAGAGAAACGCTTCCACTTGGTGAGATAGGTCGCCCTCGTGGAAGGCTTCCTGCTGCCCAAGAGCACCTGTTGTACCAAAGCAGAACAACACAGTTCCGACTGGCTCAACCACGTAGCAGCCATGCTGTCAGATGAAGGGACTGCAGATCTGGATGGTGAAGCCTGCTGAAGTCTTGCGTTATGAGGTCCGGCCAGAGCGGCAGGGGGATCGGGTCTGCCACTGAGAGGTCAAACAACAGGGTGTACCAATGCTGCCTCGGCCATGCTGGAGCAATGAGGATCAAGTGGGCTCTGTCCCTGTGGAGCTTGAGCAGGACTCTGTGGACAAGTGGAAACGGTGGGAAGGCATAAAGTAGGTGCCTGTTCCATGGGATCAGGAATGCGTCTGAGAGGGAGCCTGGGGAGTGTTCTTGGAAGGAGCAGAAAACCTGGCACTTCCTGTTCTCTCAAGAGGCAAAGAGGTCTAAGTGGGTAAAACCTCACCTCCGGAAAACAGAATGGATAACTTCCAGGCGTATTGACCACTCGTGAGACAGGAAGAACCTGCTGAGGTGGTGATCTTCCAGAGTGTTCTGGACTCCTGGGAGAAAGGACGCTACCAGATCGATAGAGTGGGCTATGGAAAATTCCCAGGAGGTGGATGGCTTCTTGACAGAGGAGAGAGGAACGTGCTCCGCCCTGCTTGTTTATGTAGAACATGGCCGTTGTGTTGTCGGTGAACACTGACACACAACGGCCCTGTAGATGGTCCCGAAACACCTGGCATGCTAGGCGGACTGCTCTCAGCTCCCTCATGTTGATGTGTAGGGACAGCTCTTGGGGCAACCATAGGCCTTGCGTGTGACGACTCCCGAGATGGGCACCCCAACCCAGAGATGATGCATCTGTGGTTAGGGCTACTGAGGGTTGCGGTGGGTGGAATGGCATCCCTCCGCAGACCAGAGAAGGGTCTAACCACCAAGTCAGGAGTTGAGAACTTTCCTGGGGATAGTGAGCACCGAATCCAGACTGTTCCTGTGTGGACGGTATACTGAAGCCAGCCAGGTTTGGAAGGGGCAGAGACGCAGTCTCGCGTACTTGGTCACGAAGGTGCAGGAGGCCATGTGACCTACTAGGCTGAGGCAAGATCGGACCGACGTTGTCGGAAAGGATTGAAGACTGAATTAATGAAGTCATTGTTTGAAAACGAGGCTGGAGGAGGCAGGCTCTGGCCAAAGTGGAGTCCAGAACAGCTCCGATGAAGTCTATTCTCTGCGTGGGCGTGAGAGTGGACTTTTCTGCATTGATCATGAGACCTAAGCTCTCGAAGAGGTCTCTGATGATGCATATGTGCTGCGATACTTGTAACCGAGAAGTCCCTCGAATAAGCCAATCATCGAGATACGGGAAGACGTGGACTCAACGACACCTGAGGGAGGTGGCTACTACAGCCATGCATTTGGTGAAGACTCTTGGAGCTGTAGAAAGGCCAAAGGGAAGAACCATGAACTGAAAATGTTGGTGGTTTACCACAAAACGGAGATACCGTCTGTGTGGTGGATAAATGGCGATATGGAAATACGCGTCCTTCATGTCGAGGGCGGCAAACCAGTCTCCCGGATCCAGGGATGGGATGATGGTCCCCAGGGATACCATGAGGAACTTCAACTTGATCAGGAATTTGTTGAGTTCTCGCAAGTCTAGGATTGATCATAGACCTCCCTTTGCCTTGGGGATTAAAAAGTAACGGGAATAGAACCCCTTGCCCCTCATGTCTTTCTGCATCTCCTCTATGGCTCCCAGCTTTAGGAGCGCCTGGACCTCTTGCCAGAGGAATTGCTCGTGAGAGAGATCCCTGAAGAGGGACGGGTAGGGCAGGTGGGAGGGAGGGGTTGAAATAAACTGTAGATGGTATCCCGATTCCACCGTGCGAAGGACCCAACAATTGGAGGTTAGTTGGGATCAGGCAGGGAGGAAATGGGAGGGGCGGCTGAAAAAGGAGGGAGAAGGATCCAGTAGGATAACTAGTGGGCCGCCCTCAGACGTCCCATCAAAAGTTTTGCTTAGGCCCCGTTAGCCAGATTGCCTGCACCGTTGGCCAGATTGCCTGAGCCAATTCCCCCTGCCGTGATGTCTGGTATTATCCTGACGCAGCCTAGCCTGGTTGCACGGGCGGTATGGGTGGGCCCAGAAGGAACTTCATTGGGTCACTGGCGTGTGCATGCCCAGCGTGCGCGTTATGACCCAATTGTCCTTAAGGCTTTGTAACCTGGGGTCGGTTTTGTTGGAGAAGAAGCCCTGTCCCTTGAAGGGTAAATCCTGAATGGTCTGCTGCAATTCAGGAGGAAGAGCTGAAGCCTGGAGCAAGGAAATACGCCTCATCGTCACTCCGGTTGCCAGAGTTCGGGCCGCCGAGTCCGCAGCATCCAGAGAGGTCTGGAGGGAGGTTCTTGCCACCTTTTTACCTTCTTTGAGCAGGGCCGTAAACTCCGGACGGGACTCCTGCGGAAGAAGCTCTGTAAACTTCCTCACTGATACCCAGGTGTTAAAATTGTACCAACTTAGGAGGGCTTGCTGATTCGCCACCCTAAGTTGGAGGCCCCCAGCCGAGTATATTTTGCGGCCTAGGAGGTCCATGCGCTTAGCCTCCTTCACCTTAGGAGCTGATGCTTGCTGGCCATGATGCTCCCGTTCGTTCACCGATTGGACAACCAGAGAGCAGGGAGATGGGTGGGTGTAGAGGTATTTGTATCCCTTTGAGGGGACCACATATTTCCTCTCTACTCCCCTAGCTGTAGGTGGAATTGAAGCTGGGGACTGCCAAATGGTGTCCGCATTGGCTTGTACAGCGCGGATGAATGGGAGCACCACTCTGGTAGGTGCATCAGCTGATAAGATGTCCACTACCAGGTCCTCTACCTCAGTGACCTCCTCCATTTGCAAATTCATGTTCTGGGCCACCTGTCTCAAGAGGTCTTGATGGGCCCTAAGATCAATTGGTGGAGGGCCTGAGCAGGATGTTCCTGCTACTGCCTCGTCTGGTGAGGAAGAGGAGGATAGGTCCGGGACCAATGGGTCCCGAGGTGGGTCGTGAACAGGAGGAGCATCAGCTGGATCAGGTGGAACCTCTGGAGCTTCCTCCGTGCCCGCAGGGGGAGGGTAGCTCACTGTTGCTTCCGGTACCCGGTGTTCTGAGGGGGTCAAGCGTGCAGCCACTGACGGGGCACCTTGGGCCTGGTGGTATGCCCATGGTGTCCAAAAGGACCAGTGATGAGGCCCTTGTTCGTGGCTTTGTCCCTCCTGAAAGTGGCTGGGGAAGTCAGAGTCACCCTCGGGATGGTATGATGCACTACTGGGCTGAGACAATATTGAAGTGTGTCTCGAAGGCCATGGTGGTGCCAAGAGGTCCTGTGAGGACGGCACCGTTCTGGACACTCGATCTCGGGGCGGTACTGGGGAGTGGTACCGGGAGCTGTGATGGTACCGCGAGCGAAACTGGGACCTTCTACCACGGCGGTGCCGGGAGGTCAACCGGAATCTCGAGCCCCGTCGTCTGGAGCGACTGCGAGATACACAGTACTGAGACCGGTGCCGAGAGCTGGAGCGGTACCGGGAGTATCTGTCCGGTGAACGTGATGTTGAGCGGCGCCGCAAGTGCAACCGGTACCGCGATAGAGAGCGGTGCCGGGACTGCGAGTGGCGCCGGGAGCTATGTGATCGAGAGCATCTGCGAGACCGCGATCTGGAACGACGTCTCTCTGGAGGGTTGGAGGACGGAGGCCTTATCAGGGCCAGCTTGCCAATGGATTGAATAACCCGCACCGGCGGTGCCAGGGGTTGACGCATCGGCTCTGTCATTGAGATGAGCTCCCTTGCCGTAGAGAAGGTCTCCAGCGTAGAAGGGAGAACGAGCTCAACCCCAGCCGGAGGCGGGGAGCTGTCAGGCACTGGACTCAACGGCCCTTGTGGGACTGGAATCGACAGTGCTGTCCCATGAGGAGCAGCTATCAGCGGTGCCGCCACGGACGACGGTGCCTGGTGAACCATCTTAGACGAGTGCTCCCTCTGGGAGGCTGAAGTTGTAGCAGTATGCAGTTTCCCAGTCAGGGAAAGGGAGCAGTGCTGAGGAGTCGGTGCTGGTACAGGTCAGTGCCGAGAGTCCTTCTCGGTACCAGGGTAATCCGGTGCCGAAGGCGCGCTCCGTACCGAGGCAGCCTGCTGGGCGCCGGGCGCTGCTGCTATGGGACAAAGTGCCAACTCCATGAAGAGCTGCTTCAAATGAAAGTCCCACTCCTTCATCGTCCTACGTTTAAAGGACTTGCAAATGTGGCACTTGTCCACAAGGTGGAATTCCCCTAGGCACTTGAGGCAGGAGTTGTGGGGATCCCCTACTGGCATCGGCTTCTGGCATGCCGAGCATGGTTTGAATCCCGGTGCCTTGGGCATGGGCCCGCACCGGGGCGGAGGAAAGGGGCTAATCCCCGATCCCCCTTTCAACTATATACACTAACTATAAAACTAAGCACTAATACTAAGTATAACCACAAAAAACTCGAACTATAAACACAGTGACGAGAAGAGAACTACAAGTAAGCTAGGGATGTGGAGATCAGCAAAGCTGCGCTCCACAGTTCCAACGACCAACACGGGTGGTAAGAAGGAACTGAGGGATGGTTGGGCTGGCAGGAGTATATATCCGGCGCCACAGCGGCGCCACTCCAGGAGGCGCCCAGCCGGTCCACCAAATGTTGCTAGGGTAAAAATCTCCGACGAACGTTCATGCGGCACGCGCACACCTAATTGGAATGGATATGAGCAAGCACTCGAAGAAGAATTTTTCATATAGGCCCAGAGTCCACAGCTTGGCCTGGGCCATGGGGGCTGGCTAACAGAGAACAATATATAGCTAAGAGAAACCCTTTTTCAATGAAAGCGCTGCATAAAATCCTGGATATGTACTTGAAGGTGCCACTGAACAGATGGTTGCCAGAATCCCCAGGCTATAGCAACCACTATTCACATGGTTTCAATGGTCTGACTCCACGCAGTAGCCCAGCAATAAAGAATTGGTCTATTACGGCAATGTACATAATGATAATCCGCTAGACCACTTTACACAGGTATCGAGAAAGGCAGAGGATAATGCCCTGTGTCAGCACTGGCCTCTCAGAACTGCACTTAAACTCCATCAAATCCTCAACAAATGAGGAGGTACGTGCATGTTTAACAAAGCTTTTAACCCTAGGCCACCTGCCTTTCAGGATCGATTGCTCATGGTGGAAACACTGCTCCCATTGTCCAGGAGCACTGCAGTGGCAGGACGTGGGTTTTCTATAACAAATGTAACAAAAACAATTCCACATACCAGCTCGAACTATATTTGTGGGAGGTGTGACGAACTGGGAATGTTCTTAATGTTTTCTCTGAATACTGTGTTGGTGCCTCAGTGTCCCCATGGCAGTTCTTAAGTATCTGGCAGAGCAATGGCCAGTGCACCTAAATGCCTGGCACTCTGTCTCCTAGCAACTGATGGCCTGGGCCCCTCCTCTGCAAAGGTGCCAGCTGAAGGTGTTGGAGACAGAGATCAGGTGACCTCCTGGCCCAGGAAAGGGGCTGAGCAGAGAGGAGGGGCTAGGAGGGGGTTGTTAGTCTGGAGCTGGCTGAGGCAGACGTGGGAGTCTGGCTCACTGACCCCCAGAATGGACCCAGCTGAGGGGTCCGGTTCTCTGTACCTACAAGCTCTGTTTTAGACCGTGTTCCTGTCATCGAATAAACCTCTGTTTTACTGGCTGGCTAAGAGTCATGTCTGACTGCGAAGTGGGGGTGCAGGACCCGGTGGCTTCCCCAGGACCCCACTGAGGCAGGCTCGCTGTGGGAAGCGCCCGGAGGGGCAGAGGATGCTGAATGCTCCAAGGAGAGACCCAGGAGGTGAAGATGTGTGAGCTTCTTGCCCTGAACAAGTCTGCTCCAAGGGACAGGAGGCTCCCCAAAGTCCTGACTGGCTTGGTGGGGAGCAGTTCCAGAGCATCGCCCGGTGACTCCGTGACAGGAGGCAGGAAGGGAGGGGTTAAACTTGAATTTGAAATAAGCTACTCAGTTCTCAGTTGTGACTGACTGGTGGAGCTGTGGCATTTTAGGGTATGTCTACAGGGGAAAAAAAAAACTCAGCAGCATTAAGTTTCACAGTCTGAGTCTACAATCTTGGGCTTGGGTTCTGGTGCTAAAAGCAGCTGTGTAAATGTTCTGTCTCAAGCAGGAGCTCGGACATACCCCTAGTAAGAGACAGTGCTTGTTTCAACGAGATTACACTCTAAATAGGTAAAGGAGAAAGGGTAAACAGAGGCAGAGAGAAATGAAGTGACTTGCCCAAGAGTACACACCAAGTCAGAGCCGGGAACTACATATCCACCAGCAAATGACTTAGGAGAAACTTAATGTTATGGCATACACGCACAGAAGTTAGATCACATAAAAATACTCCTTCTGGAAGGATACAGCGTAACACTATTTTATCTCTTAGAATTCAGAATGATAACACACAAAAACCCAGAAGCAGAGAGAGAAAACAGGCTGCTCTCTAAAACGAGACAACTCACCCTACCTTGTTTTGAAGTGGCTCTTTCCAGACTGCCTGTGATTGCACACTTTTCTACAAAGCCACCTAAAGCGCAAGCAGGACTCTGAACAACACCAGCACACACACACACTTTTAGGACAGGTCTACGCTACACCTCAGGTAGACATACATACCAGCTGTGCTCAAGCTAGCACACTAAAGATAGCAGTGTAGCCAGGAGTAGCAGGGGCAGTGGAGGCCTGGACTAGCTGCCTGCGTATAAACCCACCCAGACCACCTGGCTACACACTTAGCTCAAGCCATCACCCATGCTATTCCTGGTTACTCTGCCAGTGCATTTGCTTAAGCAAAACAAAGCTCACTCCCAGCTGCAGTGTAGAGGAACCTTTAAAGTGGTAACTTGCAATTCCAACACAGTCCTCAATACACTACACTCAAGGTTGCACAACAAGCACTGAAAGAGTCAGGCAATGCCCCAGTGAAGGCTCTGGCAGTGGCTCTTGGATTGGGAGGTGCTCACAGAGCAGCCAAAGACACCAAAGCGCAGCAGCAGAAGTTCACTCAGGGTACGTCTACACCGCACATTAAGCCAGGCTCTGATTCATGTTTGAGCCCAAGCTCTCTTCGTCTCGGGTCAACAAGCATTCAGGATCTAAGTCTAGGACCCTGCTAGGGGAATGGGTCAGAGTCCGAGTCCTCCCATGACTCAGGTCAAAGCCTTGTCATTTTGCAGTTTGGACCAGAGTCAGAAGGTCTGTGTAGTGCAGTATGGATGTGTTACCATGGCTACGAGACCTGGGCTCACCAACTGTAAACCCAGATTTATAATGCAGTGTGGATGCTTGAGTGTGGGCTTGGAAATACAGAGTCTACAAGCCCGGGTCCCACAGACCCAATTGCAATGCAGTGCAGACATACCCCTGTTGGTGACAGCACAGGCAGGGGATGGGAAAAAATACTGGGATGGAGGCTTGGGATCCATTTTATTAAAAGACAGAGAAAAAAAGTCACCGCAACAAGCCTTCACTGCTACCACCAGTTTGTGACGGGCACTATCTTTGCGAGGAATATGCCTGGAGAGTCACTTCTAAAGAGAATGAGGCAGGAAAGATGGGGTCATGGCTAAAGCACAGGACTGGGTGAGGACACTAAAGCCTTCATCCATGGATCTCAACAGATTTATGAACAATAATAATAAGAGATATACCAATCTCCTAGAACTGGAAGGGACCTTGAAAGATCATTGAGTCCAGCCCTCTGCCTTCACTAGCAGGACCAAGTACTCATTTTATGCCAGATCCTTAAGTGGCCCCCTCAAGGATCGAACTCATAACCCTGGGTTTAGCAGGCCAATGCTCAAACCACTGAGCTATCCCTCATCAGTGGGGTAAATAAGAACAAATTGTTGTAAAACATGCATAACAGACAGGGAAACAAGCACAGACAGGTCCAAGGGCATACGATGAGTCACCAATAGCACAGGGACCAGCCTGTGGAAGTTCCAGCCTCCCATGCTTAGTCCATGAAGCTAAACCCGCCTCACAAAATTACATCCCACATCAAAGAGAATACTAACAGGTTTGTCAGGTTTTAGAAGCCCATGATAATGCCCCAAGCCATTATACCCGACAGCGCATGCAGAAGGCTAAGATCATACTCTCCCTCCTCTCACTGATGCAGGTATATAGTGCTTCCCCCAGGAGAATGTTACAAAGGGCATCTAAAATGCCAGCTTCCCCGACCCATGGCCTCCCCGACCCTACACCTCCCCTTCCACTGTCTTCCAGGACAGATGTCCCTTGACTCACTCTTTGCAAAAGACTCTCAGTAGACGCTGCAGTAGTTCCCTTTAAGGGCACACAGTAAGGTTTTAACCAGAGAGCCCCCAGTTATGCGGGTGAGGAGTGTAACAATGCACATTCATCACCAGTGTGTCAGGGTGCAGTTGTTCTCATCTCCAGTCACCCCTGCAGGCCCCCTGCCTTCACAGGATGCTCTGCCCTCTGGCTGAAAAGGGGCTGGTCCAAAAAAAAAAAAAAAGAAAAAGAAAATCACCCTAACCTCTGGGCCCTGTGTTGAACCCTTTCCTGGGATGCCACTAGCTTTCCCTGGCTCTGTTCTGCCCAACCAAAGTCTCCTGAGGCCTCTGGCATTTCAGCCCTTTACAGGAGCCAGCCTTCTCGTCTCTTCCCTGTGGCATCTCTCCCCTGATTGAATTCTCTTAGCCTAGGTGTCTGCTGATCCTTAGTCCTGTCCCTCTCCAACTGACGAGGAACTGCCCAATTACCACCCAGGTGGGGTAAATATGACTAACTGTGCCTTTAAGCCTTTTGCACCTGTGATGGTTTTAACTCCATTGCGAGTCTCATGCTAAAGCTGCCAGAGTGCACAAGCTGTTGGCTAAGGAAGTCTGCTAATAATAGCTTTGAGTCTGTATCTGTGCATGCTTGGATTTGGCTCCTCGCAAGACAACACTGAAGCATTAAAGACCCACCCCTGGCTATGCCTATCATTTGATTCTCCAGTTAAATGGCCAAACTTCCCCAGCACCCTCTCCATCTCAGCTTTTGTGGATGCTGTAGCTGGCTCCTTCAAAGGCTGGCATGTGAAGTGGCAGCAGGTGCAGTGCTCCATCCTCCCAGCACCGCATGTTTGCCACAAAGTGTTATATAGCTTGCCATCATTAAGAGAACAGGAAAGGACTGCGCTGGGAATGATGTGAAGGTGTTTATCCAGTGACGATCTGCTGTGACTTCAGGAGACATATTGCTATGTGAACACATACAGGGTCATCTTGCTTAGCTGAAGGATGATGGTTCCATTTCTTTCATGGAGCTGAAAGACCTATAACTTTCACTCACTAGAGGTATCAAAGGGCTATTAAGGCCCTTCTCAAGGGCATATTTTGCTAGCTCAACATCATATTTCAGGGAGACGGTCGCCCCCTTCTTCTTAAGACAATATTTTTGCGTTAAATAAATGAATGAATGCATTAAAGTGACAATTTAAATCACCAGCAGCTGCACAAAAGCGGAAGGAAAGGGGATGGGGGAATGGATTCTGAGTTACGGCTGCCACTCTATCCTCTGCTTATCCCCCAGTACCTGAGTACTGCAGAGATCTCAGAGCAGTGTGTGATTTCACACATTCAGGCTGCAATAACCCTGGCACCATAGGAGGGAGATGACAAACAGCCTTAAATCACTTACTCGCTCTAGTGAATCTAAGTCAGCGGCTTAAGTTTGGGGTTTCTTTTTAAAAAAATTGTTTGAATTGAGCTGTGGTAAAAAGGTGCCAGATAGATGGTGGCCTTGGAAGGTAAACCTTCTGTCTAGCCACAGAACTGGGGCAGCACAAGCTGTGGAAGCTCCCGCGCTGCAGTTCTTCTACATTGAGAGGTAACACAGCTGGGTGGGAAGCTGCATCCCCATGCTGATGGAGATCACAGATTCCAAGGCCAGAAGGGACCACTGTGATCATCGAGTCTGGCCTCCTGTATAGCACAGGCCAGAGAACTTCCCCAAAATAATTCCCTTGGAACTAGCACAGATCTTTAAGAAATGCACACAAAAAAAGAAATAATAATAATAATAATAATAATAATAATAATAATAAACAAAAAATCCAATCTTGCTTAAACTGCCAGTGATGGAGAATCCACTATGACCCTGGATGAATTGTTCTAAAGGTTAATTACCATAAATACTTTCCTCTTGGCATGATGACCCGAAACTAAGGGAGGGGCAAAGAAAACAGCTCACATCAATATGGTTTACACTCTTGTATTTGGTATCTAGATGGGTCCCTTAAGCTGTGAGCGCTGATATTGTGAGCAGCAACCACGTAAGTGTTTGGAAAGTGCCTAGTGATAAATTGTAACGATGGGTCCTCTAGAGATACATGGAGAAATTCCTCTTCAGTCCTTGGCCTGTCTGCCTGGACCTGCCCACAAGGTAGCCACTGGTAGCAGTAATTTCTGAAACTTGGATGTTTGCCTGAGAGGAAGTGGCCTAAGATGACTGATTAAGAAGCACAGCCCCTGCCTATAAATAAGGGCTTTTCAGCATAAACAACATCTCCAGCTCACAGCACCAAATAGCTAGCAAAGTTCTGTTATTTTGTTTCCTTTGCAGAAGGGTTACAGTGGTAGGACAGAAGGAAGGAAAATACCTGCCTCCATGTACACGGCAGTCAATAGGAGAGTCCTTAAAGCTCCACGATCATTGGAGGTAGGTGTCATAAATAGATAGCTAAGGGTTAATGTTATTTTACCTGTAAAGGGGTAACACCAGTAACCTGAAACACCTGACCAGACGACCAATCAGGAAACAAGACTTTTTCAAATCTGGGTGGAGGGAAGTTTTGGGGTGTGAGTTCTTTGTTCTTTGTCTTGTGTCTGACCCTCTCGGCTCTGAGAGTGATTTTTCTATCTCCTGCCTTTCTAATCTTCTGTTTCCAAGTTGTAAGTACAAAGATAGTAAGACAATAAGTTTATATTGTTTTCTTTTGTATTTACATGTGTGTAGTTGCTGGAGTGTTTTGAATTGTATTCTTTTTGGATAAGGCTGTTTATTCACTTTTTTTTAAAGCAATTGACCCTGTATATTTTCACCTTATACAGAGACTATTTTTAATGTATTTTTCTTCTTTTTAAGACCTGTTGGAGTTTTTCTTTAGTGGGGACTCCAGGGAATTCAGTCTGCAGCTCACCAGGGAATTGGTGGGAGGAAGAAGTCAGGGGGAAAATCTCTTTGTGTTAGATTTACTAAGCCTGACTTTGCATATCCTCTGGGTGAGAGGGGGGAAGAGAGATTAGCTCTCTCGGTACTTGTGTTTCCAGGACTGGAAACAGGGAGGGTGGAGTCCCTCTGTTTAGATTCACGGAGCTTGCTTCTGTATATCTCTTCAGGAACCCAGGGAGGGAACACCTGGAGGGGAGGAGGGGGAAGGGAAATGGTTTATTCCCCTTTGTTGTGAGACTCAAGGAATCTGAGTCTTGGGGTCTCCCAGGGAAGGTTTTGGGGAGACCACAGTGAGCTAGGCACTGTATAAATCCCTGGCTGGTGGCAGCTTTACCAGGTCCAAGCTGGTATTTAAGTTTGGAGGTTTTCATGCTAACACCCATATTTTGGACGCTAAGGTCCAGATCTGGGAAAAAATGTTATGACATGGTGGCACAGCGGTGTGTATATATAGAAGAATCCAGAAGCCAGTAGAAATATTATTTTCTTTTTCTCTGCTAGGGCTTTTAAGCAGAGAGGGTTTGATTTTAAAAGGAACAAGAGAGAAATTTTTTTTTCTGTTCTCTCCTGGCAGTAGCTTGCATATTAAGCAAGGAACCATTAAGGAACTATTAAGGGTCTTTTGTGAGACAATAGCACTCCGATTGACAGTCAAGTACCCAGCACAATACACATGCAAATAAAGTGGTTTTTCTGGTTTACTTTACATTTAAAAGATTAGCTAGAGGAAGAAAGGGAAAAAGGCACTGTTGCTAGGCAGACCCCAGGAGGCAACAGAGAGCCTGCAGTTCAGACAATAAACACCGGAGGGCACCCCAACACAAGAAAACAGGAAACATGACTTCTAAGGCAAAAATGGAGGCCGAGGCACAAATCAAAGAAGCAGACCACAGGCGACAACTGGAAAAAAGAGAAAAAGAGGTGGAGCTGAAAGAAAGGGAAGAAAGCATCAAACTGGCAGCCTACAAAAGAGAACAAGCAGCCAAAGAGGCAGCCCACAAAAGAAAACTAGAAGAAGAAGAGATGGCCCACAGAAGGAAACAAGAAGAAGAAGAGGCAACCTACAGAAGACAGAGAGAACTCCAGAGGGAGACCCACCGACAGGCCATGGAATTAGAAAAGACTAAGCAACAAAACACAGCCAATCCTAACAACCCTGCGCCAATTATGGTTCCACATCCCAAGAAATTTCCCACCTACAAGGCAGGTGATGACACTGAGGCCTTCTTGGAAAATTTTGAAAGAGCCTGTCTTGGGTACAGCATCTCTGAAGACCAGTACATGGTAGAATTGAGGCCACAGCTCAGTGGACCTTTAGCAGAAGTGGTAGCTGAAACGCCTAAGGAGAAAATGAATGACTATAAACTTTTTCAAACCAAGCCCAGATACAGAATGGGGATAACCCCGGATCATGCCCGTCGGCGTTTCAGAACCCAAAAGTGGAAACCAGATGTGTCATTTCCCAAACACGCCTACTACGCTGGGAAAAATTATGAGGCCTGGATATCAGGAAACAATGTTAAATCCATAGACGAACTGCACCTCCTCATACAAATGGAGCAGTTCTTGGATGGTGTTCCTGAAGACATAACACGGTACATACAAGATGGAAAACCCAAAAATCTCACCGAGGCGGGGGAGATTGGAGCCAGATGGATGGAAGTGGCAGAAAGCAAGAAAGCTACTGTCAAGGGGAATGAATACCCCAGAGGGCACACCGACAATAAACCCTACAACTGAGGGCAGCCAAAGACCTCACCTATAACCCAAGGAAAGCCACAGACACCCTGTTCTTCCACCTCACCAGTCTCCAGTAACTCACTTCGACCCAGTGACCAGTCAGCTAGAAGATGCTTTAAGTGTAATGAACTGGGACATATCAAGGCCAACTGCCCAAAGAGCACCAACCGAGTGCAGTTCATTACACCACCATCACCCAAAAGATCCCCAGGCCCAGATGCCTCTCAAATACCCTTGGAGCGAAGGGAAATTTTGAGAGTGGGCGGAAAGAAGGTTACTGCGTGGAGAGACACGGGGGCACAAGTGTCAGCTATCCACCAATCCTTCGTAGACCCCAAATTCATCAACCCAAAGGCTCAAGTGACAATTTACCCCTTCATGTCACAAGCTGTAGACTTGCCTACGGCTAAACTGCCTGCCCAGTACAAAGGCTGGTCAGGAATGTGGACTTTTGCAGTCTATGACAATTATTCCATCCCTATGCTACTGGGGGAAGACTTGGCCAACCAAGTGAAGCGGGCCAAGAGAGTGGGAATGGTTACATGTAGCCAAACCAGGCAAGCTTCCAGACCCATTCCTGTTCCTGAGCCGTCCATAGACGCTCCGTATGTGTTACCAGAGACCCAGACAGAGGTAGTGGAGCCGGATTCCATGCCAACCACTGAAACAGCCACAGCACCTCCAGTCCAGGCCCGGAACCGGAACAGCAACCAACACCAACAATTGCAACCACAGCTTCAAACTCAACGCCAGAGGGCACCAGCGAGGCAGAACTGGCAGAAGCAACAGACAGCCATACCCAAAAGGCTCAGCCAGAGCCTGAAATACCCTCAGGTGCACCAGCGGAGAGCGGTTCACCAGCAACGGAAACAACCCCATCACATACATCGCTTCCAGAGGGACCGAGCCCAAGTCCACAGTCTGAGGAAGAACTGGTGACCCCAGCCTCAAGGGAACAGTTCCAGACTGAGCAGGAAGCAGATGACAGCCTTCAGAAAGCTTGGGCGGCGGCACGGAGCACCCCACCGCCTCTCAGCTCTTCTCACCGATCCTGGTTTGTTATAGACCAAGGACTTTTATACAAGGAGATTCTTTCTGGTGGACACCGGGAAGAATGGCAGCCGCAAAAACAGTTGGTGGTTCCAACTCAGTACCGGGGGAAGCTCTTAAGCTTAGTCTATGATCATCCCAGTGGCCATGCTGGGGTGAACAGAACCAAGGACCGGTTGGGGAAGTCCTTCCATTGGGAGGGGATGGGCAAGGATATTGCCAAGTATGTCCGGTCTTGTGAGGTAGGCCAAAGAGTGGGAAAGCCCCAAGACCAGGTCAAGGCCCCTCTCCAGCCACTCCCCATAATTGAGGTCCCATTTCAGCGAGTAGCTGTGGATATTCTGGGTCCTTTCCCAAAAAAGACGCCCAGAGGAAAGCAGTACATACTGACTTTCGTGGACTTTGCTACCCGATGGCCGGAAGCAGTAGCTCTAGGCAACACCAGCGCTAATGCTGTCTGTCAGGCCCTAACAGACATTTTTGCCAGGGTCGGTTGGCCCTCCGACATCCTTACTGATTCAGGATCTAATTTCCTGGCAGGGACCATGCAAAAACTGTGGGAAACTCATGAGGTGAAACACTTGGTTGCCACCCCGTACCACCATCAAACCAATGGCCTGGTGGAAAGGTTTAATGGAACTTTGGGGGCCATGATACGTAAATTTGTCAACGAACACTCCAATAATTGGGACCTAGTGTTGCAGCAGTTGCTGTTTGCCTACAGGGCTGCACCACATCCCAGTTTAGGGTTTTCACCGTTTGAACTTGTGTATGGCCACGAGGTTAAGGGGCCATTACAGTTGGTGAAGCAGCAATGGGAGGGGTTTACGCCTTCTCCAGGAACTAACATTCTGGACTTTGTAAGCAACCTACAAAGCACCCTCCGACACTTTTTAGCCCTTGCTAAAGAAAACCTAAAGCATGCTCAGGAAGAGCAAAAGGCCTGGTATGACAAACATACCAGAGAACGTTCCTTCAAGGTAGCAGACCACGTTATGGTCTTGAAGGCGCAACAGGCCCATAAGATGGAAGCATCATGGGAAGGGCCATTCACGGTCCAAGACCGCCTGGGAACTGTGAACTACCTCATAGCATTTCCCAATTCCTCACTAAAGCCCAGAGTGTACCATGTTAATTCTCTCAAGCCTCTCTATTCCAGAGACTTACAGGTTTGTCAGTTTACAGTCCAGGGAGATGATGCTGAGTGGCCTGAAGGTGTCTACTATGACGGGAAAAAAGATGGTGGCGTGGAAGAGGTGAACCTCTCCACAACCCTGGAACGTCTGCAGCGGCAACAAATCAAGAAGCTGTGCACTAGCTTCGCCCCATTGTTCTCAGCCACCCCAGGACGGACTGAACGGGCATACCACTCCATTGACACAGGTAATGCTCACCCAATTAGAACCCCACCCTACCGAGTGTCTCCTCATGCCCAAGCTGCTATAGAACGGGAGATCCAAAACATGCTACAGATGGGTATAATCTGCTCATCTACCAGTGCATGGGCATCTCCAGTGGTTCTGGTACCCAAACCAGATGGGGAAATACGCTTTTGCGTGGATTATCGTAAGCTAAATGCGGTAACTCGTCCGGACAACTATCCAATGCCATGCACCGATGAGCTATTGGAGAAGTCGGGACGTGCCCAGTTCATCTCTACAATAGACTTAACCAAGGGGTACTGGCAAGTACCACTAGATGAACCTGCCAAGGAGAGGTCAGCATTCGTCAACCATGCAGGGGTGTATAAATTTAATGTCCTTCCTTTCGGGCTTCAAAATGCACCCGCTACCTTCCAGAGGCTGGTAGATGGTCTACTAGCAGGACTGGGCGAATATGCAGTTGCCTACCTCGATGATGTGGCCATTTTTTCAGACTCCTGGCCCGTAGGTGACACTGGAGACTCTGCCAGCAAATGATCTAGTGTTATTACTCAGTAGATTAAGACCACAATTGAGAATACTCCCCAAGATAAGGGTGTGTCACTGTATGCATTGGTCTAGCTATCTGACAGAACCTTAGCAAAAGGTTATGTGCTGCTCAAGGAGTCCTGGGGTTAATGTGCTACACTCAGAAGACCTGGCTTTCAATTTCTGAGCTTAGTCTCTTGTTATCTGCGCCCTCGGGTCAATCAAAGGAGTCAGGTTGATGGGAAGAAATCATACATTTTTTCATCAAACTAGGTCATGCCAATGCACAGGGCAGAGACGAAGGGAAATCTTCCACTGAGGACATAGGGAAACCTTTGTTGAGGATATGAGAAAACAAAATATGATAATTTCAAGTGCTCCAAAACTTCTGCAAGCTGAGAGGATGAAGTACCCTACTAACACACCTCTGCATCTGTCCCGAAGGGCCCAACACTACATCTGGGGAATAGTTACACTGTAAATTAACATTCAGCACCAACAGCCTCACCTGATATCAGTAGTATTTCCCATCCTTGTGCATTTCATGCATGTAATTCCCAAGGAAGCGAACATTACTTACATTTACAAAAGTGCGAGCATATAGCTTTCTTTACGGAACACTTAGAATATTCCACCCTAGTGTGTTATGCAAAGCTCCCATTATGATTCAGATCGAGCTGTATCTCACCCCTGAGCCTACTGGTTATGCATCAAATCCTGTAGCTTGTCTTACTCCCATGGGATTCAATGGGCTGAATAAAGACTGCTGGATGTGTTCCTCAGTGCAATAATGGATGTAAAGTAACACAATACCCTAAGGAGTAGCCAGTAGCTGCTTTTCAAGCTGCAGCTGAACAGCGATGTTTGTGGGGAAGGACAAGGAGAACGCCTCAAGATGTGTCCACTGTTAAAGTGATTTTTTCAAAACCCAGACCCCATTTTCCTGGACACCTGCATGATACCCTGAGGAATTTATATTTTGGAGTTAAGAGGCCAGGGTATGGCACAGCTAATTTAACATAACATTTGCAGGGGATGGAGTTTGCAATAGACCCCACTGGCACTTGGATATACATCATCAGATCGAGAAAGTGCCTCCAAACTGGTCTCCATAGTGAAAAACATAGAGATCCTTAGTTCTGAGGACAGCAGGAAAGCTGTAATTATGTTAAATGCACAGACTTCTGCTTCATGCTTTTAAGACATGTAATCTTTCATCAGAGCCTAAGTATCTTAAGCTGAATGGACCACATTCATCCCTGATGTAACGCAACACATTTCAATGGATGAATTCAATCCAGGTTGTTCTATTTGGGTGCCCAGAAAATGTCTTATATTTAAACCTCTCTGATCTAAAGATGTCCTAGCTGTGCTGCTGTAACAGTACCAAGACATCTGGCTGTGTGGCTTACTTGCAGACCAGTGTTTTGAAAAGGGGATGCACAAACACTGGCTCTTTGGTGTTGCCAAAGTTAAAAGCTGCCTCTCTGCATGCTTGCTTCTGATGATAGATTACAGTTTGCATAGTACTCTCTGATGTTTGGGTGATTTGAGCATAATCAGACTTAAATGCAAGCAATCAGAGAAAATGCCTTCACAGACATCCTAATTTCCACACACTAGATCCTAACTGGCACAATGTATTACTTTTCTTCCAAGAGACAGAAATGGATGGTCAAGATCTTTTAATGCATATAATAGATATAATGCATAAAAATACATTTACTGTTTAAGACACTGCCTTTTAATTTCTAAGGGAGAAAAAAATAAAAGCAATAGCAAAGCGGGAGGGGGCAAAATATCTTAAAAACCCATTAGAGTGATGCACATTTTGTAAGTTAATTCATCTCTCTCCTTTCGATTTTCACAGCCATTGATCAAAAACAATTCTCCAAGAAGGAGAAACAATGCCCCGATTTGACAGGACAGCCATGAAAGCTGGGAGAGATGGATACATGTGTCCAAGGAACAGGAAATAAGGAGGTTCTCACTAGATAGCCATCTGCCTTGATCTAGAGTCCACTTCAGGGCTAGGAGGAATCTCAGGTACAAAAAAGTCACATGGGTCAGCATCAGCAAAGCTAAGCTGTAATGGATGGAGAAGACCTACCCTGGCCAACCCAGTGAGATGCAGATGCCTCCCTCTCTCCAGAAATCCTGATGACAAGTGCAGCATCCCAACAAATAGGCTGTGGGCAGGTTACGTGCAGTTTGCTGAGGCTCTGGAAAGGAAGCACTGCATGTCCCCGACTAGCCAGGGCACACAGTGTGTGTGCAGTAGGCAGCTGGGAGGCCAGATGGGCCTCCTGCAAGGGTGCGCAGGGCAGCAGCAGTGAGACCAGCTAACTTTCACCCTCTGATACCTGGGCTCCCTGTGCACCCTACTCCTTCCCCATGCAGAACCTAGGTGGAAGGATCTCCTCCAAGGTGTGTGCCTGGTTACCCTGGCATAATTACTTACAGCCCTCTGCCACGTCTCCCAGGTTTGCTTGTTAAAATGCACCTGAAATAACTAGAAGAGGCCATGCTGGCTGTTAGACATGTAGAAGTGCGGCTGCCTGGGAAACAGATACATGGCAGGCCCAGCACGGTCATTATAGCCCACTCCATCATGCTGTTCCTGGGACACCTAGCACCTTTTGTGGACTCACTCTTTGAAATGCTACAACTACAGGGTTGTCCATATAAACAAGAACCATCCCAGAACCACTGAAATGCCATCTGGGCTTCAGGGGAGGTTTTCTCCCAATGGAAGTATCATTCCCAAAACTATCAGTGTGTCACACGACTGGGCCATGGGCGGTGGTGCCTAGTGAGAGGAGGCTGAACTCAGGCCTAATGGTCAGAGCAGGAGTCAGGCCCTATAGTTAGATGAGGAATCTGTAACCAGGAATGGGAGCCAAAGGTCAGAACATGAGCGAGAGGCCAAATCCCAAAGCCAAGGGTCAGAGCCGGAGTCAGAGGTGAGGAATTGGAGACCAGGGTCAGAACCAGGGTCAGAACCAGGTTATCTGGAGTGGCACAAGGCAAGGTGCAAGGCAGGGAACAAGCAGGAGCAGGAGCTATCATAGCCATGGGCAAATGCTTTGAGCAAGAATTAGGGGTCACCAAATGAAATTAATAGGGAGCAGGTTTAAAACAAACAAAAGGAAGTACCATATTTCTTCACGCAACGCAGTCAACCTCTTGAACTCCTTGCCACGGGATGTTGTGAAGGCCAAGATTATAACAGGATTCAAAAAAGAACTAGTTAAGTTCATGGAGGACAGGTTCATCAATGGCTATTAGTCAGGATGGGCAGGGATGGTGTCTAGAGCCTCTGTTTGCCAGATGCAGGGAATGGGTGGCAGGGGATGGATCAGTTGATGATTACTGTTCTGTTCACTCCCTCTGGGGCATCAGGCATTGGCCACTGTCAGAAGATAGGATACTTAGCTAGATGGACCTTTGGTCTGACCCAGTATGGTTGTTTTTATGAGCAGCCCTGAACTGCAGCTGCTAGGCTTAAGAGCCAGTCTGCTGACTCTTCCAACCAGTCAGGCAGCCAACTACAGACCAGCTGCACTCGTTAGCTCGCTCAGAGACTGGCTGAGCCTGCAGGCCCTGATTCCTGACACTACTTGTGTTTTTACCTGCAAGGGTCTCCCCCCCCATGCGCCCCTGGGAGCACAGAGGGGAACAGTCAAAGAAGTGCCCTTCTTTCGACACATCTTTCAGAACAGAGGAGTTGCTATGGTACAGCTGGCCCAGTGTCCCACCGATCATTACATCCTACTAATGCTTTGGGAGCAAGACACAACACAATGTGCCCTCAATGCTGCACTTACATACACTGTACCACCCAATGGAGAGATCCTAGCCAGAGACTGGCTGAACTCCTCCTGAAGCAGGGGGTGGAATAGCCTCTCTTATTTACATCCATTTACATGCTACATTTTACAGATGCTGGGATTGATCTTGAAAGCCTTCGTCACATGGAACACACCTAATGATTTCCAGGGAGTCACCACTTCAGGGATTAAGGACTATTACTGCACATAAAAGGTGGCAGAATTACGTCCGTTATTCTTGTTCATAAGAATATTTAATCTTTTTTTTGTGCCTTACTAACTTTTTTGCCTCAAACAGCATCCTGGAGCAGCAAGTGCCACAAGTTAATAATACTTCCTATTAATAAATATTTGTTTGCCCTGCACTGAATTTTTAATTATCCCAGACACCCTTACACTTCTTCATTAGGAGCAAAGGGGGAAAAGAAACACACCAATGGTCTTCTGGAGACAGGTATGTTAGTTGCCGTAATTCCGTTTTACTGACTCTGATTTTCAACACACAATAACCTTGATCTGTTTAATCTAAATTTTAAAAAGGAAAAAAGAAGAGTATCTTGGGAATTAGACTCATTTCAATCCCTAGTAAAATAGTGGAACAAACATTAAGAAAAAGATCTAAGAGGCTAGAAGATAATGGAATTGAACAATCAGCAGCAATAATAGTGCAGCAAAGTTGATTGCTTTTTTAAATATATAAAATTACAAAATCAGCAAGGAGAGGAAAGTGGTAGATGTGACATTCAGATTATAATAAAGCCTTTAATTCAGCACCTCAAAATCTTACTCTCACGAATGAACTACTGTTGACTTGGATAAGAACAAAGTCACACTGACTGATTGGCTGGAAGCAAAGAGCAACGGGTCACACACTATGACAACATTCCACTAATTAACTTTATACAGTAGAACCTTAGAGTTACAAAGTGACTGGTCAACCACACACCTCATTTGGAACCAGAAGTATACAATCAAGCAGCAGCAAAGACAAAAGAAAGAAAATACAGTACGCGGCTGTGCTAAATGTAAACTACTAAAAAATAAAGGGAAAGTTTAAAAAAAGATTTGACAAGGTAAAGAAACTGATTCTGTGCTCATTTCATTTAAATTAAGATGGTTAAAAGCAGCATTTTTCTTCTGTATAGTAAAGTTTCAAAGCTGTATTTAGTCAAGGTTCAGTTGTGAACTTCTGAAAGAACAATCAGTGTTTTGTTCAGAGTTACGAACATTTCAGAGTAGGAGCAGCACCAGGGTTTCTGACGCCCTAGGCGGACGGCCATTTCGCCGCCCCCCCGCGGGGCCGGTGGACCTACCGCAGTGATGCCGGCAGACGGTCCGCTGCTGGAAAGGCTCCGGTGGAGCTGCCGCAGTGATGCCGGTGGGTGGTTCGCTTGTCTAAAGGCTCCGGTGGACCTGCTGCAGGCATGACTGCGGTAGGTCCGCCGGAGCCTTTAGACCAGCGCACCGTCCACCGAAATGACTGCGGCAGCTCCACAGGAGCCTTTCCAGCAGCGGACCGTCCGCCGGCATCACTGCGGTAGGTCCACCGGACCCGCGTGCTGCCCCCTGGCAAAATAGCGCCCCCCAAAAATTCTGGCGCCCTAAACCATTGCCTAGGTCGCCTAAATGGTAGCGCCAGCCCTGTTTCAGAGTATCAGAGGGGTAGCCTTGTTAGTCTGGATCTGTAAAAAGCGACAGAGTCCTGTGGCACCTTATAGCCTAACAGACGTACTGGAGCATAAGTTTTTATGGGTGAATACTCACCATTCCCAAGGTGTTCCTAACACTGAGGTTCTACTGTAAATGATGAATAGGATGAAATTCAATATGAACAAATGTAAAGTACTCCACTTAGGAATGGGAAATGACTGCCTAGGAAGGAGTACTGTAGAAAAGGATCTGGGGGTCATACTGGACCACAAGCTAAATATCAGTCAACAGTATAACACTGCTGCAAAAGAGGTGAACCTTATTCTAGCAGTTCTAGGAGTGTTTTAAGCAAGACAAGTAGTAATTCTTCTGCTTTACTCCATGCTGATTAGGCATCAACTGGAGTACTGTGTCCATTTCTGGGGATCACATATCAGGAAAGATGTGGACAAACTGGAGAAAGTCCAGAGAAGAACAACAAAAATGATTAAAGGTCTAGAAAACATGACCTATGAGGGAAGACTGAAAAAATTAGGTTTGTTTAGTCTGGAAAAGAGAAGACTGAGAGGGGACATAACAGTTTTCAAGCACATAAAAGGTGGTTACAAGGAGGAGGGAGAGGATTTGTTCTTCTTAACTTCTGAGGATAGGACAAGAAGCAATGGGCTTAAATTGCAGCAAGGGTGGTTTAGGCTGGACATTAGGCAAAACTTCCTAACTGTCAGGGTGGTTAAGCGCTGGAATAAATTGCCCAGGGAGGTTGTGGAATCTCTGTCATTGGAGATTTTTTAAGAGCAGGTTAGACAAACACCTGTCAGGGATGGTCTAGATAATACTTAGTCCTGCCTTGAGTGGGGGGTCTGGAATAATGACCTCTCGAGGTCCCTTCCAGTCCTATGATTCTAATAGATGTTATAAGCATGTTCCAGACATGAGTAGCATGTGTTCTAAGCACATCGGTAGATGGTTACAGATGGTTATAAGTCACGGCTGTAGGTAACCTAGTGACCTGCTGCACTCTATGACAATTTATTAATCCTCTATATACTATAGACATGTGACAGAGGTACCGAGTGAGGGATGAGTCTAGTGGAGATCTGTGGTGGGTGGTGCTTGGCCACGTCACAAAGTCTGTTGTGATCTATCAGGGGGAAGAAACAACTCCCTGAAAGGGCAGAGGATTATAACTAGAGAGGTTTTGTGAACACCAGGAAGATCAGAGAGTTGAAATACAGGCAGAAAAGTAAAAACAACATTCAAGTTGGTCAAACCGCTCGTACCTCGGATAGGGAAGGGAAGGGAAGGGAAGACGTCATTACACACAGAGCTATTTAATGGGAATCCTGGGATGCAAATGGCTAAGGAGACTGAGGAGTGAATGCGGGCAACACATTAGACATGTTCAGGATGTGAGCAGGTAGCAGAAAAATCCCATTGCTATTCTGAGCTGCAAATGTCAAGTCATGAGGAAGGGAGGGAAGAATCTCTCGATCTGACAGCTCTGGTGTGACTGCTCCTGGATTCCATTCCATGTAACACACATTTTTATGATGATCTAATTGATTTCTTCTATACTAGACCAAAAGCTTTGGATTCACCAGAGGAGCAAAGGAATCTATAGCAAGGCTCCATGCCTAGATCTAGACTGTTCTCAGTGGTACCCAATGACAGAACAAGGAGTAACGGTCTCAAGTTGCAGTGGGGGAGGTCTAGGTTGGATATTAGGAAAAACTCGTTCACTAGGAGGGTGGTGAAGCACTGGAATGGGTTACCTAGGGAGGTGGTGGAATCTCCTTCCTTAGAGGTTTTAAAGGTCAGGCTTGACAAAGCCCTGGCTGGGATGATTTAGTTGGGGATTGGTCCTGCTTTGAGCAGGGGTTGGACTAGATGACCTCCTGAGGTCCCTTCAACCCTGATATTCTAAGAGAAGCCTGCAATATTCTCCTGCCACAACCCATGCTGGAAGGGACTTTCACATCTGTCAGGTAATACTCTTTGAAACCCCAGGGGCCGACATTACAGATCTGAAGCCTCTGACTTCTTGGCCGAGAAGGCAGCTATTGCAATGGTTGAATTAATCTTAAAGTAAGCCAGGTGTAGCTCTTCCACTTCTCTAATAGTCTGGCCAATCTTTGAAGAGAAAGTGGCTTTCATAGCACCTGACTTTCCATATCTCCTCCCATGGAGCACACACCACTTGTGATCTCAACAGCTGGAGGCTTTTGAGGTACCATTTTCACATCCAAGGTGAGGACCTTCCTTTCATTATTATTTGGACATACGGAAAGGAAAGCCTCTTCTGGGCTCCCATGGAAAGCTGAAATGGCTTCAGGAATAGGGCATGGTACTGCTTGTAGCATCAACTTGTCTTGCTGGCAGAAAGGGCTCCTTACAGGACAGAGTCTGGCATTCCTCTCTCTCTCTCTCTCTCTCAGTCCAACAGATAGCTCCTAGGTGGAGAACTTTAAGAGAGACATAGCTAGGGCCCTACTAAATTCACAGTTCATTTTGGTAAATTTCACAGTCATTGGATTTTAAAAATTGTAAATTTCATTATTTCAGCTATTTAAATCTGAAATTTCAAAGTGTTGTAATTGTAGGGGTCCTGACCCAAAAAGGAGTGGAGGGGGGTACTGTTACCCTTACTTCTGCTCTGCTGCTGGAGGCGGTGCTGACTTCAGAGCTGGGCAGCTGGAGAGCAGCGGCTGCTGGCTGGGAGTCGAGCTCTGAAGGCAGAGATGCTGCCAGCAGCAGGGCAGGAGTAAGGATGGCATGGTCTGGTATTGCCACTCCTACTTCTGCGCTGTTGCCTGCAGAGCTGGGCCTTCAGTCAGCAAGTGCTACTCTCCAGCCACCCAGCTGTGAAGGCAGTGCAGAAGAAATGATGGCAATACTGCAACCCCCCGAAATAGCCTTGCGACCCCCCTGCAATTCCCCTTTGGGTCAGGACCCCCAATTTGAAAAACATTGGTCTCCCCTGTGAAATCTCTTTAGTATAAGGTAAATGCACACAAAAAACCAGATTTCACAGTCCAAGACGTATTTTTCAGGTCCGTGAATTTGGTAGGGCCTTAGACATAAATCATACTCATCCACAGCCTCGATAAGTAGGTTGAAATGGATCAAGCACCACGTTAAGGTCTTTGAAGGAGACATTGAAGACCAAACCTTAAGGCATTTCCTTGAGGAATCTGGCCATGGATTGGGATGGAACTACTATGAAGTTTGTGCCCTGTGTCTGTATAAAGCAGCACCTTGCTGTCCTTGGCAGATAGCTAAAACTGCCCCCCTCTGGGCCTGCCTGTCTTCAGAGAGTTAGTAACAGCAGCATGTGCTGGGTCTGTCTTGGATTCTCTACAGCAGGTTAAAAGGGCTCCACATTCTGAGTTAAACTGAGGAAGTAGAGGTTTGGGGAATGGATCTCCGGCTCTGGAGAGAGAGCATATAAAACCTTCCCTGGGAAAAGACAATCCTCATCACTCCATTAAATACATTACCACTAGAACCAGGGACAGTGCATGCCTTGAAGAGACCTATTCTTTTAGCGGCTTGGCTATCTATGGACCTGACCCCAGAGCACTCCTCTCTCAAGCACTGCACTCATTTACCCATTTTCTTAGCTTGACCCGGGCCAGCACGACCACTGCCTGCATTTGTGCTCTGTGTCGTTCAGCCAGCCAGCCATTAATCACCTAAGTTTTGGCAGAGCACGTCACCAGGGTCTTTTTGTCCAATCTATACAATGAAGGCCACTTTCCCCCACTCAGTATTCTTCCCAGGCTAAGGCCAATTCCAACAGCACTCATTCTCTCTCTGATGGAGCTGTAGCCCCTGTCAGTCTCCCTGTGTTTGTAATTGTGCTCTGAATGCATTGCTGATGACTGTCTGGCATTACTTGCGCCCCCATTTAGTTTCACTGAATTCTTTATTTTGTCCATTCTTCTGCTGAAAGTGCAGTCTGGTACAGCATAATTTCACCATTCTGACTCTCCTTTCCATTGGGCTTCTCAGTAATAGTGTCTTGACAGAGGTCACCTAGTATCTTTCAGGCAGAAAACATTGATCTGTGCTTCATCTTCTCTGCCAAAGTGGTTTGAATGGGACCGGTTGGGTTGTCTGCTATACCCTAATTAGAATAAGTTTAACAGATTTTTTTTTAAGTTCCCACATGAATTGCTCTATGGGATGTAGAGTCGTGCTCTAAAAATAAAAGTCAGAGAGATGGCATCCCTCGGGGACTGCAACCAAGTCATTGGCAGCGTTCTTTCCTTCAGGTCAGCTCGACGGGGACTTGGGACCTGGCATCTTATACACAGCCTTCTGCATCCCTGGTTCTGCTACTGCTCTCTCAGCAAACCTCCTCCCTCTGCTCAGAGCACAGCAGCTCCCTTTGCTCCTTGCTGTCAAACTGAAGAGGTGGTTTCTATCACATCCAGAAGGGTTAATTCCCAGCTACAGGGAACCATGAGCCCCCAGCCATTGTGCACTGTACCCATCAGATACACAGCTCAGTGCTGGATTATGGAAGGGGCACAGTCCCACAACTCACAGTGGGAGGGAGCAGATGATGCACACATGGCACCAGGCTCTGGGAACACAGTAGAAAAGAAGAACTGAACAATGGGGAAGCCTGGGTGAGGTCTCAGGGGTAGCATGAGGGAGCCAGGCCAGACTAAGATGGCCACTGCTACATAATGGTTACAGTGCCCAGTCAGGCACTGCACTGAGCTGGCATGACGGAGTTTGGGTGAAGTCTCGAAGCTGGTGGCTGTGACAGCCGCCTTTCGTTCAGGATAAATGTAAGAAGCAATTAATCTCCTTTTTGGAGTAAGATACTGAAACAGAAGCCCCAACCCAGAACACAGACCATAAGCCAGGCCAGTCAGGAGCCCAGCTATGTAGGTGGCGGGGTTTCGCAGGGCGTTGTTTGATGGAAGTGTGTGTCTGTGAGCAGAAGCACCCAGAAGTAGCCACAGAGAGAGAATAGGCCAAAAAGTCGAGCAGATAGCAAGAGAGGGACTGTAAATGTGACCCTGAGAAAAAGTCTAGAGAGAGCTTTGGGGGCAAAGTGCTGACTGGAAAGAGGCTTGGAGCTATAAGCAGTGAAACTGCCTCCTGCTCAATTCCTATCATGGCCCAGGAAACTGGACTTTGTGAACATTCAGGGCCGGCGCTTCCATTTAGGCGACGGTGCCAGGATTTGGGAGGGCGGCATTTTGCCGCCCTCAGTGGCAATTCGGCGGAGGGCGGTCCTTCCGCTCTCTGGGTCGGCGGCGGCAATTCTGCAGCGGGTCCTTCACTAGCTCCGGGACATGCCGCCAAACTGCCCAGAAGACCGGGAGCGTGGAAGGACCTGCCTCCGGTGCAGAATTGCCGCCAACGACCGGGAGCGTGGAAGGACCCCCGCCTAGGGCACCAAAAACCCTTGTGCTGCTCCTGTGAACATTCTTTGCCAAAAAGACAGGACTGCACCAAAGAAATGCCTATCATCAATTTCTCCCCCGAACAGAAACCACCCACAAGCCCCTCAACACTGGCAAGCAGCTCAGGTCAAAAAGGAGCAACAATACAAAGGCAACCCCAGCCCAAATTGCTGGAAGGAATCACGTGTGATTCTGCTCTGGGTGAACAAGTCCCCCCAATGCCAATCATTAAAGTTTCAGCACTGGGGCAAACCTATTTATAACCAGCTGTTTCTCAGCCACATCCCTCTTCCTCAGAGGGTGCAGCTGAGGCTGTTTTAATCAATCTCTGTTCAGAAGGACAATCCCATTAAAGAGCATACATCTCCCATGCACCAAATCCCTACAGGAAATATGAGGCCTTTTAAAGAGGAAGTCCTAACCTTTTTACAAGAATCAGCTTCCAGAGCCCCAAAAGCAGCAATTAAACAGTGGAGAAGGGAGGGATCATTACATTTATTTTTTTAAAAAACATATAGGCTCTAATGGAGAATGCCCCTCCAACCACTTGAGTCCTTGGAAGGAAATTTAACATTCCCAGGAGTCCGCAAAATAGCTCCTCCTCTATCTGGGAAATAACTAGTGTCCCTGGAGGTTTGGTCTCTTACTGCAAAACACATCATTATCTCTCACTCAGGGAAGAGAGTGAGATGGGAGCAAATAAAAGTGGAAGCTAGTTTATTTTCTAAACCCCAAAAATGAGAGATTGGCGGGGGGGGGAGGGGGATCAAGCTGTGCATAAAAAAAACAAACCTCTCTCTCACTCACACACACATTCTCTCCCTTCCAATGTAAATTGCAGCTGCTATGTGATGAGAGGAGGCACTTTAGAATTTTTCCTCAGTGCTAAGGATTAGGTAAATTAGCCAGCAGTCTTCTGCAATAACAAATCCAATCAGTCCCCTTCCTTTTTGCCTCATCAGCTACAGCCACTGGGAAGAGTCTCATCTGGTAGAAAGCTTACAGATATCCTGGGGAAAGGTTAGAAAGCAAGTGCTTTGTTGCAGTTACATCTCTCCAGGGAAGGGCGCATTACTAGCCCTGCCACAAAGGGTTATTCCCTCACTTTAAAAGCCAACCCTGAACATCACAGAGCTTCTCTACCCAATTAACATGTGCCTCAGACCTGCCACTCGCTCCAAATGCTAGTATGGCTAGGCCATGATCCAGCAGAGTGCTTCAGTAATTGATTTACTTTAAGGGTAGAATTTTCTCCAGAGACCTGTAGTGAGAGCTGTGAGGCTGTACAGTGGATGGAGGTACACTAGACTCCAGAGCCCAGGTCCTCAGATGGTACAAGTGCAGGAAACTCCACTAAAGTCAATGCAGCTGTTCCCCATATGCCAGGGCGGATCTGGCCCCATGCACCAAAGCAGAGTGCTAGAGAATGACCTCCTGCCAGGAAAACCCTCACTTATGTTCCTCCTGCAGTATATACTGGTCCACTCTGGAAACTGGAGGACCAAAAGCTATGAGTTCAGCTCAGCTCCACATCTCCTTATTTTACACTTCTTCCTACCTATGAATATAAACCAGTAAATGAACAACTCAGAACAGAATTCAAATCCTTTGGTGCTCCAAGGTTTGTGCAGTCCTGCCTCAGCACAGGGGGCTGGACTTGGTGACCTCTTGAGGCCCCTTCTGCCTCTACACTACACTCTGATCTTAAACCTCTAGAGCTCAACAACCTAGGGCTTGTGAGGGGTGCAATCCCTTAGGTACCTTTAAAAATCCCACCTTGAAGCACATGAACAATCCTATCGACATCAACATGACTACTCGTGCGATTACAGTTCAGCACATGCTTCGGTGTTTTGCTGGATTGGGGCGTTTGTCGCCAATGAAAGCCTGAGTAGCCAGACAAACATTTTATCACAATATCAATTTCTTTACTGTTGAAGGAGGGTGGTTAAGAAATCTAATGAATCTCAGAGGCTAGGTAGAGGTACAGAGCCTGCAAACCACCCTGCGTGGGCCTCTCAATCAGGCAGGAGAGGAGTAGGATTGTTTCCCTAGAAGTGCAGCTGTGTGGCCACAGTACCAAGCACTGTGACCACAGAAGGCACTTCCCACACCCTGCAGCATCATGGGTCATGCTGGTCCTGTCAGTTTGAGACAGGATCCTCTATCACTTTCCCAGTAAAAGGATGGAGGGAGCCTTGATAAAGAACGTGGGAATCCCGACTCTTCCTAGCTGCTGGGATAGACCTAGCACCGACTACCTTCTGGCTCTGCGAACAGGGAGTGGGGGGCGGCGCTAAGCAGGCAATCAAGTGGGGATCTTAAATCTGTGAATACAAAAGCTTTAGGCTTGATTACACCTTACCTTGAAGGGAGGTGACAGTGCCAGCAAACCTGCCCCCAAAGCAAAGAGGAGCAGGGTTTCTGCAGCAGATACCTGAAATGGCAAACCCTACGGCAGACAGTGAATCGGAGTTCACAGGACCCTGGACAACAGTGACTTCTGTGCCATTCTGCCATCCAGTCACATAGGTCCCAGTGGGCTCCTGGAACGCAACATAACAACACTGCAGCCACACACAGCGCTACTACTACTGCAGCAAATCTGTACACACAGACTAACTAAATTCCCCTTTCCCGTATAGTGCCACCAGAATACAGCTACAGAGCTTCATACAGATACCAAACGTCCATCCTTTTCCAAGGCACAGTGAAGCAGCAGAGCCATCATTTAATCTGGATGGCCTTTGTCCGGGATTTATTTTAGACAAAACCTAAATGACCATCAGCAGGGTGGCCAGGGAATCCTATGCTATGACTAAGGTGGCAATAAAGGGGTGTGGAACAGCAATATGGAATTCTAGAGTTTGTTTCATTTCTATTTGCTAAAACTTTAAAAAAGAAAACAGGGAAGATATCAAACATTTTGGCCCCTTTCCGTATCTTTCTTTTTCAAATGAGGTTTCAGGATGGCAGGTGCTTCAGAACGTGCTCTCCCCATAACGCAGAGGGCGAGTGTTTCCCTTTTAAATGATTTTCATTTCTATTCCCTATTTGGAGCATTTCATATTCCTATCAACGGACTGCCAGAGACATTAAATGGTGACAGGACTGCATGATGGGAAATCAATAGCAATAGGTGGGTTTTATGTTTGTCTGCTCCCCTGGAACTGTTTTCAGCAGCCACGTATTATAAACCTTTATAAAAACAGACCACATGACGAGAGGGTTCCGACTAGCTGAAAGTTGCAGCAGGCAGGTATCACTACAATGGCACAGAGCAGGGCTCATTAGCAAGGGGTCACCTGAGCCACAAAAAAGTTCGTGAAAGTGGCACTGCACTTCAAAAATCAGCTCTGCTACTGCAGGGACTCGAGAGGCCTGGCAGAAAACCACACTTGGCTGCACTTCACTCATAAACCCCAGGCATAAGCTCTTGTGTGGCACACAGCAAGGAGCGCAAAGCCAAGAGTGAGTGGAGGCAACACACAGGCGCATGTAGGCGCCAGACATCATCCTCCACCCTTATCATGAACCATTCCTCCAGCTCATTGGGCATCCGCTGCCAAACTTTCAAAAGCAGGGGCTGAGAGGAGAATGGGCATGTCTGAGGTGATTCAGAGCTCATGGTCCCTTCTTAGACCTCAAGCTTGCTGCTAGGCACAGCCAATCAAGCAAACATGCTCTCGGTGCTCCTTGTCCTATGGGGCCACTTTGTACCTGGCATATGTAGGATCCTGATCCAAAAGGGGTGGGGTCAGTAGGAGGACACAGGATGCCTTGACCTCATGCCTGTCTACATGAGGAAATGGAAAAGACAAGTTTCCTCTCAGCCACTCTACAACTGGATTTCCTGGCTACCTGCCGGAAACCAGAATCATCACAGAGTTCACAGCCAAACAGGACCACCAGATCATCCAGTCTGACCTCCCAAACATGACATGAAGCAAAATTTTACATCATATAAGGAATATTCCACCTACTTGAAGGGACTGAGGACGGTGAGGGATCTGTGTTTTTTGCAGGCTGTCTAGATAGGGCCCATCCATCAGTTCCTCCTCTGGGGCATTCAATATCACTGTCATGTCATAGCACCCACAGCCTTTGCCCCCATGCCTCTGGCATGGCCAAGTACCTCACTATTTCTGATGTGGTACTAAAGGCCTGAGAAATCCCCTGCAAATCTGAGCCCCATGCAAAAAGCTTTGTGTTCGAAATAGACTGGAGCCATGCAGCCACAAGAGGAATTTACAACACAGACTTCTACCAGGCTCTCCTGCCAAGTCCCTTCCTAGAAGCAAGAGCTCCAGACACTGCAACACTGAATTTTAAAACAGGATGGAAATGATTTTAAAAAGTGTGGCATCAGGAACACTTACAGCACATTGGCAGCGAGGGGGTTTCCACAACTCCTCAGAGCACTGACCAGGAACCAGGGTTATTAGCAAAAGTATTGCATACCAAGAGCGGAGTCCCTTCAGCAGATGGCAGGCTGCCCTACACAGGGGCAGCTCTAGGAATTTTGCTGTCTAAAGCACGGCAGGCAGGCTGCCTTCCACGGCATGCCTGTGGAGGGTCCACTGAAGCCGCGGGACCAGCGGACCGTCCGCAGGCAAGCCGCCAAAGGCAGCCTGCCTGCCGCCCTGGCGGCGCCAGCAGAGCGCCCCCCGCGGCTTGCTGCCCCAAGCACTCGCTTGGCTTGCTGGAGCCTGGAGCCGCCCCCGGCTCCACAGCCAGACTGCACAGAGCGCTAAACACATTCAGCTCCCACTGAAGCCAAAGGGAGTTTTACTATTAACTTCAATGGGGGCAGAGTCCAGCCAGCACCATGCCCTTTAGAAAATTCCACCTCGTTATTTTGCAGGCTCGGGTCTTACACCAGCTATGGGCAGCACAATTATGAAAATCTGACCCTGGAAGGCCACCTGTCTCTTTGGAGAGGGGGGAATGGCTGGGGGAGACAGCAGAATTTCAAAGCACTACAGAAGACAGCTCTGGGGCAGATATTCTCTGAAAAGGATTCAGACACTACAACCATCTCCCTAGCATGGAGAGCTTTTCAATATAAAGTAATTACATATTTCCACTTCATTCCAGCAGCTCAACAATGTACACTCACTGCTCCAGCTCCACCTGCATATCTGGAAGAAGCCAGAGATCCAAGCATTTTGGTCACAGAGAAAAATTATTATACACTTTAATAAAATCTGAGCTGAGTGTCCTTTGGGATACCCTCCCTCAAATCTACAAAAGAAATAATATATTTGGAATATTAACAGGAGCATCAAAGGAAATGCACCACAACAGGGTGGCTCACCAGAGAGAACCCTGATAGAATTATGTGGCCAAACATAAATCAGAGATGTACTGAACAGATCTCAGCTAAGATTAGGTTGTACCCAGACCAGCTTGAGGAATGTTGATCTTGTAATATGCAAGAAACAAATGGAATAATGACCATGAGCTATCACTACATTGTACCATATGTAGAAAGCTGTCACCTCCTTTCTATACTGAATAATTAACACCTGCATAGTTACCCACACTTAGCAACATTACACCAAATACCCATGGACTGGTACTAAGCTATGAATAAAAACCTCTGCATCAGCAGCTTGTGGATCCATCAGCCCAGAATCTGTTGCACTAAGCACCTATCTTCTTACGCGTGTTCAGCCACAGCACACAAAACCTCCACACTGTATCTACCTACCTGTGCATTCACCGGTGTGTATTTGCTTACATCATCACAAAATGTGAACAAAGAAAGTCTCATCCATTAGGGTCAGGTCTGTACAAGCCACAGGATTGACTTCCTTTGTTTATAGAAGATGGACACTGGTAGGCTTCAATCTTTCTTGGGTGTTTGTGTTTCTCAAACAAGTGACAATAAAGATGGCAAATATGGGGCACTACAAACAACAAGTGGCAAGGACGAGAAGGGAGGTGAAACTAATTTCTTTATGGGCTCACCCAAAGCCCACTGAAGTCAACAGAAAGACTCCCACTGACTTGAGAACCTGATTCAGAGTCTGTTTAATTTGTATGAGCTTGTGCCAGTTTCAGTATTTTCAATAGTGGCAGCCTGTAGTAACACCCCCAAATTGCTGATCTGGAGAGATTCTGAGCATCTGCAATACGACTGAAGTCAGTGAGAGTTTTCTGTGCTTAACACCACTAAGTCAGGTCCCGGATTTGACCACAACCCAGAGGCAAAACTGAATGAAAACAGTGGTAATGTAAGTCATAACTGGGCCTGGATGACAGGTCTCTCTGCTAGGAACTGGCTCCAACATTCCCTGTAGGATGATTTCAGTGAACGGCCTGGTTCTAGCAGCCCGGACCTTCTTTTGTTAAAAGATATAATAAAGTAAAATTGCTGTCCTAAATATTACTGAAGCACTGGCTGACATGTTTAATAAACCTTTCCATTTGGATAAATTAGCACTCATCTGGACAAGTGCTGAAGAGCTGTTACTTGAGGAAAAATATTCAAGGCTTGGAGTTCAATTTAAATAATTATCAACCTATTTCTGCTCTTACTGTTTTGCTGAAATTACTAGGAGATTGATGCAGTCTGACTGTAAAGTGTCTTTTGTCTGCATGTAATTTATTGACCCCATCTCAGTCAAGATTTTTTGCCCATTCATTCTGCTACCTCAGCTTGTCTGCCAGTAACCAAAGAAGCCTTTACAGCCAGAGATTGTAAAGTCAATAGCAACTGAGCTATTTTTACAGATTTTGACAGGGACCCTTGATTGATCAGTTACCACCTAGTGCTCTCGACACTGGCTAAACCTTAGATCAGAAATAATTGTCCTGCTTCTGCATTGTGCTCTGCATTTCCTTACAGGCTGGTTCAAAAACAGACAGACACTCTACCAATTTCCCACAGGGAAACAAACAACCAGTCTGGCTAGACAAGTATCTCACCTTTGGCATGACCAAAACAATGCATCAGTGTCAAATAATGATCCCCCGCAGCATGAACTTAGCCCAATATGCAATATATATGGCAATTTGCTGACCCCAGAAGCATGAGTTTTGGTTACCCGGACCTGTCTGCTATCATAAAATCATTCAGCCCCTTGTACAAACCATCCGTGATATTTGACACACTGACCTCTTATGGCAGTGAGTTCCACAGGACAACAGCATGTCAGGATGTACCAAGGATACCAGGCAGCAAAATGGGTGTGAGTTTTCCAGACCTACCTTGTGCATTTATCACAGTAAACCGGGTTGTCATTTAAGGTTACTGTCTCATCTGATGAGGAGTAGATAGAGCCTGGAACTTGCACGGAGGGTGTAGGGGGGGATATAGATTCCTCACTGGGGCAGAAATTAAATTACACAAACACTCCTCCTAGTCCTCCTATTTGATGCATTTAATTAATCCCGGGAGGAGGGGGGAAATTGCCAAGACATTTTTCATTTAAAAAAAAAAAAGTTTCAGTCCCGCTCGAGTTCCACAGTCCATTCCACTAATCAATGGGACAGTCATCCTCCCTCAGTTCAAGCCCTGCATGTGTGGTACACTGCATAGACCATGCTGCAGCTGAAAGGACTGTATTCCAGTAAGGAGAGAGGGCCAGGTCTGTCTGGAAGAGATAAAAAAGGTGCACACACTCTAAAATAACTCCCCGCCACCCAAAACAAATATGCATTCTGCTAGTGATTCAGCCATCTGCGCCTTATGGCTGCTATAGCTAGGCAAGAATCCCTTCAGGGCATATTCTGTGAACCTCACATTCACCAACCCATCAATCCTTGGCTCTCATCAAAAGACAAACTTAAAAACAGGTCCAGACGCTCTGCTCAGCTTTAATGGAGGCAGCTAAGGAGCTGTGATCATTTGATGTTTTCTGATGATAGCGGTGATGCCTGAGGCCAGCAATAATATTACCATGAAATAAATCTGCAGTGATATAATTAGCAGGGCTGCTATTACAGCCCGGGTTTTACTGCTGCTCAGCGTACGGGGAATAAAAACTGCTTGGATGGGGTGGTATTGAGGATCCGATTTGGGTGAGGAGGGGGCAGAGGGAGACACTGTGATGTCACAGGGAAAACAAGCATGAGCAGTGTGGAGATTATCTGGACTAATTTTATACACATCTCCGTAGGGTTAGAGGTTACTGTGGGGCTGGGTCTATGGAATCTTAAAGGGTTAAGTCCAGGCTGAGCTTTCCCCAGCTTTCCAGCAACTCAGCCATGGCTTTAATTCAATTGCCTAGTACACAAAGGACCGATGGACCAGGTACAAGGTCCCAAATCTGAGCAAGGAACTTTAAAAACTTGAATGACATATCCTGGAATGAATAAGAGAGCCTGTGAATTCAGGGGGAGACAGCAACTGAGGTGGTGGGGGATCAGAGGTAGAGAAAGAGGCTGCGTGGGCAGGCTGCCTCACTCACCCCAAGGCTGGCAGCCTACCCAGAGCTGGCAAGGAAAGGCCAAGGCTGAAGTCAAACATTATGTGCTTAGAGACAAGGTCATCATCATTATGTTCCTATTACGCCTCTGGCTTTTAGGGCGGTGATGAAGCTCCTCCACTCCTGTCTGTTTCTGGCAAATCTTCCAATGATTCCCCAGCTGTGCACAGGTTTTTCAGCTAGGCTTCCACAGCTCTTCAGCATGTTGTTTTCAGGCAGCCTCATTTTCGCTTGCCTTCAGGTGTCCATCTTATTGCTACTCTGGTGATGGAATCAGTTTCCACCCGAAGCACTTGACTGATCCATCTCCAATGCCTCCTGGCAATGATGGTGCTCAGATCCTCTTAGCTGCACTGTGTCAATAGATCTTGGTTTGAGATTGTTCTGGGCCAAATGATATGGAGAATTTTTTTGAGGCAGGTTATATGAAATGAAGACAGTTTGGGCACGTCATACTTTCTCATTCCCCAGCATTCTGCACTATAAAGTAGTGTTGAAAGTACGCCGCTCTGATAAATCTTGAGTTTGGTTTTGGTGTTGTATTTTGATGATTTCCAGACTGTATTTAAGCTCCTGAAGGTGTTCCCGGCTTTACTGATTTTGTTCTGGATGTTCTGGCTTGTTCCACCGTCCTGGCTGATGGTGCTGCCCAAGTATGTGAATGTTTCTACATTGGTGAGAACATAATCCTCTCTCCATACTGGTGATGGTGAGGCAATATTACAGGTCATGATATCTTTCTTACTGCGGCTGATTTTCAGTCCAATTTGCTGGCTGAATGCGTTGAGTCGAGTTGTTTCTTCTTGTATATGGTGTTGGGTATGTGATAGGAGAGCGACATCGTCTGCGAAGTCCAGGTCTTCCAGGATTGAGAAAAGTATCCATTTCATGCCTCACACTCTCAGAGACAAGGGAGGTGAGGTAATATCTTTTACTGGCCCAACTTCTGTTGGTGAAAGAGACAAGCTTTCGAGCTCCACAGAGCTCTTTCAGGTCCTGAAGCTTGACTCTCTTTCACCAGTAGAAGATGGGCCAATAAACAATATTACCTCATCCATCCTGTCTCTCTCACACTCTGGGACCAACACGACAACAACACTGCAAACAACATGTGGTTAGGTGGTTGTTATTTTAACCCTGGCCTCTCTACTTGTGATGTACCTATGGATCAGTCATACTCGTTTTGAAAAAGCTGTCCTAAGTCCCTTCATCTATCAGCTGGTGACAACACCTGAACAGCAGTATATGGCAGACCCAATGGGGTTCAGGCCCTGCGGGAGTAATACAGTCAGTGAAACAGGAGGCACAGTAACATAGTGCCCGATTTAAAAAAGTGAGGTGAACTGTGGGGTTTTCCCTAAGAAAAGCTCATGTGTGGGTCTGTGGCTTAAAATGGGAGATTATGAGAGAGTTGTGAGTGGGATCAAGATACAAAATATCCCTGCAACCATACTATGTTATGGGCATCCCAGACTGAGACTGCCCATTCTCCCAGCCCTATCTCCATTTTTCAGTTGTCGTTTAGTTGCACTTGAGCACATATCCTCCAGCAGGTTGCAAAAGAAGGCAGAGAAAAGAGCAGAGCAGTGGTTTGGTACAGAGGAAGCAAAGAACAGCTGGACACTATTATACAAATAGACTCTTTAAGGGTGACTGTCAACATTTAAAACCCATGGCCCTGTAGCAGCCTCTGTCATAAAAGAAGTACGCAGACAAGAGGCTTTGGACCATCGTTCTCCTCCAGCAGTTTTGCTATTTTATTTCTAGTGGTAACCCTTGAGGAAAGGTCTTGTGGTTACAGATGTTGCACTGAGATTCAGGAGATGTGGGTTCTACTCCCAGCTCTGCCACACTCACTATTTGAAACTACTCTGTGCCTCAGTTTCCCCATGTGTAAAGTAGGGATCGTCAGTCACCACCACCACATCAGAGTGTTGTGAAGTGCTTTGAGTTTCTTCGATGAAAATTGCTTGAAAAGGCAAAAATATTATCTTGAGGTGGGTTTTTTCAGGACACCTACTCTCCAAAGCTGGCCCTGTTTTGCTTGTATAATATTTAGTGCTTATATTGCTCCCAGCACTGTTACCTGGTTCTCCTCCCCCCCATCATCATTGGTTCTGTGGCTGGTTTTGTTCAGTATCTTCATTAACGATCTGGAGGATGGTGTGGACTGTACCCTCAGCAAGTTTGCAGATGACACCAAACTGAGAGGAGTGGTAGATACACTGGAGGGTAGGGATAAGAGACAGAGGGACCTAAACAAATTAGAGGACTAGGCCAAAAGAAATCTGATGCGGTTCAACTAGGACAAGTGTAGAGTCCTCCATGTAGGACGGAAGAATCCCATGCACTGCCACAGACCAGGGACCGAGTGGCTAGGCAGCAGTTCCGCAGAAAAGGACTAGGGGTTACAGTGGATGAGAAGCTGGATAGGAGTCAGCGTGCCCTTGTTGCAAAAAAGGCTAATGGCATTTTGGGCTGTATAAGTAGGGGCATTGCCAGCAGAACGAGAGATGTGATCATGCCCCTCTATTCAGCATTGGTGAGGCCTCATCTGGAGTACTGTGTCCAGTTTTGGGCCCCACACTACCAGAAGGATGTAGAAAAACTGAGGGAAAAAAAAAAGTCCAGCAGAGGGCAACAAAAATGATTAGGGGGATATCAAGCTTTTATTACCACTTTGAACTTTAGCGTCCAGGAAGTGGGGACCTGCATGTACCCCTCTAAGCTCAATTCCTAGCTTAGATCTGATAATACTCTATTTTTGGTTGGTGGTAGCATTTTGGTACACTTTCTGTCCCCTGAAAACCTTCCCTGGGGAACCCAAGACCCAAATCCCTTGGGTCTTAACACAGAGAGAAATAAACCATTCCCCCTCCTTCCACCCTCCCAGATTTTCCCCTCCCTGGGTTACCCTGAGGGATCACTGTGATTCAACTCCTTGAATCTTAAAACAGAGAGGAATTAACCTTCCCCCCACTTCCTTTTTCCCCACCAATCCCTGGTGAGTCCAGACCCAATTACCCTGGGTCTTGCACAAGAAAAGAAAAATCAATCAGATTCTTAAAAAAGAAAGCTTTTAATAAAAGAAAGAAAAAGTAAAAACTCTCTCTGTAAAACCAGGATGGAAAATGTTTACAGGGCTTCAGCTTACATAGACTAGAGGGATTCCTTCCCCCCTAGCCTAAGATACAAGTTACAGCTAACAGAGGTAAAATATCCTTCCAGCAAAATACACATTTGCAAATTAAGAAAAAAAAACAAAAACTAATTCGCCTTTTCTAGCCAGTACTTACTATTCTGAACACGAGAGACTGTTAGAAAGAATGGACACAGATCTTGTTGCACGTCTGGTCCCTCTTAGTCCCAAGAGAGAACAACGAACAACCCAAAAAGCACAAAGAAAGACTTCCCTCCACCAAGATTTGAAAGTATCTTGTCCTCCGATTGGTCCTTTGATCAGGTGTCTGCCAGGTTCACTGAGCTTGTTAACCCTTTACAGGTAAAAGAGACATTAACTCTTAACTATCAGTTTATGACAGGGCTGTATAAGTAGGGGCATTGCCAGCAGATCGAGAGACGTGATCATTCCCCTCTATTCGGCATTGGTGAGGCCTCATCTGGAGTATTGTGTCCTGTTTTGGGCCCCACACTACCAGAAGGATGTAGAAAAATTGGGAAAAAAAAAAAAAAAAAAAAAGAGTCCAGCGGAGGGCAACAAAAATGATTAGGAGGCTGGAGCACATGACTTACGAGGAGAGGCTGAGGGAACTGGGATTGTTTAGTCTGCAGAAGAGAAGAATGAGGGGGGATTTGATAGTTGCTTTCAACTACCTGAAAGGGGGTTCCAAAGAGGATGGATCTAGACTCTTCTCAGTGGTAGCAGATGACAGAACAAGGAGTAACGGTCTCAAGTTGAAGTGCGGGAGGCTTAGGTTGGATATTAGGAAAAACGTATGTGATGCAGTAGGGACTGTCTGTGTGGGGAGTGGGAGAGCAGGGGAGGACTTTAGGGGATGGACGATGCCAGGGCCTGTAACCTGAGCTAGGTAAAGGTCAACACCTTTGCCCGGGAAGGGGAACAAAGGAAGGGAGTGGCAGGAGGGAAGCAGTTTGAGTTTGGGCTTGGGGCTGTGTGGGTGGAATTCAGGGTATCCTAGCTAGGATCCAAGCACCCTAAAAGCCCAGAAGGACTCGAGGGAGGGGTCCTGACTGTGCCTGCAAGCTCTGCTGTAACCTGTGTTCCTGTTGTCCAATAAACCTTCTGTTTTACTGGCTGGCTAAGAGTCACTGTGGGTCCCAGGAAGAGGGGTGCAGGGCCGGACTTCCCCACACTCCGTGACAACTGGTGGGAGCGGTGGGATATACTGCACCCCGTGGACGGCGCTTCCTGCAGTAAGTGACTGGGGAGCAGTAAAACGAAGGGGTGACTAACCCCTGGGAGTGTGCGCCCAGTGAGAAGGACTTTGCAGTAACAGGGTCCCCTGGGGGATTGCAGCGAGCGGTCCCAGGGGCGAAGGAGTCGGCAGCTCGACCCTGGCAGAGAGGGGGTGACCTCATGAAGGGCTGGTGCACTAGGGGTCCCCCTGGAAACCGTGGGGAGCGGCGAGCACCCCGGCCTGTGAGTGGCCAGCAGGAAGATGTATGCCAAGCGGCGCAAGTGCGACCTGCTGGAGCTGTGCAAGCAGAGGGGGTTGCGCCCAGGGAGACGCACCAAGGACCAGCTGATTGCCCAGCTGCAGCAGGGAGACCGCATGAATGAACGGAGCCCTGTCTCTGAGGGAAGCAGCCGAGCAGATGCCGCGCAGGCGCCAGTGTCTGTCCCCGCTGGGAGTGGTCAGCCGGCGGACGAGGGCTTCCCGAGACCCCCTCTTCCTAGGCGTAGGGGAAGGGCGGGGAGGAGCCCAGTGTATACCGAGGGCACCGTGACACCCCCGGCCAGCAGGGGATCCGCCCAGCCAAGCTCACCCCCCAGCAGGGGATCCTCCCGGCAACGCTCAGCATCCGTGGAGCGGAGGCGGCTGGAATATGAAAGGGAGCTGAGATGGGAAGAGCTCGAGTTAAAGAGGCGAGAGCTGGAGGAGAAGGCGAAACAGCGTGAACATGAGGAGAACCAGCGTAAACATGAGGAGAACCAGCGCCAGCGTGAGTGGGAGGAGAAGGAGAAACAGCGTAAACATGAGCTGGACCTGGCCCAGCTGAGGAGCAGTGAGGCTCCAGCTGCGGTGAGTGAGGGGGGACCCAAGCCTACAAAGAGCTTTGATAAGCACTTGCTGCCCCGGCGTAAGGAGGGGGAGGACATAGATACCTTCCTGACGGCTTTTGAGAATGCCTGCGAGCTGCACCGGGTTGACCCTGCAGACAGGATTGCAGTTCTCACCCCCTTACTGGACTCCACAGCCGTGGAGGTGTACAGCCGACTGAAAGGGGCGGAGGCAGGGGACTACGAACTGTTCAAACAGGCCCTGCTCCGCAAGTTTGGGCTGACTCCTGAGATGTACCGGAAAAAGTTTCGGAGCCAGCGTAAAACCCGTGAGGTCACATACCTACAACTGGTCAACCGGGCGCAGGGGTATGCCCGCAAGTGGAAGGCTGGGGCCCAAACTAAAGAGGACCTGCTTGACCTATTCATACTGGAGCACCTGTACGAGCAGTGCCCGTCCGACCTGAGGCTGTGGTTGATGGACCAGAAGCCGGAGAACCCGCAGCATGCAGGCCAGCTGGCCGACCAATTTGTGGACAATCGGGCAGGGGATGGCAGGGAGGAGTCTCGAAGGAGCAGGCCTGCCTCAACGCAGAGAGAGAGTCATCATGGGACCTCCCAAAGGGGGCCTATGGAGAACCCCCACAAAAGGGGAACATCCAGCGGCAGGTCCCTCCGACCCACTCAAGAGGACCCACGAGATATGGGCTGCTATCGCTGTGGCCAACGAAGTCACATACGGGCCCAGTGCCCCAAGCTCAGGGACAGACCAAGCAGACCCAACCCGCAGAGGGTGGACTGGGTAAAAACCCAATCGGAGGAGGGGCTACATTCCCAGGAAAGGGGGGTTGGCAACATACCACCTGTGGATGCTCCAGGTTCCGGGTTTTTGGTTTACCGGGTGGGCGCGGGGCTGCCCCTCCGGAAAGAGTGCATTGTTTCCCTGGAAGTGGATGGGAGGAAGGTCACTGGGTACTGGGACACGGGCGCAGAGGTGACGCTGGCCCGGCCCGAGGTGGTGGCCTCAGATCGGATGGTGCCCGACACCTACCTGACCCTGATGGGCGTGGGCGGGATCCCATTCAAGGTACCCGTGGCAAGGGTACACCTGAAATGGGGGGCCAAGGAGGGCCCCAAGGATGTGGGGGTACACCAATATTTGCCCACTGACGTGTTAATGGGAGGGGACCTTGAGGACTGGCCTAGTAACACCCAGAGTGCCCTGGTCGTGACTCGTAGTCAGAGTCGGCAAATGGCACTGCTCCCCCGACAACAGGGAAGGTACTCGACCTGAGGTGCAGGACCCTAACTCAGGGAGCGGGGAATGCCCAGGGGCACGGTGCAGAGAGGCTGCGGCCTCAGACCCAGCCAGCAAGAGAGAGCCGGTCCCCATTCCTGTCCCAGCTGCTGAGTTCCAGGCCGAGTTGCAGAAAGATCCCTCCTTGCGGAAGCACAGGGACCGGGCTGACCTTAGTGCGGTACAGACCATGAGGAGAGGTTGCAAGGAGAGGTTCCTGTGGGAGAAGGGGTTCCTGTACCGAGAATGGGCTCCCCCAGGGGAAGTAGAGTCATGGGGGATCAGGAGGCAGCTGGTGGTTCCCCAGAAGTTCCGTCACAAGCTGTTGTACCTGGCCCATGACATCCCTCTCGCAGGGCACCAGGGAATCCGGCGCACCAGGCAGAGGCTGCTACAGAACTTTTACTGGCCTGGGGTCTTTACCCATGTCCGACAGTACTGCCAATCCTGTGACCCCTGCCAGAGGGTGGGGAAGGCCCGGGACAAGGGGAAAGCGGCTTTGAGGCCTTTACCCATCATAGAAGAACCTTTCCAGAAGGTGGCCATGGACATAGTGGGACCCCTCAGCAAGACGACC
Source organism: Gopherus evgoodei (assembly GCF_007399415.2). Taxonomy (NCBI): domain Eukaryota; kingdom Metazoa; phylum Chordata; order Testudines; family Testudinidae; genus Gopherus; species Gopherus evgoodei. Next base: position 82,509,227 of record NC_044328.1, read on the forward strand.
CGGTCAGGGAAGAAATACATCCTGGTGGTGGTGGATTTTGCCACTCGCTACCCCGAGGCGGTGGCCTTGTCCTCTATCGAAGCAGACACAGTGGCAGATGCGCTGCTGACAATTTTCAGCCGGGTGGGGTTCCCCAAGGAGGTCTTAACGGACCAGGGGTCCAACTTCATGTCGGCCCTGCTCCGGTCCTTATGGCAGAAATGTGGGGTCCAGCACAACTGGGCCTCAGCGTATCACCCCCAGTCCAACGGGCTGGTAGAAAGGTTCAACGGGACGCTGAAGATGATGCTAAAAACATTTATGAACCAGCATCCGCAAGATTGAGACAAGTACTTACCTCACCTGCTGTTTGCGTACAGGGAGGTACCCCAGGAATCTACCGGGTTTTCACCTTTCGAACAGTTGTATGGAAGGCGGGTGAGGGGGCCCCTAGACCTGATGAGGGACGAATGGGAGGGGAAGGCCGCTCCTGAGGGAGAGTCAGTGGTGGAGTATGTCCTGACCTTCCGGGAAAGACTGGCCGAGCTCATGGGCCTGGCCAGGGAGAATCTGGCCCGAGCCCAGAGGAGGCAGAAGGTCTGGTATGACCGCACAGCACGAGCCCGTGCCTTCACCACCGGGGATCAGGTGATGGTTCTTATCCCCGTGAGGAGAAACAAACTCCAGGCCGCCTGGGAAGGGCCCTTCAAGGTTATCAAGCAACTGAATGAGGTAAACTATGTGGTGGAGCTGTCAAACCGGGCACATCACCGTCGGGTGTACCATGTGAACATGATGAAACCATACTATGACAGGGGGAATGTGGTGTTGGCCGTGTGCGGACATTGGGAGGGGCAGGGAGATGTCCCCTTAGTGGATCTATTCCCTGGGACAAAAGCTGGTTCCCCCCTGGAGGCGATTCCCCTCTCTGATCAGCTGACCCCGGGCCAGCACGCTGAGATCAGAGGGGTGTTGCATCTGTATCGACAGCTGTTTTCCAACCAGCCTCGAGGCCCTAATTTGACTGTCCACCGGGTGGAGACTGGGTCACATGCCCCTATAAGATGCTCCCCTTTTCGGGTCACTGGTAAAACTGCCCAGGATCTTGAAAGAGAGGTCAGGGACATGCTGGCTTTGGGGGTGATCCAGCTGTCTTCCAGCCCTTGGGCCTCGCCAGTGGTGCTAGTCCCCAAGAAGGATGGGTCAATCCGGTTCTGTGTGGACTATCGAAAGCTCAATGCCATCACCGTATCTGATGCCTACCCTATGCCCAGGCCTGACGAGCTCCTAGACAAGCTGGGAGGTGCTCGGTACCTCACCACTATGGATCTTACCAAAGGCTACTGGCAAGTGCCGCTGGACGCAGATGCCAGGCTGAAATCGGCCTTTATCACCCCTCTGGGGCTCTATGAGTTTCTGACCCTGCCCTTCGGCCTCAAGGGAGCGCCGGCCACCTTCCAGCGCCTGGTGGATCAGCTACTGAGGGGGATGGAGAGTTTTGCCGTGGCGTATACTGACGACATCTGCGTCTTCAGCCAGACCTGGGAGGACCACATGTCCCAGGTTAAACAAGTCCTAGACTGACTCCGAAAGGCTGGGTTAACAGTAAAGGCTGAGAAGTGCAAGGTGGGGATGGCTGAAGTATCTTACCTGGGCCATCGGGTGGGGAGCGGCTGCCTGAAGCCGGAACCAGCCAAGGTGGAGGTGATCAGAGACTGGCCTGCTCCCCAAACCAAAAAGCAGGTCCAGGCCTTTATTGGGATGGCGGGGTACTATCGAAGGTTTGTGCCCCACTTTAGTGCCATAGCCGGCCCCATCACTGAACTGTGCAAAAAGGGGAAGCCAGACAAGGTGATCTGGACTGAGCAGTGCCAGGAGGCTTTCCGGGCGCTGAAGGAGGCTCTGGTTAGTGGCCCAGTTCTGGCAAACCCAGATTTTGACAAACCCTTTATGGTGTTCACTGATGCCTCAGACACAGGACTGGGGGCAGTGTTAATGCAGGAGGATGAAAAGGGGGAGAGACACCCCATCGTGTACCTGAGTAAGAAGCTGCTACCCCGGGAACAAAGCTACGCGGCCATCGAGAAGGAATGCCTGGCCATGGTGTGGGCCCTTAAGAAACTAGAGCCATATCTCTTTGGGCGACACTTCACCGTGTACACCGACCACTCTCCCCTGACCTGGCTGCACCAGATGAAAGGAGCCAACGCCAAGCTCCTGAGGTGGAGCCTGCTCCTGCAGGACTATGACATGGACGTGGTCCATGTGAAGGGAAGTGCCAACCTGACAGCGGATGCGTTGTCCCGGAGAGGGGGCCCTGAACTTCCCCAGGTCACTGGGCAGAGTGACCCCGCTCAGTTCAGTCTCGAAGGGGGGAGAGATGTGATGCAGTAGGGACTGTCTGTGTGGGGAGTGGGAGAGCAGGGGAGGACTTTAGGGGATGGACGATGCCAGGGCCTGTAACCTGAGCTAGGTAAAGGTCAACACCTTTGCCCGGGAAGGGGAACAAAGGAAGGGAGTGGCAGGAGGGAAGCAGTTTGAGTTTGGGCTTGGGGCTGTGTGGGTGGAATTCAGGGTATCCTAGCTAGGATCCAAGCACCCTGAAAGCCCAGAAGGACTCGAGGAAGGGGTCCTGACTGTGCCTGCAAGCTCTGCTGTAACCTGTGTTCCTGTTGTCCAATAAACCTTCTGTTTTACTGGCTGGCTAAGAGTCACTGTGGGTCCCAGGAAGAGGGGTGCAGGGCCAGACTCCACCACACTCCGTGACAACGTTTTCACTAGGAGGGTGGTGAAGCACTGGAATGGGTTACCTAGGAAGGTGGTAGAATCTCTTCCCTTCGAGGTTTTTATGGTCAGGCTTGACGAAGCCCTAGCTGGGATGATTTAGCTGGGGATTGGTTCTGCTTTGAAATAGTTTTTCCTAATATCCAACCTAGACTTCCCCCATTGTAACTTGAGAGCATTGCTTCTTGTTCTGTCATCTGTCACCAATGAGAATAGCATAGCTCCATCCTCTTTGGAATCCCCTTTCAGGTAGTTGAAGGCTGCCATCAAATCCCCCCTCACTCTTCTCTTCTGCAGATTCCAGTTCCCTCAGCCTCCCCTCCTAAGTCATGTGCCCCAGCCCCCTAATCATTTTCCTTGCCCTCCGCTGGACTCTCTCCAATTTGTCCACATCCTTTCTGTAGTGAGGGACCCAAGACTGGATGCAATACTCCAGATGCGGCCTCACCAGTGCTGAATAGAGGGGAATAATCACTGCCCTTGATCTTCTGGCAATGCAGCAGGTCCTCCACTTGCAACTCATGTCCTGCACTAAGGGGACCAGAGACACACTACGCTTGAGACTGATTGCACAGCTCTGACAATAATATTTTAAGATGGTCTTATTTGGCTGATTCATCTCAGTAGGGTGTGGAGAAATCAAAACATTACAGGATGGAAATCATGCACTCTAAAGAAGAGATTTAACGGGGAAAAAAGTCAGTTTGCCCAGAAGACATGGGAGACTGTTGTAAGCATTAGCATAGACAGAAGTATCAATCTGCAAGTTCTAGTCTGGGTTATGGGATTGTTCAAATCTACCCTCAAATGCTATTCTCACACTGCAGCTGCTGCAGACAATGTCTTTGCCCACACAGTGTCTGTAACCCCATTAGCTCCTTATTATTCAGCTAACGTGATTCAAGCTCTTTAATATTGGAGCATGAAGCCTAGGACCATTGTATCCAGTCACTCTGCAACAGAGACCAATGTCCAGGTGAGGTATGCTCCTGGGGAAAGACCTCTGCTTCCATCAGTCTCATTTGCCTTGTGGGTAGTCACATGATTACATGCTGGTAGGTGCATTGCTCAAGATTTCTCCTACAGTTCTGGAATTTACTGAGCTGGGCTGCCTTTGTGGTAGGGTACATTTTTAATTCTAGTTTGTTAGGCACCCAAAGGCCAGCAGGCTTGGGCAGCCTATTTTAAAACAAAGAGGGTAGAATCATTATTATGGCAACCGGGCAGCTTTTCATTCATCCCCAGGAAGCGGACAGTTTCTTGAAGCTCGAGGTTGTAGGTTTAGAGACGGCTTGTACAGAAGGCTCAGGCAATTTACATACTTTCTGCTGAAATTCCACTGCCTAACAAGGATTGCTCTTTAAAGAGCGGATCACAGAGCTTGGCACTAAACTTGCATTAAATTGATACGATCTCTTTAATGTTATCTGCAGCTTGTTATCGCAGTTGTATGTGCAATTTACATTCTTGTCGGATTTTTTTTTATTAAGATTTGCTAGATACCTAATGTAGATATTTTGTACATTGTTCCAATGTCACTCAAATGTTTAATGGACATCAGTTGCCCTGAGAATATGTAATAGCTCTATGCTATGGGCTACGCCTGATACTCCCATGTTTCACACTCACTTCAAGGGTGCAGACAGAGCTGTGGGTAGCCCAGGCCCCCTCATTTGCACTGAGAGAGAGAGACGGGCAGGCGGTCAGTTATATAGAGTTTAGCGGCAGCGCCTTAGAGTCAAGCCACATAACAGGGCCCCATGCAAGCTGTCTTCATGTCGGTTTGAGGCTGTCTCTCATTCTTGATGTGAACCAGCCTCTGCTATGCCAATTCAGGGGTTACCCATACAGCTCTGCCAATGCTCCTCACCTGCCCCTACTCTTCCAGTCCTGCACCTCTCCTAAGCAAAGATCACCAAATTCACTCTCTCTTGGACCACAATGCAGGATTTGAACTGAGCTCTCAAGACCCTAAAGCTAATGCCCCAAAACTGCACAAAAACGTGCACAGTAATTACAATCGCTAACTAAGCTGGCAGCTCACAAAGTTGCCTATCTAGAGTAGAATTAAGCTGAAACTCCATTCTCTGATCTCAGTTCCTGACTAGATCCAATCTCTCCATTTCTTACTGCGACACTGAACATTTGAGTACCTACAGCCATAAGTTTATTTATCCCCTCTATAATTGTATGTTCCTTGATCTGCATGGAGAGCAGTGTCTGAGCCAGAGCCAGAAGTTTTTAAAGCTACATTTGGAAAAAGGAAGGGTCAGGAATGGAGGTCCTAGGCTCCTACATAGTTGTGCCTATGCACCTCAATCTTGACCCATAGCACCCATGGCTCTTCCAGCCCTGGGACGCCACATGTCTCTACCAAAGCACCTAAATCCTGCCCTGCAGTTCTGCCTATGCACAGCAGCCCTGAATTTAAACACCCATTTATTCCCAGCTGGGATTCAGCTTCGATTGCCAGCAATGCTAAGCTTTGGGTCAGAAAATACATTATGTTTAGCACTGACTCTGCAGAGCACTTTATGCTTTCAAAGTGCTTTACAAACATTAACTAGTATGAACACATTAATTAACACTAATGCATAAATGTGGGTAAGACAAACATCCACAAACTATACAACAACCTAAGTCAGGCAAACCAGGGTCTCCAGAGACTAAAGAGTGCATCAACTGGCTATGTCCAATTTCCTCTCTAATAAACACTGCTCAGTGCCAGTCTGCATCTAGGGGACCATTCATAACTATGCAGGACTCTAGGGTATGTTCTGCACAAAAGCTCCTTCACGTTCTTGGTTTTTAAAAAAAACAACAACAAAAAACCAAAAAAAACACCAGCAGCAGTAAAACTGACGCTAGGGTTTGCCAAGTTTTAAATTTACATTGGTTGTTAACAGCTATAGAATACTGAAATGATGTTGCTTAAAGAGATATTAACAACTTGAAATTCAGTCTATTAAAATCTATTTTTAGGAAAGTCTGGTACTACACCGGAGAAAGAGCCATAGAAACAACATGAGACACTGACTCTGTAGGGGAACCTGAAAAAGAATGATAGTGCTGTCAAATACAAAAGCTAAACAATACCGGCAAAGTTTTAAAAAACTGCTCCTCTTTCTATTCTATGAGGCACAGGGGACAAGCTCAGACGAGCAGATAGAAGCAGGACCAAAGGACTCTGAGGAGGGGCTGCTGGGTGAGGAAAGTGGATGGTGGAAGCATGTGACTAGGAGAACCAGGCAGAGGAAAAGACGGGCCAGCGATGGAGAAATAGAACTCAGGAACAGGTTTGCTGAGTTGGGAAATGAAGATGGAGCACAGCAGGCTGCTGAAGGACAAAGGGCGAGGAAGAAGAGGCGAGCAGCTAGTCCTGCAGAAGGAGGGGAGGAGTCGATGGAGGCGACACCAAGTATGAGGCGTAGGAGGACTGTAAGGCGAATACAAAGCGAAAGGAATTGCGACCACCTGCTGTGGGGGATAGACCGCAGAATCGCACTGTCGCCAGGAAAAGGCAAGTCTACGTGATTGGAGACTACTTACTGAGAAGAGTAGATAGTCCTGTAACTAGACCTGATCGGGAGAACAGAAGGGTGTGCTGTCTGCCAGGGGCTAAGATACAGAATGTGGACTTGAGGCTGAATACGATCTTAGCGGGAGCGGGAAAGAATCCGTTGATTATCCTTCATGTGGGAACGAATGATACGGCTAGTTACTCACTGGACTGTATCAAGGAGGACTATGCCAGACTGGGGAAGAGGCTCAAAGACATCGAGGCTCAGGTGATCTTCAGTGGGATTCTGCCGGTTCCTAGAGTGGGGCGACGAAGGAGTGACAAGATTATGGCAATCAACAGATGGCTTAGGGAGTGGTGTTATAAGGAGGGCTTTGGGATGTACGGTCACTGGGAAGCGTTTACAGATAGACGACTGTTCGCTCAGGATGGACTTCATCTAAGCAAGGAGGGAAATAGAATTCTAGGATGGAGGCTCGCCGACCTCATCAAGAGAGCTTTAAACTAGGAAGTTGGGGGAGATGGTTGGGAGATGTTCGGGAGATCTCCACGCCGGAATATAACCTGGAGAGGAAAGTAAACAAAGTGAGAGGGGATACCCTTGCGGTCCCAAGATTTGATCCAAGGAGGAATAGTGGAGAAACCAGAGTAACGGGTGATGCTGGTGGTAAAAGGTCTCTGCACGACGGGGGAAAGATTGTCACTGACGCCAAATGCCGAAAATTAAAAGGTCTGTACACTAATGCGAGGAGCCTAGGTAACAAGATGGAGGAACTGGAGTTACTGGTGCAGGAAGTGAAACCGGATATTATAGGGATAACTGAAACCTGGTGGAATAGTACTCATGACTGGAGCACGGTTATTGAAGGCTATGTGCTGTTTAGAAAAGACAGGAAGAAAGGCAAAGGTGGTGGAGTAGCCTTGTACATCAATGATGAAATTAACTGTAGCGAAATAAGAAGCGATGGAATGGATAAGACAGAGTCTGTCTGGGCGAAAATCACACTGGGTAAAAAAGCAACTAGAGCTTCCCCTGAGATAGTGCTTGGCGTGTGCTACAGACCGCCGGGATCTGATTGGGATATGGATAGAGACCTCTTTAATGTCTTTAATGAAGTAAACACAAAGGGGAAATGTGTGATTATGGGGGACTTCAACTTCCCAGATATAGACTGGAGGACGAGTACTTGCAAGAATAATAGGGGTCAGATTTTTCTGGATGTGATAGCGGATGGATTTCTTCATCAAGTAGTTGAAGTACCTACGAGAGGAGATGCCATTTTAGATTTGGTGTTGGTGAGCAGTGAGGACCTCGTAGAAGAAATAGTGGTAGGGGACAACCTTGGTTCGAGTGATCATGAGCTGATTCAGTTCAAACTAGATAGAAGGATAAACAAATGTAGATCTGGGATTAGGGTTTTTGACTTCTCGAGGGCTAATTTTAAAGAGTTAAGGAAATTAGTTAGGGAAGTGGATTGGACGGAGGAATTAGTGGATTTAAATGCGGAGGAGGCCTGGAATTACTTTAAGTCGCAGCTGCGGAGACTGTCGGAAGCCTGCATCCCGAGAAAGGGGAAAAAAACCATGGGCAGGAGTTGTAGGCCAAACTGGATGAGCAAGCAACTCAGAGAGGGGATTAGACAAAAGCAGAAAGCTTACAGGGAGTGGAAGAAAGGCAGGATCGGTAAGGAAAGATACCTTGGTGAGGTCAGAACATGTAGGGATAAAGTGAGGAAGGCTAAAAGCCGCATTGAACTGGACCTTGCAAAGGGAATCAAAACCAATAGTAAAAGGTTCTACAGCCACATAAATAAGAAGAAAACAAAGAAAGAAGAAGTGGGGCCGCTATACACTGAGGATGGAATGGAGGTTAAGGATAACCTAGGCATGGCCCAACATCTAAACAAGTATTTTGCTTCAGTTTTTAATAAGACTAGTGAGGAACCTTGCGATGATGGAGGGATGATAAACGGGAATGTGGATATGGAAGTGGATATTACCGCAACTGAGGTAGAGGCCGTACTTGAACAGCTCGATGGGACGAAGTCGGAGGGCCCGGACAATCTCCATCCGAGGATATTAAAGGAACTGGCGCGTGAAATTGCAAGCCCGTTAGCGAGAATTTTTAAGCAATCGGTAAACTCGGGGGTTGTGCCGTATGACTGGAGGATTGCTAATGTAGTTCCTATTTTTAAGAAAGGGAATAAAAGTGATCCGGGTAATTATAGGCCTGTTAGCTTGACGTCTGTAGTATGCAAGGTCTTGGAAAAAATTTTAAGGGAGAAAGTAGTTAAGGACATAGAGGTCAGTGGTAATTGGGACGAATTGCAACACGGATTTAGTAAAGGTAGATCGTGTCAAACCAATCTGATCTCCTTCTTTGAGAAGATGACGGATTACTTAGATAAAGGAAACGCGGTAGATATAATTTACCTAGATTTCAGTAAGGCGTTCGACACGGTTCCGCACGGGGAACTGTTAGTCAAATTGGAAAAGATGGGAATGAATATGAAAGTTGTAAGGTGGATAAGGAACTGGTTAAAGGGGAGACTCCAGAGGGTCGTATTGAAAGGTGAATTGTCAGGCTGGAAGGAGGTCACTAGTGGAGTCCCTCAAGGATCCGTTTTGGGACCGATCTTATTTAACCTTTTTATTACTGACCTTGGCACAAAGAGCGGGAATGTGCTAATAAAGTTTGCGGATGACACGAAGCTGGGGGGTATTGCTAACACGGAGAAGGACAGAGATACTATTAAGGAAGATCTGAACCACCTTGTAAACTGGAGTAATAGAAATAGGATGAAATACAATAGTGAAAAGTGCAAGGTTATGCATTTAGGAATTAATAATAAGAATTTTGGATATACGTTGGGGGCGCATCAGTTGGAAGCGACGGAGGAGGAGAAGGACCTTGGGGTACTGGTTGATAGCAGGATGACTATGAGTCGCCAATGTGATACGGCTGTTAAAAAAGCAAATGCGATTTTGGGATGCATCAGGCGGGGTATTTCCTGCAAGGATAAGGAGGTGTTAGTACCACTATACAAGGCGTTGGTGAGACCCCATCCGGAATACTGTGTGCAGTTCTGGTGTCCAATGTTCAAGAAGGATGAATTCAAACTGGAACAGGTTCAGAGACGGGCTACAAGGATGATCTGAGGAATGGAAAAACTGCCTTATGAAAGGAGACTCAAAGAGCTTGGCTTGTTTAGCCTGGCCAAAAGAAGGCTGCGGGGGGATATGCTTGCTCTATATAAATATATCAGGGGGGTTAACGTTAGGGAGGGAGAGGAATTATTTAAGTTTAGTACTAATGTAGGCACGAGGACGAATGAGTATAAACTGGATATTAGGAAGTTTAGACTTGAAATTAGACGAAGGTTTCTAACCATTAGGGGAGTGAAGTTCTGGAACAGCCTTCCGAGGGAAGTAGTGGGGGCAAAAGACTTTCCTGGCTTTAAGACAAAGCTTGATAAGTATATGGAGGGGATGTTATGATAGGATTGTTAATTTGGGCAATTGATCTTGGATTACCACCAGATAGGTCTGCTCAATGGTCTGCGGGGAGATGTTGGATGGAATGGGAACTGAGTTACTGCAGAGAATTCCTTCTTGGGTGCTGGCTGGTGACTCTTGCCCACATGCTCAGGGTTTAGCTGATCGCCATATTTGGGGTCGGGAAGGAATTTTCCTCCAGGGCAGATTGGCAGGGGCCCTGGAGGTTTTTCGCCTTCCCCTGCAGCGTGGGGCACGGGTCGCTTGCTGGTGGTTTCTCTGCAGCTTGAGGTCTTCAGACCAATTTTGAGGATTTCAATAACTCGGTCCTGGGATAGGGGTTGTTATAAAATTGGATTGGGGGGGGGGTTCTGTGGCCTGCCTTGTGCAGGAGGTCAGACTAGATGATCAGATTGGTCCCTTCTGACCTATGAGTTTCAGGGGTCTCTGGGGCCCTTGCAACAGTAGAAATGAAAAAGGTTAATAGGGGACTGCAGCCCCCTACATTTCTTTTAACTCAAGATTTAAAAAAATTTTTTTTTGTAGATTTGGGCCAAATGTTCACATGGTGCAATCTCCTGTAAGATGCATCCACATCATTTGTGACACCCCATTATTACATCTGCATTGCAGCAGCAAGAGACTCGAATCAGGGCCTGTTGTGCTAGCAGAGTATAGTTATATAGGGTCTGATTCTCATTTACCCTAAGGAAGCCTCTGTACACGACTGTGGCAGCGTGAAGAGCCTTAAAGAGGGTATACTTATAATTCCCCCTCTCCCCTTTAAGGCTCCTGCACGCTGCCAGCGTAGCGTAAAGAAGCCTTCGTGCAAACAACAATCAGGCCCATAATGAAAAGGCAAAGAGCCCCAAAGTGCTTAGAGTCTATCTTGTACCTCCAGGCTTATGCGTGCAATCCAGCACTCACGGGGCTTGTGTGTACGAGTACGCCAGGTATAGAAGTGCCATGGCAAATTTTACTCAGCCAGTTTAGAAAACGCAACCCTTTAAGTCAAATGCAGTCAGGCTGCCCCCACAGAGCAATTTTAGGAGTTCAGAGCTCACAGCTGAGGACAGTGCAATGAACAGAAGCATGCTGAAACTGCCCGTGTCATACCTATCCCAGGAGAGACTTCAGTGTGGAGCAAGCACCAGAGAGAAAATATTTTGGGAGCATGAAGAAATACAGAAGCCCAAATTAAACCCCTGAGGTATAGACAGCTGAGCAGCAGTGACACACAGTAAGTGACCAACTCCAAGGCAGCTCAGCTCTTTGATGAAAGCTGGACACTCGTGGCGATAACAGAGAAAGGAGGAGAGATCATTTATTTGATCAGGAAAGCACAATGAGACACAGTAATTACTAGCCCAAGGCTAGCCAGTTATGCTTGAGGAAGTGGAACCCAGGATTTCCCTGGCCTCTGGACCTTTGTTCTAACCACTAGAAAACACAGGTTTCTTGCTCTTGAGCTGTGATGGAGCCCACAGCCCAAGCACATTCTACATATAAACCAAAACAATTAAATCTACAAAAGCCGAGCATCAGGTTTTAGATGCCCTGTAGCAAGACAGAAAAAAGGCCATTGTATATTTGTTCATTCTTTGGCAACATCCTCTCCCAGCCAAAAGTGCCTGAGGGCTCATACACATATGTACAAGGTTTAGGAAGTATCTTCAATGCAGAGACTTATCAGGTATCTCCATATATGAGTTACTACCTCCTATTTCCCAGCACCATAGCTCAAATGCATCCTGAGTGACAGACATGGCACGCCACTGTGGCTGCTTGGAAGACCCACATGGAGCGAGTTGGAGAGGCCTCTGCTCAGGAAGTATTCTGATCTCTTCCACACACAGGGCACATGGCACCAACGCTCAGGGCCCTGCAGAAGCCACAATGGAAGGAACTACCTGAAGGGGGATTCCAAAGAGGATGGATCTAGACTGTTCTCAGTGGTACCAGATGACAGAACAAGGAGTAATGGTCTCAAGATGTAGTGTGGGAGGTTTAGGTTGGATATTAGGAAAACCTTTTTTCACTAGGAGGATGGTGAAGCACTTGAATGGGTTACCTAGAGAGGTGGTGGAATCTCCTTCCTTAGAGATTTTTAAGGTCAGGCTTGACAAAGCCCTGGCTGGGATGATTTAGTTGGGGACTGGTCCTGCTTTGAGCAGGGAGTTGGCCTAGATGACCTCCTGAGGTCCCTTCCAACCCTGATATTCTAGGATTCTATGATATTCTATGTGCGGCCTCACATTTCTCTGAAGCCTCAGCGCTCACCAAGCAGCTTACAAAGTTTTAAAGCAAATAGGGCTGTGCTTCTGCCAAGCATACAGAAAAGAAGAAAGGAAAACATACGACATAATCTGCATGAAAGTGCACGAAGCCCTAAATCGTGTTAGCATTATTAGAAGGCTGGTTACATTGCTCTGCAAATGGGCCCAATATAGTTCTGATAGACTTGTTACAAACATCTGATTGTCCCTGATTAGATTAGACAATAAACTCCCGTCCTGGTGTGTGCGCACTGTTCAACTCCCTCTCTGCAATCTGTAAATTAGAATTCCAGACTTGAGAGATTGGATTCAAATTGGATTACTGGATCAGGTCCAGCTCAGGAACAGTGGAGGGAGGAAAGAAGAGGAAGAGAAGGGGAGGTTGGGAAGAGACAGAGACATGCACACGGGCAGGCCAAATAAATAAATAAATAAATAAATGAAGCGAGTCAGCCAAGATTTGATTAGGAGTGAATTAAAAATATAATTAAAACAAAAAACTACTAACCAGCAATTAGGAAACAAGTCGGAGAAGGGATAAATTATTACTATTAATTAACAAAGCAAGGAGATTATACCTTTAAATGTTTGCAGTTTAGGCAGTGTGTTATTTCCCCCCACCCCTTACCCACCTTCTCTTTAAATGCAAGTGCTGAGCAGAGAAAGCTAATTTCCATTTTTATTACTGGGTGGGTTTCTGCTCTGTGTGATTGGGCACAGTATGATGTGCAGTGTCTGAAGGAAATACTTCCCCACATAGGTCACCTGCCATCTGAAATGGGGAAATACAGGCAGATACTGTGACCTAGCGGACAGGGCACTGGACTGGGACCCAGGAGATGTGGGTGTAGGAGTCGGTTCTCTTCCTGCCCTGCCCAAAAGCTTCATGCTGTGTAGAACCCATGGGCCATGTCTGGGTAAAGAGGAGGAACCCTACAGGCTACAGGCCTGCATGCGTAGCACACTCTGCTGGAGTCCTGGGAGCCCAACAGTCTGGTGAACTGTAGTTCAGTATAGTCTTTATTTCAGCTCAGTGACTCCTTCCTGCTGACTCTTCCTCTGCAGTTGAAGCAGCAATGGCTCCAGCACCTTCTCTCTGCCAGTGTTGACTCCTAGGCTCATCACAAGAAGGCCAGCTGTAGCTACCAATGTAAGTTTGCTCCGTTGACCTGAGCAGGTAGCCTAACAACAGCAGGGCCACTGCCCCAGTGGGAAAGTTCAGACAGCCCCAGACATGCCACTGGGAAGAGGGGAGAGAATGCTTTTTATGAGCACTAATTCACTATGCTACCCAGTCCTCCATAATCACATGCCTCCAGAAGCCAGAGAAGACCAATGCTACAGGCAATTAGCATGGAGAGCAACAGGACAAAGAGAGAAGCAGCTTCTGACACAGCTCAGTGGCTTTCACTGGAGGTGGAAGGGCAGTCATGTTCCAAACTGGATTAGCCTTGCCCATTGTGCCCTAATACCACCCTCAGCACAAACATTGCTGTCACAAGTCAGATAGGTTTCCACAGGAGAGATTTAACTGCATGCAATGACAGCGATATGAGACTTACTTATGGGGGTGGGGGCGGTGGGAGGGGAACCACTCTGAATGGAGCAGAGGAACATTTTGTTGCATGCCAATCTTTGCAAGTCTTCAAATAAGTGAAACCTTTCACTCCCCCTATCAGGGAGCTGAAGGGCTGATAAGACTCCATTACCTAATACCTGTAAGGGAAATCTCATGGCTATCAGAGCTTTTAAAGGGATAAACCCGTCCAATTAAATCCTCTCTGCATGCATGATATATGCTAGAAGCAGACTGAGCCTGAGACAACTCCCAGCGGGACAGAACCAGGCAGTGTACACCAGAGCTAAGAGCACCAGAGGATGAGCTGCCAACCCTACAAACACCCTAACCAACCAGCTATCATCCCCAGAAAGCCCCTGCCATGGTACAATTCCCCACCCTGAACCTTAGCGTCCAAAAGATGGGGTACCAGCATGAATTCCTCTAAGCTCAATCCCAGCTTAGAACCTGTAGCGCTGCCACCAACCAGGAATTCCAGTGCCTGGTACACTCTGGTCCCCCTAAAACCTTGCCCCAAGACCCAGACCCTCTGGATCTCAACACAAGGAAAGTAAACCCTTTCCCCCACTGTTGCCTCTCCCAGGCTTCCCCTCCCTGGGTTACCCTGTGTCATAAACAGATAGCTAAGAGTTAATGTCTCTTTCACCTGAAGCACCTGACCAGAGGACCAATCAGGAAACCGGATTTTTTCAACTTTGGGTGGAGGGAAGTTTGTGTCTAAGTCTTTGTTGTCTGTCTGCCTGCTTTCTCTGAGCTTTGGAGAAGTAGTTTCTACTTTCTAGTCTTCTGTTTCTAAGTGTAAGGACAAAGAGATCAGATAGTAAGTTATATGGTTTCTTTTCTTTGGTATTTGCATGAATGTAAGTGCTGGAGTGCTTTGATTTGTATTCTTTTTGAATAAGGCTGTTTATTCAATATTCTTTTAAGCAATTGACCCTGTATTTCATCACCTTAATACAGAGAGACCATTTGTATGTATTTTTCTTTCTTTTTATATAAAGCTTTCTTTTAAGACCTGTTGGAGTTTTTCTTTACTTCAGGGAAATTGAGTCTGTACTCACCAGGGAATTGGTGGGAGGAAGAAATCAAGGGAGATCTGTGTGTGTTGAATTTGCTAGCCTGATTTTGCATTTCCTCTGGGTGAAGAGGAAAGTGCTTTTGTTTCCAGGACTGGAAACGGAGAGGGGGAGTCACTCTGTTTGAATTCACAGAGCTTGTGTCTGTGTATCTCTCCAGGAGCACCTGGAGGGGGGAAGGGAAAAAGGATTAGTTCCCTTTGTTGTGAGACTCAAGAGATTTGGGTCTTGGGGTCCCCAGGAAAGGTTTTTCAGGGGGACCAGAGTGCCCCAAAACACTCTAATTTTTTGGGTGGTGGCAGCAAGTACCAGGTCCAAGCTGGTAGCTAAGCTTGGAGGTTTTCATGCTAACCCCCATATTTTGGACGCTAAGGTCCAAATCTGGGACTAAGGTTATGACACCCTGGAAGATCACTGTGATTCAAACTCCTTGAATCACAAAACAGAGAGGACAATTCACCTTCCTCCCTCCTTCTCTTTCGCCCTCCCAGACTTCCTGAGAGAGAAAGTAATCCTGACAGAGAGAAATTAGCTTCTCTCTCTCCCTTCCCCCCTTTCTCCCCACCAACTCCCTGGTGAATCCAGACCCTGTCCCCTGGAGCCTCACCAGAATAAAAAAAAAAAAATCAGGTTCTTAAACAAGAAAAGCTTTTAATTAAAGAGAGAAAAAAACAGTAAAAATTATCTTTGTACATTTTTTTTAAAAATGGAATAGGTACAGGGTCTTTCAGATATAGACACTGGGAATACTCTCCCAGCCTAAATATACAAGTACAAATTAAAATCCTTTCAGCAAAAATACAAATTTGAACTCCTTCCAGCCAAATACACAATTAAACTCCTTCCAGCCAAATACACATTTGCAAATAAAGAAAACAAACATAAGCCTAACTCGCTTTATCTACCTAGCACTCATTAGTCTGAACTTATAAGAGCCTGTATTGGAGAGATTGGAGAGAAACCTGGTTGCACATCTGCTCCCTCTGAGCCCCCAGAGTGAACAACAACCAAAACTAACAGCACAGCACAAAAACTTCCCTCCCTCAAGATTTGAAAGTATCCTGTTCTCTGATTGGTCCTCTGGTCAGGTGACAGCCAGGCTCACTGAACTTGTTAACCCTTTACAGTTAGAGAGATATAAAGTACTTCTGTGCTATTAACTTTTCTTATCTGTTTATGACAGCCCCGTTACAAGGTTCTACAATAACGCACCACACTTCTGCAGGGCCTTCCCTCCCAGGACTCAAAACACTTTAGAAGCATTAATTGCACTACCATGCAAAGCAGATGAGTAATGATATCCTGATGGGGAGGCTGAGGCACAAAAAGTTAAGTAAGTTTCCCAATTTCTCCAAGTCTCCTGGGTGAAGCCAGGTCTCCCAAAGCCTGGTCACACGCTGACACCACTAAGATGCTGTCCCCTTTCTCATGCGCTGCACAGCCAGTGCTGCCAAGCACCATCTTTGGAACTAGAGCCAGGGGAGAAGGGAAACACTTTCCTCAGTAATAACAACACCCCGAGGAAATCTCTTCAAGGAGACCTGCAAAAAAGTGTTTAAAATAAAAATACATTCCGAGAGCTTTGCGCCTGCTGCTTGTGTTTTGCCACAGGGTAATGTTGAAGGTCATGCCTGATCTTCCCTGCCTTTGCTGAAGGACGATTTGGGGATCTTCTAGGATGTACACAGTGAGCTCTTGCATCTTAACTGAAGGGACAGGCATGTTGACTCTTTACCAAAGAGGTCCCTTCACCAGAGCATTCATCATCAGGCACTGGAGATAAGTAGGTGTTAACAAAACCCATGATTCATCCACACAGGTCAGCAGTGAGAAAGACAGAAGGTGAAAACAAGCATGGAATTGTGATGGGGGAAAAAGGAGAGAGAATAAGCTGGAAAGAATTGGAATTGGAAAGAACACAGGACCCATTTAACTGACCACTCCTGGGCAGCGCCGGACTCCAACACCTCACTCACGGGGCTGAAGGCTACAGGAAACAACAAACAGGTCCTTCACCATAAGGCAGCTTAAACTTTTCTTCTAGAATTTTTGTCACTTCAGGCCTGTGCAAAGACCCTGAGAAGATAGTCCAATGGGTGGAGAGAGAAAGAGGCCGGCTTTAGCACTGAGCACCGCTCTCAACGTCCTGCCCCCAGAGGTTCAGATCTAGGAACTATCAAGCAGAGTAACCCAGCTGCCAGGCTGAATCTTGGAGAAATGGGCAATTGCTAAAGGAGCTGGGACCTGGACTGCTTAGGGTTTGTTGGTTCTGGTCTCCCTCTCCCATTCCCAGCGTTCTAGGTTAAACAACAGTGTGGCTATTTGTATCTTATTTTATTGCATCAGATGGATTCCTTTCAGAGAAGGAGAAAACACCAACACAGTTAGCACTGTTTAGGCAAGTCACAGTGTATAAATAACTCAGCATAGCCCACGGTAAGCAATGGGATGTACAGCTATCATGAGGCAAAGCAAATCATCTGTGGCTAAGCCTGTGAAACGGGAACCAATCAGCAGTCGAATTAGCCTTCAGAGGTCTGCATGGGAAAAGCCCAAAATGAAACCCAGGATCGAAGCTTTCCATCCTGCCCCTAACTGCTAAGAATGTGGGGAAAATTCAGATCTGGATACTAACTGCACACACAGCTCGTATCCCTTGCTGATTACAAAAAAGCAGTCATGGGACATACATGGCCCCGGGGCTGGGGGGACGACAATACCCTGTTTTACCACTCTGAGTTGAGTGGAGCTAATCAGCAACAGTGACTTTTCCAATTATGTTTGACTTTAGCTACAGAGAGATGCTCCGAGAAACTGCTCGGCAAACAGAGAAAAGGACCCTGCTGCCACAGCCCTGGGACCAGATTCTCATCTTCCCTACACTGGGATCAGCTGGGATAACACCATGGGATTCAGGGGGAGAGAGTGACATGGTGGGAATCGGGCACATGGAGTTCCAGAAGCTTCCGCCCACGGAAAGCGCAGCCTCTCATGTTTCAGGGAGTTACTCTGGCAAAGGATCATGTCTATTGCTGCAATTAACAAACATTTCCCCTGTGCCACTTAACACCTCTGGAAAATGTCAGTGGCATATCAGCTGTTTGCACTGACGCTTTCTGAAATCCGACATCAGCTCAAACCACAACCCCTGCTGACCTCCTCCCTTTGCTGTGCTGCAGCTTGGCATTTACAGAACTGGTTAGGAAGAGAGTCTGGGCTGAGTGGAGCACATCAGTGGCATGCAGCCGCAGAGAGCAGGTGGAGGAAGCCATGGAAGTGGCATGCACAGCTTAACACAAAGCAATTACTACTCTGATCTGCACATTCAGGTAGCAAGCAGAAGCACATGCAGGAAATAGCAAACTTCTGCCTTAACTGTCATGCTGGGTCCCTTCCTCCCCAGTCTACCTTGGTTATCAGCTTCTCCTGACCCCAGGGCACACGCCGCCCTGGAGAGTGGCTAATCATTGGCATGGAAAGTAACACACAACAGGCCCAGAAGGGAGGGAGAAGAAGCCAGCAGCAATATCACTGAAGGGGATTATACTTCCAAGAAGTAAATCACCCAAATCTATCCACAGCCAATAATAATAAAAAATCAGGTCCATTTAGTAAAGTTTATTTTTCTCCCAAACTCTTCTGCAGGCAGCAATTACACAGCAGCAGCACCATTATAATACAGCACATCTAGGCAGCATCTCCCGTACTTATCCAATGCACAGAGCAGCACAGCGATTTCAGAAAGAGCAACAATGTAGACGTGGGGAAGGGGGACCCAGCTTCCCCCTTCCCCATCTCTCTTTCATCCTTCTCCCATAAAATCTGCTTTCTCTAGGGTCCTCATCAATCATGGATTCCCTTGGGGCTCCCCTGACTCACACAAGTCACCTCACTGATTTCAGCAGGGCTTCCTGTGTGAGTGGCGCCAGCAAGATCCAGTCTTTGGCCCTGTGCATCAGAGACCACTGCAGCTGCAGCCTGGAACACCCGAGCCTATTTGCTGACACAGGATTCTTCACTGCCACGTCACCTGTGTGGAACTAGAGCTTTCTCCCCTGCCCAGCCAGCGCCTGAAAACAGAGTTGGTGCGCTCCAGAGATGATCAGGGCCCAATAGAAATATCTTAACTCAGGTTTAAAAAAACCCAACACCAGTGAACGGAGCAAGGGAGGGAGGCAATGCCAGCCAGCCCCCCCTCTTTCCAGCCTGGCACTCACTGCCCTCTGCAGGCATTCAGAGTGCCAGTCTCATGAAGATGGAGTGAAGTCACCATCAATCATTTGGCAGCTGCTGACACCTTGACCCTTTTGCAAGGGTCAGGGAAGACATATTTCCCAGGCAGAACCAGGGCAACTGTTGGTCTGGGCCAAAAAGCACCACAGATGTTTGAATTTGATGCAGGAAAGCAGTCAGAGCCATCCATATTGTTTCCCTATAATTCATCTGATGTGACACACTGGCTAAGTATGTTGTGTCCTTGGGGGCTCGTCCAGACTAGGGGGGGGAAAATCGATCTTAGATACGCAACTTCAGCTACGTGAATAATGTAGCTGAAGTCGAATATCTAAGATCGAATTACTCACCCGTCCAGACAGCGCGGGATCGATGTCCGTGGCTCTCCGTGTCGATTCCGGAACTCCGTTGGGGTTGATGGAGTTCCGGAATCGATATAAGCGCGCTCGGGGATCGATATATCGTGTCTAGATTAGACGCGATATATCGATCCCCGAGCAATTGATTTTAACCCGCCGATACGGCGGGGTAGTCTGGACGAGGGCATAGTGTCAGCCAACTAGGATACAAGTCTACTACAGCCACTAGCAGAGTTACTCCATTAGCTCAAGGTAGAGGGCTGTGCTTTTGGGATTGAAGGCCTAGGGTTCCATCCCTGCTGGTGACACTAGGAAGCAAACGGAATGGTGATTGTAGGGCCTAAGAAAGGATACAATAAGAGAGTTAACACAGGGCTGAGTTGGTGTGAAAGGGGCTTCCCCTGGACAACGGGCACTGGGGACAGAGGCAGCTCCATATTGATTTCATGCTTAAGGGTGGGCAGAAGGGTGGGCCAGCAAGAAGTCTCCTGATATCTGGCAGAGTGCACTAACCCCACAGGGCCAGTGGAAAATGTACCTGGAGGGAACAAGAAAGGAGTGTTGCAGAGAGATCCTTCTGGGAATTTTTCCCATCTCATGAGGAAACGGGATGAGAGATGGTCCAGTGGAAGAGCAGTAGCTAAGTGCCCAGCCTTGCAGGTCAGTTTTACTGAGGGAAGCAATCACTGTCCTACCCCCGCATTATTCTGAAATACACATGGGAAATAAGAATGCCTGTAATGGCCAGACCCCTACTGCAGCCATTAGATTGCGTCAAGCCACCGCCACCAGAAGTCAGCACCGAGTGCGGTTTCTGGTGTTTAATTCTTGTTTCTATAGGGGAAGCGGGGGGGACTGTAAATATTATTAATAAAATGCTCTGGACACAGCTTAACTTTCTTTAATCAGGATGCATGAATGTTTTCCTTTGAAATTAGGAACAGCAGGCTCTTTGACGAATGGGCTGAATCTTGGTCTAATTTGAATGACTGCTATACAGTGCCTGTGCAGCGTGTCAGAAGACTAGCTAGTACCTTCCTCCAGAAACCTTGCTCACTGAGAGATGTCCTACACCTTCTACAGCAACAATACAGAGTGGGGAGGGGACTACTCTTCCAGTGGTAGAAGCATACAGGTATCACAAAAATTGTGCTACATAAGGCCTGATGCCCCCTCCCACTCTCACCGACACACGTCAGTCACACTTGACTCAGCCACTGAAAAAAAATCATTTAAGGAAAATCATCATTGTTCCCATGAGTCACGGGGGGGAGGGGCGAGGAACATCTGAGAGAGATGATTCAACTGGAAGGAGAGCAGAGGCAGAGGAAAACGTAGGTTGGAGATGAGGAAAAGCTTCCTGGGAGAGAAGAGCTGTGTAACGTTTTGTCTACACTAGCACTTTTGTCAGCCAAACTGTTGTCGATCAGGGGTGCGGACAGCACTAAGTCCACAGGAGACTTTACAGCGGCGCAGCTGCAGTGGTACAGCTGTATCATTGTGAGGTCCACAGTGTAGACACAGCCTTAGGAACATAGCCTTAGAGACTCCCAAAGGAAGTAGAGGGAGTGCTGCAGCTTAGATTCTGGCCCCTTTGGCACTGTACAGTCCTGCACTGGCAGGGAGAGGGGCTGGAGGAGCCTATACATTTCTCCCATCCCTAGATTCTATTGCCTATCACCAATGTGGAAGGAGAGACCAGGAGCACCTGCTAAAATATTATAATTGAGGTGTATGGTCATTGAGACTGGCTTGATGAGAGATGAACCACCCAGGGTCTCATTCTGAAAGTGCACACTTCAGAAGACACATTCAAATCAGGATTTGAAATCCAACAAAGCCACAGACTCTCTCAGCCCTGGATAAATACAAGTCACTTCACCATGCCAGGTTACTGAATAGGGGGCTCTTATCACAGACAGAGATAGAATCAAGCTGGAAGACAACTGAGGTTAAGCATGAAAGCAAATACATTTAAAAAAAATTATTTGGGATGGTCCTTAGTTGCTGTGGGAGTTTATGCCACAGTTTGGGACCAGCCCCTAAGAAAGCTCCATCTCTTGCTCTCTTATTAAGGCACAGAAAGTTTGTAATTAACATTACATAATACAAGAAAAGCCTGCTCCAAACAGCTACAGTGTGGTCTTTCCCTGCAGTCCAGCCCCCCTCCTACCAAGATGGAGGGCGGCCTTTGATCTCTCTAGCTGCACCCACACATCCTTACAAGACACTTCATCCATTGCCCCTGGTTAACTCAGCTGCATGCCTGGTTAGGCCAGTGTTGCCACTAGAACTGTGCTCCCAGGTGCAGAACTTCACCACACACAAAGTTTCATAAAATCAAGCACTCCAAAAGAAGCTACAGTTCCAATAAATGAAACAGCTTCACTCCCAACTAGGCACAAGCTCTCTCTGTTCCACAGAGATAAAATCCTTATTGTTTCTTCAGCTAAACTTACTGAGAGCAGCACAAAAAGTCCAGATGCTGAACATGATTGTAGAGAGGGTCAAGTCAGACAACATGGCAGTGTGATCAGGTTATCTTGGTCCAGCACTAATGAAATGAGTTCACTCAAAGAGAAAATGACAAAATGAGAAGTGAAATTGGAAACTTACACAGATGCCCAAGAGGACAACTCACACACTTATATCACAGGATATGCGCACTGTCCAACTGGACCATCAGACACAGGCATGCGAGCATTTCAGGTTACAGCCTCTTAAAGAGCCAAAGCTATTTCTCCATAAAACTTTTCATAAGTTGTGCTAAGGAACTGTGTTATTTTCTCCCCGTTCAGTAGTTGCGGAGAATACACTGGAAAGCCAACGAACATCTCTAACCGTAGCAGCACACGTAGCAGTTATCCTGAGACCAAAGATGACACTTTACTTGAAAAGTCCTCTATGCTGGAGATTTGCTGAAATTTACCAACCCATGTGCTTTCCACACCCTTTCAGAAATATTCTCATTAAGATATGCAACCCCTAAGAGATGCAGTGCCTAGGAGATAGCATGTCACCGTGTTCTGCTGGCAAGGTCACACCATTCCACCAGGGTCATCCCTTCCCGCAGACTCCAAACACACCACAAGAGACCAATGTACCAGTCAAGCCCCCTACCTTTAAAGCCCGGACTTTCTTGGCCAACAGGCTCTCAATGTCTCCCGACACTTTCTCCACTAATTTCTTGGGGACATTCTCCTTGACCTCGAACAGGTTCCTGTTGTCATTGTAGATCTAGTAAGGGGAATAAAAGGAAGAGAGATGATCACCACTACATAAAGACACAAGAAAAACAGTGCCAAGGGATTGTCCTGCACAGGTAAGATGGGGCTGTGGGATTTGGAAGTTGGGAGGCTTAGCAAGCAAGGAAGGTGTACACAAGGTTATGGTCTGAAACTCATCCCTCTGGGCTTGCCAGCTTCCTCTCTTCTCCAGCAGAGACATCAAGGGCCTCTCCTCCCACAATGCTTGAGACATCCCAGTGCAATGGCCACACACCCCTCTGGTGACCCAAATGTGCAATTTTTTCACCCATTTTTCAGTGTCTAAATGATGTCCCCAGACCCCAGTCACAATCCACACTCCAGATTTCACTTGCCAGACCAGGAAACTGCAAGAAGAGCTCACTGCCACCTCCCAGGGTCCATACGTGCTATCTGCTGTCAGCCTATGGCACTGCCACTCAGTGCCGTGTCAGCAGGGGGCAGAGGGGAGGTTAGCCAGCCAAATCGGACTGAAACTGGGATAAAACCTAGGACTTCTCCAGTTAACCCACAATTTGGCTGACCTGTGCTGGAGAAGGACTAGAGAGAAGTTGCCCTGTGGTGAAGGCAAAAAAAATCCTGATACAATCAGCTACTCATTTGAGTTTCTAAAGTTTGCAGCTTTACTCCTGCAGCATGCTCTTTCACAAGGATGGAAACCACTCTAGCTAAGCACATTCAACCCCAAGGAAACCCCACTGCAGTTCCAGTGGAGCCACTCTGGGGACTGATCTGTCCCACCAGCCAGAAGCTGGTGCTAGAACAATCAGTGAAATCGTTAACCACACTGACATGGTCAGCATTAGGCTTCAGAGTTAACAACTCTCAGTCATCTCCACAGGGAGGGGAGAAGGCTTAAATTATGCAAGAAACATGGGAGAGCCCAGCAATCCTTAGGGTGACTAACTCCACTATAGCAGGTGGAAGTTCCATGCATGACAATTTCCAGTACCGCTGATAACAGGGTACTGACTTTCATTTCTATCACAGTACCTACCCCCTGGCCTCTGCCCAAGGCAGTTACATAATTGCCCCCACTTTGTGACCTCCCCACATGGCCTCATGCCCTCTGTCCCCCCACAGCATGCCATACCTCTTCCCTCTCCTTATTAAGAGGCATCCTCCCACAAGCCCGTAGGCTCTAGGTCTCCCATAAGAGTGTTAAACCAGACAGCAGAAAATCACTCAAGCAAATCTGAATCCTTGGAATTCACAGGCCACAAAGTCAGCATCTTTGTTCCAGTGCACTGCTCAGCATTTCATCCTCCACACCCCGTGCACAAGACTGCAGGCTCTTTGGGGCAGGCAATTCTGTCTTCATGCCTGCCTACAAACCATCCAGCACACTTCAGGTGTCTTCGCCTTTTGGACATCAGTTCAAATCTAGATCTGATCAGTAGCAACAGCAAGTATTCAGGGCAGGGACTGTTTTCTCACTGTGTCTCTATACGGCACCTAGCCCAATGGGGCCTGACCTGGGATAGGCCTCTAGGCACTACTGTAATCCATCTGAGATGTCTGTGGTGGTTTGTGTGGAACACGAAGGGAGTCTCAGCCCAGGTCCCTCTCCAGCAGACAAAACACATCACAAAAGTTACTAGACCTGGCCCAGCGCTGGCAGCCTCAGTGGAAAGATTAAGGATGGGCTGGGACAGAAACAATTTCTTCTCTATTGAGGGGATAACTCTAAGACCAGCAGGAGCATTTGTGGTAACGCAGGCCTAGATCAGAGCAGGATGGTAGTGCTCTATACACACTGCACAACACCACTAGATAGGTCGGTGTATTTCAGAGTCAGGTGAGGTGGGGCTCCACTTCCCAGAGGCTAGTGAAGGGATCAGGATCCCAGCGGATGGGCCAGTGCCCTGATCCAGCATGACAAACACTATGTACACTTCTGTAAATTGGTAGGGGATGAACTGGAAGGAGCTTGCACTGCCACTGTTCAGGCAGCACTGTGTGTATAAAAGAGGGGGCTTCGGTCACCAGAGCAGCCAGGCTGACACCTTTCACTGGCACTATGTTCTCTGAAGAGGCTGGAATGAGAACTCTTGCTCTGTATTCCAGCTCCACCAGCAGAAAGCAAAGAACATGTTTAATTAATCAGACAAACATCGGCTCCTGCATCATGCCCAATGCAGAGACAACTCCTACAATGGAATATGCCCAATGCTACTATTTAGGGACAGGGAAGGTCACCAAAGTATTACTCTTCAAAGGTGATCTTCAAAGTACTACTGCAAAACAGCCCAGCAGAAGGATGCAGACACCAACCCCATGGAAAAATTCCTTCGATATTTCCATCCCCTCCACCCCTTCCCTGAAAATCTGAGCTGAAGCAGTTTCTCAGTGGACAACAAGCTCCTGATAATTTGAAGGTAGCTAGAGGTGAATTTAAAGTGTCTGAATACTGAATCCCTCCAAGGTCCCCCTCCCACCTTCCCCCACTGGCCCAGACAAATGGTTACAGAAGCAAAGGCTGCACATGGTGGTTTCTGAGGCTAAGGCTAAGGGAAAAGATGCTTTTCTCCTCTCGGACTGTCTCTCCAGAGTTCCTTCAGGCTTAGCCCACAGGTTTCCACCTTGTTTCCTCAGACCCTTGCTGTAATTGTCATTCCGCCCAAGCTATTTCTGATGTGCCCAATTTCTCCTTTCTTCTGTACTGCTGGCATGTGCCTGACAACAGCCATCTCATGCTGACCTTTCATCCAGAAATACCACTCCATACAAGGCTCCACTCCCAGAACTTAAGGGAGAGATATCATCCTTCCCCAAAAGTCAGGGTTTCAAGCAAGTTACCCTGGGTGCCAGCTTTTCCTGCAAATGGAATAACAATCTTCCTCCACCGATGTGCCTGTCAGCTGCATTCTAACTAGCAGGAGCAGCATGCTGAAATTTGCAAGACTCCCCTATTCTGACACCTATAGAAAGTTCTTGTCAATTTCTCTATATTACTGGCTCACAAGAATGGGGCTGGTAGGCGCAGGGAGTGGAAGTGTGCTCCAGCACCCCACAGAGCAGAGGCTCAGGGAGGTGATTTGTTTGCCTCACCCATTGCAATCACATGCCCGTTAGGAATAACCGAGTAGATCAGGAGACACCTCACTGGGTCTCCTCCTCTCCCAGGCTCAAGAGCCATGTGGTTCACAGGAAAGACAGGAGGGATCGCCCTAGAAACTAACCCCTCAGAGCCAGCTGCTTCAATAAGTCTGTGTCTCTCAGGAACCCACTCACTTTGGCCCCAAAGTCATCCTATGTTCCATACTAACCTGGTGTCCCCACAGCTTTTATTGTTGGAAATTACTGACATCAGAAAAAGATTCATGGATCTGGGGAACAGAATTATTTACAATAAAAGGAGGCATCCCACAGACATTTTAAGTAGCCTACATGAATAATCTGTGAGCACCCCTCATTTCATATCTTTGTCACACAGCAGGCTGGAAGGTGTGTGCTGCTGATAGCAACAGATGCTATTCTGGAAAAGAATCTCACCCGAGCACGAAATGGGTTAAAGATAGAAAATTGAACATAAATTACATTCTCCCTCACTCTCTTTTTCCCTTTGGTAAGTAACAGCATAACAAAATAATGTGTTTTGAAGGCACACTACCTCCAGCTGAGCAGCAGCAATTAGGGAAGCAAAAGAAGAGGAGCAATCTACAAGGAGAAAGCTTTGGATAAAGAGGACATCCTGAAATTCGTGTTTTCCTATTATGAAACGGAAAATCAGCTCCCACTGGTTACAGCCAGAAACTGTGCCTACCCATTCGGGGTGGGGGCGGAGGAATAATAAAATCAAGCAATGCTTCCCGTCCCCCATCATAAACCCTCTGCAGCTACAGACTTATGCAGGCTTTTTGTCCATCAGTTTATCTAGGTTAATGAGAACATTTCATTTCAAAGAGAGAGGGTGACCCAAAAAAAAAAAAAAAAAAAAAAGGCAGGTGGGATGGTAGTATTGCCTGTTAAGATTGCCCAACACTTTCCATTATAAGACCTCGTTTTCAGATGCATATAACTTTGCCAAACTAAACGTCTGAGCTGAAATTTCACATGTACAGGCCGAACAGTTTTGGAAAATTTCTGTCAAAATAGCCCAGCCGTTTCTGAGAATGAAGCTAGTGAAAAATACATTGTAATGGCCTAGCTCACGGGGGATCTGGAGCATTATTTAGCATTTACAGCGCTCTCTGAAGATACAAAGCACCAGGGAAGTTAGAGCTGCAGCACTGAAGCTGACAACTGTTCCCTCCTCAGCTCTGTTACAAAGCTTCCTATGGCAATTTGGGCATCCATGACAGATCAAAATTCCCCTGGCAACCCTAGTCATGCTGCTGCCATCAATTCTTGGCCTCCTCTTAGTGGGCAGCTTTGCTGTCAGACACTAAAGGGAAGCTACTTTGAAATACTCAAGTATTCTACAGTAATGGACTGGACTACTGTACTAAGTACTGCAAGGTGCAGTACTGCGGCCTCTTCACCCTTCGCGCAGAACAGTGGTTCTCCACCTTTTCTAGAACAGGACCCCCTGCAATCTTCTCCCATTCAGACATAACCAATACCTTGTCTGAGATAGGATGGCCATGTTCCCCGATACCTGTTTGCGACCTCCTTGGAGAACTCATTGTGCAGAATAATGTAATTATATATTTAATAAGGCGTGGACTTCAAGAAAGAGTCCCTTAGAGAACCACAGAAATCTCATTTTTGGGTTTGTTTTTTAAAAGGTAAGATTCTAGCCCACTTGCTTGCAGAGAAAAAGCTTGAACATGTTCTAAATCCAGAAGGCAAATACCCAACATTTCTCGTTCTTACAAAATGTCACGATGTTCTCAAGCCTATCTCGATTTTTGTGGGCCTGCCTCCTGGTCTGGCCAGGGCTCCCAGAAGAAGGGTGAGCATTCCAACAGGGGCAGAGAGCTGAGAACTCCAGAGTAAGGGAGCAGGTCTGCTCAAACTCCAACACTCACAGAGACTCCCTTAAAAAAAATAAAAGGCAGCTTAGTTAAAAAAAAAAAGTTATCAGGCAACATCAATAGTTAAAAAAAGCCCAAATGGACTATTCCACACTGAGCAAAGAGCATAGCACCTGGACCAGGCCTGCAACCTTCAGTTCCTCCCCAAGCTTAGTGACTGCTCAATGCTGCAAGCGGAGACATAAAGAACCAGATTCCCATCTCACTCTCACTCCCCTGCTGCATCTACTGTTCTTAAATTTTATCACCTGGTGCTTATATTTCATGCTATGATTATAATCACTGTGGTGTCTATATTACATTAACAGGATGTCAGCTTCTGTGCAGCATTAGGGATAATCAAGCAGGCAGTGATAAGAATGACACCGCCTTGCTGTCAGCGTGTCGGGACAATTTGCGCTGTCTTCAGCATGTTACATGGAGGACATCATATATCACTGCAGAGGGAGAGGCGATGCAACCCAGTGGAGAGGCAGCTGGAGGGAAAGGGAGAGCGGTTACTGGAGAAGAGGCTGTAAAGGGAAGGCAACAGAGGCAGCAAGGAGAGAAGTGAGCCAAGAGGAGGAAAGGCAGGAGAGGGGAGGAAGCAGCAAAGGAGTTATGGTCCTGCAGCCTAGTTGAAATAGGACGCATTGTCCCCCCAAGCATGCTGCTGCTCAGAGCCAGCTCAGTCAGAATCATTATCACAGGAGCTGCAGTAGCACAGTGAGCCTGCCAGCCCTTGATGCTGCTGCACTGGGATCTTGACTCTTCCCTGATCTCAGGGAGGAGCAATAAGCCCATTTTAGATGGAGGCACATGTTGCTGACTCAGGACTTGAATGCTGGAAGGAAGCCAGTATGGAGGATGGACCTGCAGTCACCCTTTCCCTCCCCATGCCCTCAAACCCCCAATAAGAACCCTTGTTCCTATAGCAGTGGGATATGCATGAGGGATAATGCAGGAAGGGAAGAGAGAACCTGACATTTTTAAATCCCATCTCCCTCTCCTTGCAGGCAAGCAGTTTTCCTGCCACCTTTGCTCCTGCTATCTATTTAATAATAAAAAAGCAGCTGTCCTAGCCGTTCTTTGCAACATTGCTACAGGAGCAGTAGAGGGAAGTATGTAGTTAAGCTGCTCCTCAGGGAGAGCCAACTATAATGAAGCAAACAAACAAACAGAAGTGACAATGGTAAGGCTCAGATTCTGAGATGAGCTCTGTCCAGACAGAGCTTGATTCCCACATGATGCACCATCAATGTCAACAGGGGCCCATCCACACAGAGCTCATGGTAGGATTGGGGCCTAAGTTCATTGAAGCATGCTCCAGTGAACCACATACAAGAGAAGAGCTACAGGAACAGAGATAATATTCAAACATGCTGACAGATCACATGAGCTCTAAGGGTATTGCTACATTAAAGAGTTTACAGCAGTGCAGCTGCACCATTGTAAGCTCTTTAACATAGCTGTTCTAAGACAACGGGAGAGAGCTCTCCCACTGACATAGTGTTGTCCCCACCGGTGCTTGGGTCGGTGTAACTTATGTTGCTCAGGTTTGGGGGGAGGGGTGAATAAATCACCCCAAGGGGCATAAGTTATGCCAACATAAGCTGTAATGTAGACATAGCCTAAGTTTACCCATGCATGACACACTGCACATTCCAAAGACAATCTTAACTCTGTCCACTAACCATCTTAACAGGGACATAGCTCCTAGAGCCTTAGAAATCAATCCCACAGACTTCTTGGCTCAGGGTAAATGAAGAGCACTCTACTCACAAAAGTGTTATCAATTTAACTAAGGCCTTGTCTACACACACAAATTGTCTTGCTTTAACGCTACAGGTAGTCAGAACTACACAGCCACCCCTAGGGCAGGTTCAACTATATCAGCAAAAAGGTGTTTTATACAGGAACAGCTATTTCTGTAAGGGAAGGGGAACAAGCTGTACCAGTATAAAGCACCTCTATACCAGTTTCACTGAATCCACACTGATATAGCTATCCCAGTACAAAACCTGTTTGAAAACCTGACCTATAAGGTGTGGGGTGGGTTGTTGTTGTTTTTAAAGCAATGCTAATCCTTAGGTAGGCAAATCAAACTGATATTAACATGGTTTATACTGATTTAGCTGAGGTTGATTCCTTGCTGACTTTGCTTATATCAACATAAGCAAGGATTAAATCTATTTCAGTGACCACACAGGAGCTGGCACCAGGTTAACTAACTTGATTAAACGCCCACCCTCAGTTAAACCACCATAGCTTGTGGGCACAGATAAACTCTTAGAAAAGTACTAAACTAATCTAGTTTTTGGTATTTTTAATCAGGTTGGCTTTTCAAATAGGCCTTAGGATACTTTATACTTACACATTTATTTACAAGACTGCATGGGAGTGTTTGAATATTCATCTGCCTTCCCTTAGCGGTTTATTTCCATGTTTAGGTATTTTTAAATTAGAACATTCCTTGCAATTTCTGTTTTAACTACTTAACCCTACCAGAAAGTTAACTACATGACAGGATGAGGGGACATTAAGTGTGTATCCCTGACCTAAGTCAAGTGACCTGAGCCAGGAAGCTAACACCACTCTGGTAATGGGAGAGGGTGAAAACAGGAGGGAAGTCACCAGAGCCCCTTTAGGAGACATGTGGATTTAGGAAGTGCTTGGTTGGAGAGGCTGGAGAAGGGAGTGGGAGCCCAATTAGGCAGGGGAATTTTGTCCAGGGAATGACAGCTTCAGCGGGTGTGTGGATCAGGTAAGCAAGGAGTAGGAGATAGAGGAGCCCAACTGAGGATAGACGGCAGTGGCTTAAAAGAAGCTAACAGATTGAGGTGGGCAATTTCTCTGCTTCCACAGCTCTCTCCATTGTGTGTTTATGTGGCTGCTCCCCTCTGCCAGTTCATCCCACTGCCTTGAGACTTGACAGTCTATTTTCCTTTCTCTAGCCTCCTCCAAGTCACCTTCTTTCTGCTCTGGCCCCTCCTTTAACTGACACTGCACAGCCCGCCAGGGGAGCTCCATCCCAAGGTGAGACACTCAGGAGACAGAACTTTTGCTACAGCTGGTACAGACCCTTCAGGGCCCCTCCCTCATAAGCATGGCTCATCATTGCCTCAGTTTCTCTAACAACAAAAAGGGAAAGGCAACATGGCTAAAAGCATTGGGAAGCTAAGACCCAGAGGAGTTCCCTCAGGAGCTTAAGGAAAGGAGGCAGAACTAAACCTAACTTTCCAAAGCACCTATAAAGGGGCAGTCTCCACGCAAGTGGGGAGCTGCTGCTGCTAGGAGAAAACTGCTTCCCCCTCCCTGAAGGAGCATCCTTTGCTTGTTTTGTATTGGATGATCCTATTTTTAAATAAGCAGCCCAGGGACCTGTGGGCCCTTATGAGATATATACTATGCTGGCTCTAAAATAAATAACCGGGGCTCTTTCCCAAGAAAGATGCCAGAAAAGCATCTCCAGTTTGTGGGAAGGGCTCTGCTACATGGGCCTCATTAAAGTTTTCATGCAAGCTTAATTTTTTAGGCTGTCTTTTTACTAGTGTGCGCACACACACACACACACACAATTCTATGCCCACCCCTGTTATTTTCCATTCTTTTTGCAGCCACAAAGGGCCCGATTCTGCTCTCCATGACAATGATGTAAATCCAGGGTATCGCCACCAACTTGGTTACTCTGAATCTACACTAGAGAAAGGAAGTACAAAATATGGGCAAGTGGGGCCATGCTACCAGTGATATTAACAGAGTTGGGCCCAAAAACACATAATGAGAGTGGTTTAAAAATCCTGAGCTTTTAAAAAAGTTAAGTTTGTGGTTCTTGTTATTTGCTTTCTGGTTTTAGAGACACTAAGGGGTCACGTTTTCAATCTCTCTCATAACCACAAGAGCTAGGACTTATTTTTTTTTTTTTAAATGCAAGCTGAGATTTTTCCCCATCATCTCCTGACTCCAGGAGCTGGGGCTTTCAGAAAAGCAACAAATATCACAAGCCTCTCAATAAACCAGGAAAGTTGGCCGCATTGTATCAGCCAAAGACATTCATTATCCAGTTCTGCACTTCCAAAGAAACCCCACTGAAACCTGTGACTATTTCTGCCACCTATGTCTCATCTTCGACCACCACGAAGGACTATCCAGTACCTCCTAGCTTATAGACTGACAGCCCCAATTCAACTCCTGAACATGATGTTTCCTGTCCATTGTTTTCAGATCATCTGTAGTCATTTGATCCAGGAGAAGTGCAGTGGTGCTGGAAGGAAATTTGGTAGGCAACAGTAATAATGAGACAGCCCCAACAAACATGCTGTCTGTAAGCAACACATAAAAGACAAAATGTCACCAAAATACCTTGGGAACCCACCAAGAGACAATGCTCCCATTAGCAACTAAGAACAAGGTCCTCGTCATTAAAGCTCTCTAATGAATTTTTACTAATCAGAGTAGGTTTTTCTCACGTTTTTCTAGTTTACAAAAAGGGTAAATAAAGGATTAATTTCTACAGAAGATCTGAGAGGTCTAGGTCACCTTGCTGTAGGGAGCTCAAACACATGGGGGAGGCAGTGCAGACTAGTGGCTTTGCATCTTTCATGAGGGTTGGGTTCAAGCTATGCTGAAGGTCACAAATGGAAAATAAACGTGGTGGGTTCCATCCCAGACTCTGTTTGGAAGCATCACCCCAGTTACCATGGCATTTGACAAGGCTAGAAGGCTTTGGTCACAAGATGCACAGAAAAAGTATGGGGCAGAGAGGCTCCCCAAGTGAGCAGTGAGGTGCATTGAGAAAGCTGGGTGAGATCCCAGGACTGGGATAGCAGGGGATGCAGCAGACCAAGTCTGAAGGGCACTGGGAGAGCGATAGGACTGGAATAGCAAGGGGGGCTGCGGGGCAGGATTGAGACACGTTGGTAAAGGTGTGTGGGATCCCAGGACTGGAATAACTCGGCATGCTGCAGGTCAGAACCAAGATGCACTGGATCTCATGACAGAGCAACATGGTGGTGGATGTGCACCACTAATGTGCACTGGCAGAGCTGTGAGTGAGGGGCTTAAACAGCACCCCAATGTGCTATGTCCAACCCCATCTGGCTCCTCAACCCCCCATGCTGTCACAAACTATACAGATTAGTTACATTGGAGAAAAACCACAGCCCTCAGTCAGAACACCCTGCTGAAGATGATACCACTCAGTGCTATTTACATGTACAAATTGTTAGCATGGAGCCTCCCAGGGAAATGCAGCTGCAGCTGTCGCATCGCAACCCTGACAGCATGCTGAGGAAACCCTTCAAATTAAAGGGAAAAATACAGTGGGGACCTCTTAGTTGAGCAGCAAATCACCTTCCCCCTGCAGCTGCTTCAGCCCTCAATCAGCTCCTCATTTAGCTGTGTCTACGCTGAACACGAATAGCCACTGCATCAGACACCAGTGGGGCTTGGCATGGAGCGGAGGAGATATTCCTGGGCAGCGAGTGTGGGCATGGGCACAGGAGTGGGTTATGCATCCAGCACTTCTCCTCTGAGAACATAGAAAGGATGAGGCAGAGCTCCATGATGCTTTCCCTACCTTCTATTCAGGGTCTCCACACAGATTGGGACTCCACTTTGTACGGATGGCTTAGGAGGGAGGCTGCTCTCTGCTGCCTCAGGCCCCCCAAACCATACAGAACAACCCCAAGGCCAGAGAACACTGGGCCTGTGTTCACTGACAAGAAGGGTGTGTTTTTACTGCAGGGTAACAGCTGAGTGGGGACAAGGCACTTCAGTTTTACTGTGAGGTAAACTGGTGATGGGCAAAAGGGAGTGTTGACCAGGCCTAGCTACCTCACAGTAAACACAGCCAGCTTCTTGTCTCCATTTAGGATTTCACAGTGAGATAATGATCTGGTTTTTTTTAAGCCATGAGATAAACAAAAGTGAAGACACCGATTCAGTCAGTGTTTTCTTGTGCATTGTGAGCCGCCACACAGCAAACTCCTACCGGTGACGTCAACCCGCATCTTTGCCTCTAAGTGCCCCCTCCTGCCTGGACACGGCCTGGGGATTTTGCCTCTCACACCCCTCTTGAGGCCATTTTCTCAGCCGCAATGACCACTCCAGCTGGTCTCTTCTCTAGACTCTCTGGCTGGGTCTTCTATGGCTCAGACCTCCAGCCAAGGCATGCAACAGCTCAGTTCCCTTCTGAAGTTCATCTCTAAACCAACAGTCCCTTGCCCCACCTGGACTCAACCCTAAACAAACATCATTCACCCCTTTAAGGCTCAATTTCAATTCCTGGGGTGGGATTCAGTATCATGACAAGGGCAAGGATCTGCCCTGCTGTGAGTCCAAGTGCCACTTGAACTAGCCTTCCACCTCTCCTGGGCTTGTGTCTCATTCCCTGGCCTTTCCTAGAGAGAGGAAATGCCCCAGCACCTCTCATGGGTCCCTCCCCACTGCTGAGCTCCCTCAGCTCCTTATACAGCTTAGCCATGAGGCAATTAGTTAATCACCTGCCAGGGGATGGGCATAACTAATGAGGTTCTTTTCCTGCCCTTACAAATGATAGGGTTAACCCCAGCACAGGTCAGTTCCGAGAGACTGACACACAGAGGTGACATGTGGGCCTCCCTACCCTCACACTGGTCTGTGCTGTCTGGGGTCAATCTATCCCCTGAAAAGGGCAGGAGATGACCTGAAGCCCAAGAGAGACTCATCGGGTTTGCTGGGAATCTCTCAAGTCCATACGAGTGATGCAGCAGGTTTAGTCGCTTAACAGCTGTACACTACAAGCTGAGCAGCGAGTTAGCTATTGGTGGAGTTTCTCCCCTTACCAATACTGGGCTGGGGTAAGTCCACAGGCTTTGCAGAGGCACACCTCACGTTTGATCTGTAAGCGACTCCTCTCTAAGTTGCCTACCAGATGACAGTTATGAGGAATTGTTACTACCATAATTGCTACAGTCACCTGACACCATTTGCACAGATTACCAGGACCACGAACTGACTTTTCCAAAGATGTAAAACAAACAAACAAAAAAAAAGCCAGACCAAGAGTCCCTGCTGTATTTAATACCCTGGGATCCAACGAGGTCTGGAAACAGTTTGGGAGTTGGAGACAGTACAACAGGGAGTCAGTGATCCTCTTTCCCGATTACAGCACCTGATTCTGTTTCAGGAACAAGTTTTCACACAACTCTGTCCATGCATCCTTCATTTCCCTCAGCCTTTTGCCAATACATCCCAACCCAGCACTCTTCTATTCCAGCCCTGCCCTCCCCAAACAGACATACACACAATGCACCTCAGTCCTGAGCTGCTATTCCAGTAATGGGCTTCCAACACAGGTCTGCTGATGCATTTTGACACCTGCATATGACAGCGAGTGCTGTTTCAGTTCTGCTCCTGCATGTCCCCAAGAACTACTACAACAGTATACTGAGACCACTGAGCTACCTTCATTTACAGCTTAATGCAACTCCAAACACAAGCAGGGAGTAATGGTCTGGTAGTTAAGGCACATACATATAGGGGAGCCAGGAGATGTGAGCTCTTATCCTCCAGTTCTGCCACTGACTTGCTGTGACCCTTGGGCAAGTCAACTTCTTTGTAGCAGAGTTTTCCCATTGATAGTGAAACTGGCCTACCTCCCTGGGAGACTGTCTCTTTAATGTTTGCAGAGTGTTTTGGAAGCCTTGGATGGAAGGGGCTATGTGAGTGCGAAGTATTCATATTCTGTTCTGAGTCTCCAGGTGTAAGAGACTGGGTGCATTAACAGCAGTACAAGAGGAACCAAAAACTCTTGTATGTTTCAAGTCAGACACATAAAATACCACCAGATGTCGGCACATGCTTTCCATCAGCACAAGATGTGTCCTCGGGCCCTTGGTAAGCCTATAAAGGCCAGACTCATCTCTTGACTCTCTAGTATCAGGCGAACGGGCGTGGGATGAGCTCTGTTTGAGGAAAATGCCTTGGAACACATCAGACCCTATACACAGTATGGGATAGTTTCCTATTGTCCCAGCACAACATTAATCAGAGACAGAAATTATTCCTTCCTGATAGCATGTTACCAGTTTCTAATTTCATTCCCACTTGCTTGTCATCAAGTGGATGGGAAATCTGTAGCATGGATCAATCCTGCTATGTGCTTCATTCTTATGTAAAACACACATACCTTCCTATAGATACGTACGTACACACACATACACACCCTACACATACACCATATGTATGCATGTACACACACGCCTCAGATCCACACACAACCACAAAGGCATGCACAGGCAGATGGGCATGTGAACAAACATGCAAACTCATGTCAAGACACATGCTCATATGCTAGTCTTATAGAACTTTAAATCAAGATACACATACACACACGTAAAAATCAACTCCCTGGACCAACAGTGCCCGAAGAGCAAAGTGGCTTTTAAAACTCAAACATTTCCCTTTCCCACTCCTTTTCCTTTGCCCAGAATGTTAATTAGGATTACTTTAAACAGCAATAGCAGCAGCCAAAGCCTGAGCAAGCTCCAACCGCTTTAAAGGAAACCTGGTTATGAGTTCTTTCATGCATGAGATGATTAAGCTAAAACCGAGATGTACATCAAAGGGTGATGTAGCAGGTTCTTTTCATTCTCCTTTTTAATACCATTTTAAAACTCTCCTTCTAAAAATAATACAATTTCCCAGGAAGGATGCCATTGTTTCTCAGTGCCATCCAATTCTGCCTGATGTACTGGAGTAGGATGTCAGGAATGTATGTTCCAGCTTCTGTACTGCCCTCACATAACCATACCAGTTGTTCTCACTGCTACACTCTAAGGGCATGTCTATACTGCCCACATTACAGTGCAGTGAGCTGTGACATGGGCAGTGTAGACACTGCTTTATCGCCGGGGGAGAGTTCTCCTGGTGATTTAAAAAAAAAAACAACCAAACCAACCTGCGAACGAGTGGTGGTAGCTTTATAGTTGAGAGCACAGCTCCCAGCGATAAAGCGCCGTCTGTACTGGCATTTTCAGCGCTAAAGCTTTTCTCAAGCGGGAGGTGTTTTTTCACAACCCTGAACAATTTAGTGCTAAAAGTGTTAGTGTAGACACAGTCTAACATGGCATCAGTACCACAGTCATGGTCTCAGCACTGTAGCTTCTGTACTATTGCTGCTGTGCCTGAGCCCTGCAGACTGTGTGAGACTGGGGCGGTATCAGAGCAGAGTTTAGTTGGTCAGACAACAGAAAAACAAATGTTCAGTTATATGCATAAATAACAAGGCTGACTTTGCTCTGTGACTCTATATTAAAATGCAGGGATAACTAATATGCTCTACATACAAATGCAGCTGATCAACAAGTATCCCAAGATGCTAGCACCAATTTTGTCAAAAAAAATTGTGCCAGAAAGTGTATTCTTCATTAGTCGCTGTTCATTATATGCTATTTACCACTGTACTATTTAAAAAGTTTCTCATCCAAGCAGGGAGCAGGAACAATGCCATATGTCTTAGGTGACCAATTACACACCTCAGATAGCACACAGTTGAAGTGAACAATTCATAACCATCCCATAGACTGAATACAGTTGGTCTAAACTATCAGGGGAAATAGTTATAAACAACAAAGAAGGCTACGTTCTCTACACAGTGGAAAACAAAACTACTGTACAGCAGAGTGAGATGCTCAGATACTATGATGATGGCCTTACTCTGAGGACATGGAAAGACAGACTGTAAATGCATTTCAGAGCTAAGTTCCCCAATACCATGCTGTAACACAGCAGAGATAATGCAGCCCTGTCCCAGTGCCTCCTTTTAAAAAGTACATTACACATGGCTTAGCTGTGTTTTCAGCAAGAAGCCGTTCTGGGAGCTTTCAGCTCTGTTATCTTAGAAGCTGAAGAATTTGTGAATGGGAATAAGTGCACGGAGGAGAATCACAAATACAAAACTTGTTAAGTGTGGAACCATTAGAAGAGCAGAAATCTGCTTCCATCCACTGGTCCAGTTCCCTGGTGCAAAGCAGTTCACTCCTACTTCGCTTTGACATCATTTAGCACCTGCCTCAATGCTGCTCACTGGCCTTCATGATGCCAGGCTACCAGACACTGGCAACATCATAGTTCCAAACCCTTCCACACTCAGGTGATGAGCAAACTCCAGTGCTCCCTCCTCCTACTGTCTCCTCCTCCAACATAGCTCCGGCTGACGAAGGATACCACTACCTCTCTGGGCTGGTCCACACTACGGGGGGGGAAATTGATCTTAGATACGCAACTTCAGCTACGTGAATAACGTAGCTGAAGTCGAATATCTAAGATCGGATTACTCACCCGTCCACACCGCACGGGATCGATGTTCGCGGCTCTCCGTGTCGATTCCGGAACTCCGTTGGGGTTGATGGAGTTCCGTAATAGATATAAGCGTGCTCGGGGATCGATATATCGCATCTAGATTAGACGCGATATATCGATCCCCGAGCAATCGATTTTAACCTGCCGATACGGCGGGTAGTCTGGACGTAGCCTCTCTCTTGTTTTTTCTTTCCAGGGCCATTGCTGGGTTGTTCCAGAATAATTTACACTTAAAAGGGGCTCATATGACATTACAAAAATCAACTCGTTTCCAGGAATTAAATGTTCTCAGTAGTGATATCCTTTTTTTATGCTCTTTACATTGCTACTAATGAACTAAGCCAACATAATGCCTGGTAATTCCCAGCTGGGACTGATCGTCAAGCTGATGAGAATTTTATAGTTGGATTCTTTCCTGCTCTTTTTTTGCTCCCCCCAATCTGAATAGACAAATACACAAAACACAAGAGAGAGCGGCATGCCTTTTTCCCTTGCAAGACACACAGAATAGTCTCTCCGGGAGATGCCTTTCCTAGTCACATTAGTTATTACTGCCTCTGCATGGCTTCTAGTTATGTGTGCGTTTGAAAGAGGAGAGGAAAAATGCCCCAAAATACCTTCCTTTCTGCTTCAAGATGCCTCTGTGAATGTTTGGAAAGAAATGACCCGTAACCTTTTAAAGTGATTAACAGTTTGTTAACTTGAAGGGCAAATCACATAACAGCAACAAAAATAGAAAAGCAAAGCATCAAGTCTCCCTAGAAACACTGGGAAGTTCTGGGGGAATCTAATGATCTAACTGAATCACCTCTTTCTTTAAAATGAATTCTTCTATTTTGTGCTATTCTTTTCTACTACGCTCCTCACTCTGCCCGCTATGAAACACTCTTCCAACTCAGAGTAGCATCCATCCATGCTGTGGGCATTTCTTAAGTAAACACCCATCAAATATTTCAGGTATGACTTCGGGAAGTATGCGCACCAGGTACCTTCTCTTAACAAAAAGAAGATTAAGGGGTGACTTGAATACCATCTAGTTATTTATGTGAGGAACAAATATTTGATAATAGGCTCTTCAGTCTGGCAGAGAAAGGTACAACATGATCCAATGGTTAGAAGTTGCAGCTAGACAAATTCAGACTGGAAATAAAGGTGCAAATTTTTTAAACAGTGAGGGTAATTAACCATTGGGACATTTTACCAAAGGTCATGGTGGATTCTCTGTTACTGACAACTTTTAAATCAAGACTGGATGTTTTCTTAAATGCTCTGCTCTATGAATTATTATTGGGAGCTGCTAAGGCCTGGGTTATACCAAAGGTCAGACTAGGTGATCAAAACAGTCCCTCTAAACTGGGAATCTGTGAATCCATGGGTTTCGACTTTGCTCTGAAATCCACTGGTCTGGTAATGCCAAGATCTGTGGCTCCCATCCACTGTTTATTCTACATCAGTTGCCTTAACTTCATTTTCAGTTCCCTCCATGCCTCTGCAATCCCAGCAGTCTCATTTTGCCATCGCAACTCACAATGCAAGGGTGGGGCTCTCCCTTTCCACAATGACCTTATAAGAATTCAGAGCTCTGCCCAGTCTCAGTCTTCTCTGGAGCTCCTGTAGAGAAGGGGACATTATGCCAGCAGGTGTATATAGAGAGAAGCTTGGAATAGTGCTGGCTACACAGGAGAAGGAGGGGTGGTGGCTCCTAGCTATTCCAGTTACTATAGGGAATGGTTCAGAGTATTGGCTGTAGGCTGGGAATCTCCAAGCTATTCTAGCCCCAGCTTCTCCGAGCAGGGGGAGCTTTAGGGAATGGTGCAGAGGCACCACCTGGTGTGGGAGCTCCAATCTATGCCAACCCTTGCAGGAATCATGATGAGATCTGAGGTACTTCAGGCCGCAGCTTCCCTCAGCAGGAGTTACTGAAGGCCAGGAAGGGAGAAGAGCAGTAGTGGTGGAAGAGTGCCCTGCTACTCCAACAGGATCTGTGCTTCTGGAAGAGCAATACAAAAAAACCTCCAGAGAAAATAAAAATATGTTTCTAGAAACCATGAAATGCCAATACACGCTTGCTATTCAGCCCCCCCCCGAGACTCCAACAACAAAACTGTGAAGATATTTTTAATAACTGACACCAAATGATGTAATGCATATAGCGTAATTATGCTTAAGTGCTTTCCACGTTAAATGTCATTTCAGTTATCACTTTTTAAATGCAATTTTTATTGAGTGCACAATAATAATTTAGCTACCGTAGGAGCAAGTTACAAAAAGAGAACAGAACCAGGGAGGGAGGGTGGGAAACCTGAAACCCAACAATGAAATGTACCGGGATACACAGAGATGCTGTCTCTGAAAAGCTTGCAAATAATAAAAAGAGCCCAAAATTACAAGGCTGCAAATTGCAATAAAATTATAGCTTCTACCAAGGCAGATAATGGGAAGTGGAAAGGGGGGTAGGGAGACAAATCTGCATAATTTGTTACCGCTGACCCCAGACACCTGGGCAGCCTGCAAAAAGTAATAGAATGTTTGAGTAGTTCAGAGGCCTAGTGAACAACAGTCCTCAATGGCCATGGAGGAGGTCAGGACTGGGGCAGTTCCCACAACCCACGTTACGGGAGCCTCCTTGCCCCTGTCATAAACAGATAGCTAAGGGTTAATGTCTCTTTCACCTATAAAGGGTTAACAAAACAGTGACCTGCAAACACCTGACCAGAGGACCAATCAGGAAACAAGATTTTTTCAAATCTGGGTGAAGGGAAGTTTTGGGTGTAAGTTCTTTGTCTTGGTTCGGTGGCCCTCTCGGCTCTGAGAGGGATCTCTCTATCTCCAGGCTTTCTAAGCTTCTGTTTCCAAGTTGTAAGTACAAGGATAGCAAGACAATAGATTTATATTGTTTTTTTGTATTTACATGTGTGTAGTTGCTGGAATGTTTTAAATTGTATTCTTTTTGGGATAAGGCTGTTTATTCATTTTTTCTTTTAAACAATTGACCCTGTATATTGTCACCTGGATACAGAGACCATTTTTATGTCTTTTTCTTTCTTTTTAAGACGTGTGAGTTTTTTCACTGGTTAATGCTAAGAAACGAAGGGAGGGGGAAAATCTCTGTGTTAGATTTACTAAGCCTGACTTTGCATACCCTCTGGGTGAGGGGAGAGAGAGATTTGATCTCTCGGTACTTGTGTTTCAAGGACTTGAAGCAGGGAATATCCTAGAGTACGCAGGGCGGGGAAATCTGGGAGGAGGTAAAGAGGGGGAAGGGAAGTGGGTTATTTCCCTTGGTGGTAAGACTCAGGGCATCTGAGTCTTGGGGTCCCCCAGGGAAGGTTTTGGGGAGACCAGAGTAAGCCAGACACTGGAATTTTCTGGCTGGTGGCAGCGATATCAGATCCAAGCTGGTAATTAAGTTTGGAGGTTTCATGCTAGCTTCTCATGTTCTGAACTCTAAGGTTCAGATCTGAGTAGGAAAGTTATGACAGCCCCAGAGCCCCAAAAGGAACACAAGGCGCCCCCACATGCCCCTCTACAATATACACAACTGGGATTCTGGGGGAGCCCAGTAAGTAGAACTGCTTTGTAACAGGCTGAGCCCACAGTCTGAAGCTCCTGTCTGCAAGCCAAGGAGAAGGAAAGAAGCATCAAAGAAAGCAGTTACACCTCCCCAAGGACAGGGAATGAATGCA
Organism: Gopherus evgoodei; assembly: GCF_007399415.2. Lineage (NCBI taxonomy): Eukaryota > Metazoa > Chordata > Testudines > Testudinidae > Gopherus > Gopherus evgoodei. The sequence goes on from NC_044328.1 coordinate 82,550,782, forward strand.
CTTAGATCGTCTGTTAAGTACCGACTCTTGGGGTATGTCTACACTGCATTTGGGAGGTGAGACTGCAGCATGTGCAGACACAGTTCCTAGCTAACTGGATCAAAGCTAGCTCAAGTAACAATAGCAGTGAAGCTGCAGCAGCAGAGACAGCTGTTCCAAGCTAGCCCCACCTGCAGGTTCCTACTCATGCAGGCGCAGCCTATGCTGCCACAGCTCCAAAACGAGCTCAGGTATGTCTACGCAAGCTGCAATCACATCTCCCAGTTGCAGCCTTAAAGATATGACTCTCTCTCCAAATACCTTGCCAAGCCCATAGGATCAAATTCACCCTTGTCATGAGTGGGTGAAACTGCCACTGGAGTCAGTGGGAGATGTGTCCAATGGCCCAAAGCAGAATGCTGCACAGAAGGCAGTTAAGAGAGAAGAGATCATCAGCAACACAGGGCTGGCAGTTTCCAACCAGACTGACTAATGGGGGGAAAATAGCTAGTTCCCAGGCCACAGTTACACAAGAGGCACTTCAGCTGGCAACTCTGAACCAGATGGAGGAGAAAAACAAGGCTCTTTTCAGGATCGGGGCCGGACGTTGGGCGACATTGTGCTGCCAATTCTGATGCATAACTCCCCGTTGATTTTATGGCCCAGGGGCTCCACTGAAGTCAGCTGGAGCTCAGGCTTTAAAAACAAATAAATAAATAAAGAGACAAAGGAAAATCCAACAGAGTAAAACAACAAACAGAATCAGAGCAGCCAGGTTCCATGAGTGGAGATGAACTGGATCTTAATCTCTGGAAAATTAAATTGGAAAGAAAATGGAACAACAAAAATAATATTGGCTGATGCAGATCATTCTCTCTCCTGCCTCTCCACAGCAACTCTGCCAGCTCTGTTTGACTAAAACTTGTCAGGATGGAGGAATTTTTTTTTTTTATTTTTAGTTTTATTTTTATTTTTTGGCAGAAGGGGAGAGTTGTTTTAATTTTTCAAGTGGGGGAAGGGAAGAAGAAACAACCTGATCTGAGCCCACTCCAAGCAGCTGATGCTGGAAGGAGGGGGGGGGGGGAGTGTCCTAGCACACAGGGCTGGTGGGAATTTACAGGTATTTCATTCCTTATGCAGGGATTACACTATTCACAGGCATTTGATTCCAGTTCTTACGTGTCTATTTGGGTGACAGGAGGAGGCGAAAGTCCTTCAGAAGCCTGGTCGGGCTACTACGTTGCCACAAGGCCTTTCGCTGACCTCAGAAGAAACCCCACATGCCAGTGTGGGATAGGTCAAAACCTGCGAGCATGGTATTACAGATCTGGAGACTGGCCATGTAGGATTTGTGCCCCACATTACAAATCACCACCACGCTTGGTGCGGATTGGCCTTCTTGGGGGCAGTGTCATCAGAATGGCCAATAGCTGAATGGGCTGGGGTGGTAAATCACCTTCTCGCCCTTCAGAGTAGGAGTGAGGTCTGCTGGTGGGACAACATGGAGCAAAGCATAAAAGACGGTTACTCACCTTTGTAACTGTTGTTCTTCGAGATGTGTTGCTCACATCCATTCCAGTTAGGTGTGCGCGCCGCGCGTGCACGCTCGTCAGAAACTTTTTTACCCTAGCAACTCCAGTGGGCCGGCAGGTCACCCCCTAGAGTGGCGCCGCCATGGCGCTCGATATATACCCCTGCCGGCCCACCCGCTCCTCAGTTCCTTCTTGCCGGCTACTCCGACAGTGGGGAAGGAGGGCGGGTGTGGAATGGATGTGAGCAACACATCTCGAAGAACAACAGTTACAAAGGTGAGTAACCGTCTTTTCTTCTTCTTCGAGTGATTGCTCACATCCATTCCAGTTAGGTGAATCCCAAGCCATACCTAGGCGGTGGGGTCGGAGTGAGAAGTAGCGGCATGGAGCACTGCAGATCCGAAGGCCGCATCCTCTCTTGACTGCTGGACCAGGGCGTAGTGGGAAGCAAAGGTGTGGACCGATGACCAGGTCGCTGCCCGACAGATTTCCTGGATGGGCACACGGGCGAGGAAAGCCAGCGACGACGCCTGCGCCCTGGTAGAATGCGCAGTCACACGGCCCGTAGGGACGTGGGCCAAGTCATAGCAGGTCCTGATACAGGACGTTACCCATGAGGATAACCTCTGCGAGGAGATAGGAAGCCCCTTCATGCGGTCCGCTACTGCCACGAAAAGCTGGGGGGATTTGTGGAACGGTTTAGTCCTCTCCACATAGAACGCGAGAGCCCTACGGACATCAAGCGAGTGGAGCTGTCGCTCCCTGCCTGAAGAGTGAGGTTTCGGGAAAAAAAACGGGAGGAATATCTCTTGGTTGATGTGGAAGGCTGAGACCACCTTGGGGAGAAAGGCAGGGTGTGGCCTCAGTTGCACCTTATCTTTGTGGAAGACTGTATACGGAGGGTCTACCACGAGAGCCCGGAGTTCCGACACCCGTCTAGCTGAGGTGATAGCTACTAGAAAGGCAGTCTTCCAAGAGAGATAGAGTAGGGAGCAAGTAGCTAACGGCTCAAAGGGGGGCCCCATGAGCCGAGACAACACCAGGTTAAGATCCCAGGTTGGAGCAGGGAGTCGGACGTTAGGGTATAAACGTTCCAGCCCCTTCAGGAATCTAGTCACCGTAGGGTGAGAAAAAACGGAGCGGCCATCCCCACCCGGGTGAAAGGTGGAGATAGCTGCCAGGTGGACCCGCAAAGACGATATCGCCAGGCCCTGTTGTTTGAGGGACCAAATATAGTCTAAAATATTGGCCACCGAAACTTCCATAGGGCGGAGACCTTTCTCCACGCACCAACAGGAGAAACGCTTCCACTTGGCCGAGTATGTCGCTCTAGTGGAAGGCTTCCTGCTGCCCAAAAGTACCTCCCGTACCAGGGTGGAGCAGCGCAGTTCAGAACTGGTCAGCCACGCAGGAACCACGCCGCTAGGTGTAGCAACTGCAGGTCCGGGTGACAGAGAGTCCCGTGTTCCTGGGTGATCAGGTCCGGGTGAAGGGGCAGGGGAACTGGGTCGGCTATGGCCAGGTCCAGCAGCATGGGGTACCAATGTTGCCTGGGCCACGCCGGGGCTACCATGATCACGCGAGCCCTGTCCCTGCGCACCTTCAGAAGGACCCTGTGGACCAGTGGGAACGGGGGAAACGCGTAGTACAAGTGGGTCGTCCACGGAATAAGGAAGGCATCCGCTATAGACCCGGGCTCCCTGCCCTGAAAGGAGCAGAACGCCTGGCATTTCTTGTGCCCCCCGGACGCGAAGAGGTCCACACGGGGATAACCCCACCTCTGGAAGATTGAGAGGGCGACGTCCGGGCGAAGGGACCACTCGTGTGATAGGAAGGATCTGCTCAGGTGATCCGCCAGCGTGTTCCGTACTCCAGGGAGGAAGGAAGCCGTGAGGTGAATGGAGTGGGCTACACAAAAGTCCCAGAGTCGCATCGTCTCGTGACATAGGGGAGAGGATCTGGTGCCGCCCTGCTTGTTGATATAGTACATGGTCGTCGTGTTGTCGGTAAACACCGCGACAATGACCTCGAAGCTGGTGACAGAACGTTTGACAAGCAAGGCGGACCGCTCTCAACTCCCGCATGTTTATGTGCAGCTTCACCTCCTGTGGGGACCACAGGCCCTGTGTTCTCAGGGTTCCCAGGTGGGCCCCCCAGCCGAGATCTGAGGCATCCGTTGTTAGGGACACCGAAGGCTGAGGTGGGTGGAAAGGGAGCCCCGCACACACTACGGACTGGTCTAACCACCAGCCGAGAGAATCTAACACCCCCTGGGGGATTGTGATCAGCATGTCTGGCGGTTGCCTTGCCGGCCGGTAATGTGCAATGAGCCACAACTGGAGGGGCCTCATGCGGAGCCGAGCGTAACCGGTCACAAATGTGCATGCTGCCATGTGGCCTAACAGGGTTAGACATGTCCGTATTGATGTCAAGGGGGCTGCCCGCAATCGCTGAACGATCGCCGACAACGCCTGGAACCTCGGTAACGGCAGAAGAGCCCTGGCCACGGTGGAGTCCAGGACGGCCCCGATGAACTCCACCCTCTGCGTGGGGAGCAGGGTGGACTTGTCTATGTTGATCATGAGGCCCAAGGTAGCAAACAGGCCGGTGATCCTGCGGACGTGGCTGCAAACCTGTAGTTCCGACGTGCCCCGAATTAACCAATCATCTAGGTAAGGGAACACGTGGATACGACTGCGCCGAAGATGTGCCACAACGACTGCCATGCATTTTGTGAATACCCTCGGGGCCGTAGAAAAGCCAAATGGGAGGACTGCAAATTGGTAGTGAAGGCGGCCCACCACGAATCGAAGGAAACGTCGTCTGTGGTGTGGCCAAATGGCAATGTGAAAATAAGCGTCCTGCATGTCGAGGGCGGCGTACCAGTCTCCCGGATCCAAGGATGGGATAATGGTCCCCAGGGATACCATGCGGAACTTCAACTTCACTAGGTATTTGTTGAGCTCTCGCAGGTCGAGGATAGGCCTGAGGCCTCCCTTGGCCTTGGGGATCAGAAAGTAGCGGGAATAAAACCCCTTGCCTTTCTCGTTTTCCGGAACCGCCTCTATAGCTCCTTTGTTGAGGAGCGTCTGTACCTCCTGTCGAAGAAATTGCTCGTGAGAGGGGTCCCTGAAGAGGGACGAGGAAGGGGGGCGGGAAGGAGGAAATGATATAAACTGCAGGCGGTATCCCGCCTGCACCGTGCGTAAGACCCAGCGGTCCGATGTTATTTGGGTCCACGCCGGGAGGAAAAACGAAAGGCGGTTGGAAAACGGGGGGGAAGGATCCGTGGGGAAAACTGTTACTGCGCCCTCGGGCGCACCTTCAAAACGAAGGCTTGGGCCCAGGCGGGGGCTTAGAGGAGCTTTGATTCTGCCCCCCCTGGTTCCCCGAATGTCTACGCCTTCCATTCCTGCCACGGCGCCTATTGAGGTCCTGCCGTTGGCGGAATTGGGGATATGGCCTGCGCTGCTGTTGCTGCTGTGGCCGGAAGGGTCTGCGCTGCGTTCCCGGCGTGTGCATCCGAGGGAGCGCATAATGACCCGATTGTCTTTGAGACTTTTAAGTCTGGGGTCTGTCTTTTCTGAAAACAGGCCCTGGCCTTCGAACGGGAGGTCCTGGATGGTGTATTGGAGCTCTGGTGGAAGGCCAGAGACCTGAAGCCAGGAGATACGGCGCATCGTTACCCCCGAGGCGAGGGTGCGGGCAGCCGAGTCTGCAGCCTCCAAAGAAGCTTGCAACGAGGTTCGTGCAACCTTCTTGCCCTCGTCCAGAATGGCCGCAAATTCTTGGCGGGCCTCCTGTGGCAGCAGCTCTTTGCATTTGTCCGCTGCCACCCACGAGTTAAAAGCATATCTGCTGAGCAGGGCTTGTTGATTTGAAACCCTGAGCTGAAGGGACCCAGCCGAATAGACCTTACGGCCGAAGAGGTCCATACGCCTGGCCTCCTTGGATTTGGGGGCTGGAGCTTCCTGTCCGTTGCGCTCCCTCTCGTTCACCGACTGCACCACCAGGGAACACGGTGTCGGGTGGACGTGGAGGTACTCGTAGCCCTTGGAGGGGGCCATGTACTTCCTCTCGACGCTCCTCACCGTAGGGGGGATGGAGGCCGGTGACTGCCAGATTGTATTGGCGTTGGCCTGGATTGTCCTAATGAAGGGTAGGGCGACCCTGGTGGGAGCATCAGATGAGAGGATGGTGACGATAGGGTCCTCGATCTCAGAGACCTCCTCGGCTTGCAGGCTCAGATTCTGAGCTACTCGCCTAAGGAGGTCTTGGTGCGCCCTGAGATCCAGCAGAGGAGGGCTACTGGAGGAGGTGCCAGCCACCGCTTCGTCGGGGGAGGAGGATGAGGAGACCCCCGGCAAGAAAATGTCCAGTGGGGGGTCCCCCTCAGCCCTCGCCTCTGTCTCAGGAGCATGAGCAGGGTCTTGCTGCTTTGATCCTTCCTCTCCATCCGGGGAGGGAGGGGGGCGAGACAACGAAGCCTCTGGCACCCTGTGCTCCACCGTTGCAGGCCTAGCAGGAATCTGTTGGGGGCCCTGGGCTTGATGGTATGTCCAGGGGGTCCAAAACCCCCACTGCTGCGGACCCTGGTCTTGTTGCGGAGGGTCCTGAAACAATGCCGCCTGCCTGTCGGTGCCCAGCGCATACACGCTGTCCGCTTGAGACGACACCGACAGCTGTCTAAAAGGCCATGGCGGGGCCGACCCCAGCTGATAAGGGTCTGCGCGGTTCAGCACCGAAGATCTTCTCGGTGCCGGGGATCGGTACCAGGAGTCGTAGCGGCGCCGGGATCGGGACCGGGTTCTGTCTCGGTGCCGGGATCTGGATCGGTACTGGCCGCTGCTTCGGTGCCGGGATCGGGACTGGGACCTGCCACCGACGCGGTGCCGGGAGGTCGACCGGGACCTGCCATCAGCTCGGTGCCGGGAGGTCGACCGGCGCAGTGAGTGACGGCGAGACTGGCTCCTCGAGTCACGGTGCCGGTATCGACGGCTGGAGTCAGACCGCGACCGTCTGGAGGTCAATCGGTGCCGCGAGTGCGACCGGTACCGCCGAGGGGAGCGGTGCCGGGACTGCAAGCGGCGGCGGGATCTCGAGCGACCGTGGCGTCGGGACCTGGATCGCGAGCGCGAGTCCCGAGACGGTGCCGTCATCATGGGCTTGCCCCTAGATGCTACCCGCACCGGAGGTACCGGGGGTGGCAGCTGAGTAGACTCAGTTAGGGCGATAAGGTCCCGTGCCGAGGCGAAGGTCTCCGGAGTGGATGGGACCAATAGCTCAACCCCAGATCTTATGGGGGAGCTTGGCGGCACCGGACTCGACGGACCCACCGGGCCCGGAGTCGACGGTGCCGATAGCGCCGCGACCGATGTCGATGCCGGGCGCTCCATTCGGGTCTGCCTGGCTGGAGTAGCAGACGTTGACGGTCTCGCCTCTGCACCTGGTGCCGGGGAAGGTCGGTGCCAGGGAGTCTTCCCGGTGCCGGTGCGATCGGTGCCAGCGCCGAGATCACGGCCTGTGAAGCTGCCGGGTCAAGTGCCGCCTCCATTAGGAGAGTCCTGAGTCTCTGGTCTCTCTCCTTCTTTGTCCTGGGCTTAAAAGCCTTGCAAATGCGGCACTTGTCCGACCTGTGCGATTCCCCCAAGCACTTCAGACACTCGGCGTGGGGGTTGCTGGTTGGCATAGGCTTTTTACAGGCCGCACACTGCTTAAAGCCCGGCGAACCAGGCATGAGCCCGGTGCCGGGAAGGGCTACAGCCCAGACCGGCGAACAACTATATACAATACAATACTATTTACACTACAACTAATTAACTAACTATACTTAATGACCTAACTAACAACTGTAATAATAACGGTAGTTAACAAGGAGAGCTAGGGACGTGGAGGACAGCTATGCCGCGCTGCACAGTTCCAACGACCGACACGGCGGTAAGAAGGAACTGAGGAGCGGGTGGGCCGGCAGGGGTATATATCGAGCTCCATGGCAGCGCCACTCTAGGGGGCGACCTGCCGGCCCACTGGAGTTGCTAGGGTAAAAAAGTTTCCGACGAGCGCGCACACCTAACTGGAATGGATGTGAGCAATCACTCGAAGAAGAACCTGCCACTGCTCCTGCTATATCTGTTCAAGGGCTAAAGGACACCAAGCTCTGGGGCTGTTAGGCCAGCACTACGATACGAGGCAGGTTCTGATTTTGCAAGGGAGGTCAGGCAGAGGGGAGCCTAGTATCCTTGGGAGCACTGAGCATGCTCTACATAATTAGTCCAAAGTGTACATGCAGAGGACTGAAGGAAAGGCAAGTGGCCCTGCTACCCCTTCCCAGTCCAGTCCTTGATGCAAATACCCTGGTGCAGCAACAACAATGGGCCCACAGAGCCCGGACCAGCTCAGTCCTCCTCGTTCTAGAATAGGTTGCTGGGCAGGGAGAGATTTTGACTGGATTCACCATCCTGATCCCAGCTCTTCAGGGATACTTCACTGCGGAGATGGTCTCAGGCAAGCAAGAACAGACTCGGACTGGCTGAGGCTGCCCCTGTGCACGCTCTCTGAGGTCCAGTTGGCTTCCTCTCAAGAGGATGCACAGGATTAATGATGGTAGCCAGATAGAAATACTGGTGCATCACCCCAGCAGATGGAGATCTGCTGACTGAGTGCCCAGCAGGACCTAGGCCCAGTAGTGCTGAGAGCAAAGGAGAGATGATGCACAGAGGCACTGCAGCCTGAGCGCTATGCTGGCATTTATAAAATGGACAGGAAGTCTCTTGAAGGTAAGGGCTCAGTGCTCCCCTCACTCCCTGAGGGGCCTTCCCACATGGCTGATGTGTTCCAGCACAAGTCGCTAATCAGGGCAGAGTGAGCAGGAACTGGCAGGCGCTGGCTCCAGCACTTTCTTCTCAGTGGGAGCTGAGTGCCAGCACTTCCCCGGCACTAAAAAAGGGGACATGTCTCATGATTTCACAGGAGCCAGGGAAAAAGGCCTCAAAGGTTTAAAATAAATTAAATAAAAGGTTAAAGGAAATGCAATTTCCAAGGGAAGAAGAGTTAATTCCACGGTCTGAACAGAGCTGTTCTTCAGGGCTTGGTCCTGCTTTTCCATCTCCCCCCCTCTGGGACTCAGAACCGCAGTGCAGCATCAGCTCATCTGCTGCTACCCATCTGCCTCATCACAGGAGCTCCTCTTCTCCCCCACAGAGCTCCTAGCGCTCAACTCCCTGGCTCCGGCCTGCCCTGCAGCCTGCTCCCTGTGCTCAACTCCCAGCGGAGACCCATTAACAAGGGCAGCACTCTCAGTGCCCCAGGAGCTTATGAAGCTCATTAGCTACGTTATGCCAAGTGGAACATGGAGTTACTGAACTTTACTAGTGGAGGCTAGAGGTGCTGCTGGCACAGCCCATTCACTGTAGCCTCTGCCACAGACAACCCTCTGCTAATGCACCAGCAGCCAGCCCGCTTCTCCATCTGCTTACAAGCACCACCTGAACCCGGGGGTGGGGATGGAGTGGGGTGGGGTGGGAGTTACCAGATGGCTCTCTCCACCAAGGCTCCTTTCACTAGATCCCTGATCAACTGCCATCCAGTCCTTCCAAATCCCCTGGCCCCCTTCTCACCTCAAGGCCACTCTTGTCATCCCTGACTAATCAGCTCACTCACTCTTTCCCCAGCCTTTGGATTTTAGCCTACTTTGTTCTGCAGTGTGTACTGGGCTGGAGGAGATACAGCTCTCCTCCACTTCGTCGGATGCATGTAGTGGAAATTTCCAGGGGCAGGTATATATATATGCAAGCAAGAAGCAAGCTAGAGATAACAAGGTTAGTTCAAATCAGGGAGAATGAGGCCCTGTTCTAGCAGCTGAGGTGTGAAAACCAAGGGAAGAGAAACTGGTTTTGCAGCTGGTAAGCCATTCACAGTCTTTGTTTAATCCTGAGCTGATGGTGTCAAATTTGCAGATGAACTGAAACTCAGCAGTAAACTACAAAACCAGTTTCTCCTCCCTTGGTTTTCACACCTCAACTGCTAGAACAGGGCCTCATCCTCCCTGATTGAACTAACCTTGTTATCTCTAGCTTGCTTCTTGCTTGCATATACATACACATACACATACACATATACATACACACACACACACACCTGCCCCTGGAAGTTTCCTCTACATGCAACCAACGAAGTGGGCATTCACCCACGAAAGCTCATGCTCCAAAACGTCTGTTAGTCTATAAGGTGCCACAGGATTCTTTGCTGCTTTTACAGATCCAGACTAACATGGCTACCCCTCTGATACTTAGCTCTCCTTGTCTGTCCCACCACCTTGTCTGTCCCACCACCCAATACCTCCTTGGGGGAGACGCCCTCTCTCACACGCTGCCAGAAGATCGTGCACCATCTAGAATTCAACCTGCTAGTTGAACCCTAACCCTTCAATCTTTACATGCAGAAAATACAGAGACAGACACTTTGCTGTGGGTGAAAGGGGGGGATGAGGATAGCAGGTGCCAACAATTCCCTTGCTGCCCCTCACCTTCCTATCACTCCTCCACCTCGCTGACATTGCTGTGCCTTCCATACTCCCATTAGCCAGCCTGCCCCCTTCTCCCCAGGGATAGATATTCAAGGGGCAGGATTTTCAGCTGCTAAGTCAGGGCCAGGCTCACAGCAGAGCTGAAAACCCAGCATGCACCCAACCTTCTCAGCTCTCCTGAACATAATGTCTTAGATCAGACACTGGCTGTTTTACCCTTGCTACCAGGCTGCTGTATCAGAAGCAGAAAGGGTGGGCTTGGAGCTTTCTCTTGGGCCTATCAAAAAGCTCCCCCTACATTTCCCTCTAGCTTCGCCACCCTCCACCTCTGACTGCTTCAATCCTTGCCCTCCTCTCTCCGAGCCAGTGCCCTCCATCCATCCCCCAGCCCTCCTGCAGAGCCAGAATCCACTCAGCAACTTTTGATTCTGAGAGACAGTGGATCTTCTCCGCAAGAGCCATTAGAAATCCCCAAGGCACAGAGGGCAAGCTGAGGACATGTGGCCCCATCAAAGGGCTAGGGAGCTCTGCCCCCCAGCACCAGCTGCCAGCCTGACTCCTAGCATTTCAGAAAGGAGGGTATTGACCAGGGCTGCTAAACATCTTTGAGAAAATGAGCGATAATCAATGATGTGCCATTGGAGCCCCTGAGATAATACTATCTAATCAAACAGGCCCAGGGAAAACAGCATCTTATGGGCCATAAAACAGTCAGAGGCTTATTCCCCCTCATAAATACTGAGCAGCTGCCGCCACAGCAAAAACCCCTTTGGCGCTTCCTTCCTCTTCTCCCCTCATATCCTTCCACTTGAACGCTCTACTGCTGACAGACCCTAATGACTTGGAGTCGGATTCGTCTGACTGTTTAATCAGGGATGCGCTAATGGAGATGTTCTCCGGTCCGGTCTAACCCTGGGTGCATGCTCAGAGGGGAAGCAAAGACTCTACATTGCAGGAGAACAGGTGCCTCGAGCACCCACACCCACCTACCCGAACAAGTGCTTGTAGAAGCCATATCCACACACTCCCAAACAGGTGCCTGCAGCAGCTAGAGACTCACACATGTGCCTGTAGCGCACACATGCACATGTCCACACACACACAGCTTGACTCTCCACTGAGTGGCAGTCCATGTAGGCACTTCGGGTGAAATCCTGGCCTTGCTGTCAATGGCAAAATTTCCATTGACACCAAAAGAGGCTATGACTGGATTTCTTATCTGCATAATGAAGATGGTGACTGAGACCATGTCACCTCAACATGCCCCCTCTGTCCACACCCCACCGCTGCATTCCGAAGAAGAAGGGGCTGAGTATCCACAACTCCCATTGCCCAGCCCCTCGGAAATCCATGTCCACAGCCTGCCTCCAGCCGGGCACACCCCACAGGCACACAAACTCAGGCCACTTTTTAAAGATTTTGGCTCTGACTTTCACTCCCCTCTCCAACTTAAAACGTCACTCAAGAAACAGCAGTTGTCCCTAGAGTTGGGGCAATTCCTCCCTCCCATTCTGGTGTAGAGCTATTGAAGTCAAGTTATGCTGATGTAATAGACAGAAGAATTGGCCAACATATGCCCGAGGCTCCCCTCAATCAACCCCCCCACCCTCCAGCCATAGCGAGCTCTAATATTGATTTTGGATCATCGCATCCCCTTGCCCATATTAAAGCTAGATATTTTTAAATCAGCAGGTCCTGGTAATTTGCACCAAAAAGAGTTTTAAAAGAGCTGGCTGAGGAGCTTGCTGGACTGTTAATGTTGATTTTAAGCAAATATTGGAGCACTGGAAAAGTTCCAAAAGACTGGAAGAAAGCTAATGTTGTGCCAATTTTTAACAAGGGTAAATAGACTCATAGATTCTAGGATCAGAAGGGACCAATGTGATCATCTAGTCTGACCCCCTGCACAAAGCAGGCCACAGAACCCTACCCATCCACTTCTATAACAAACCCCTAACCTATGTCCGAGTTATTGAAATCTTCAAATTGTGGTTTGAAGACCTCAAGCTGTAGAGAATCCACCAGCAAGTGACCCATGCCCCACGCTGCAGAGGAAGGTGAAAAAACTCCAGGGCCTCTGCCAATCTGCCCCGGAGGAAAATTCCTTCCCAACCCCAAATATGGCGATCAGCTAAACCCTGAGCATGTGGGCAAGACTCACCAGCCAGCACTCAGAAAAGAATTCTCTGCAGTAACTCAGATCCCATCTGTCATAAACAGATAGCTAAGGGTTAATGTCTCTTTCACCTGGAAAGGAGTAACCTGAAACACCTGACCAGAGGACCAATCAGGAAACAAGACTTTTTCAAATCTGGGTGGAGGGAAGTTTGTCTGTGAGTTCTTTGTCTTCTGCCTGTACTCTCTCTTGGCTATGAGAGGATTTCTGTCTCCTGCTTTCTAATCTTCTGTTTCCAAGTTGTAAGTACAAAGATAGGAAGACCATAGGTTTGTTTTTTTTGTATTTACATGTGTGTAGTTGCTGGAATGTGTTAAATTGTATTCTTTGTGGATAAGGCTGTTTATTCATATTTCTTTTAAGCAATTGACCCTGTATTTGTCACTTTAATACAGAGAGACCATTTTTATGTATTTTTTCTTTCTTTTTATATAAAGCTTTCTTTTAAGACCTGTTGGAGTTTTTCTTTGGTGGGAAACTCCAGGGAATTGAGTCTGTAGCTCACCAGGGAATTGGTGGGAGGAAGAAGTCAGGGGGAAATCTCTGTGTGTTAGATTTACTAGCCTGACTTTGCATTCCCTCTGGGTGAAGGGGGAAGTACTTGTGTTTCCAGGACTGGAAACAGGGAGGGTGGCGTCCCTCTGTTTAGATTCACGGAGCTTGCTTCTGTGTATCTCTCCAGGAACCCAGGGAGGGAACATCTGGAAGGGAGAAGGGAAGGGAAATGGTTTATTCCCCTTTGTTGTGAGACTCAAGGAATTTGGGTCTTGGGGTCCCCAGGGAAGGTTTTTGGGGGGACCAGAGTGCCCCAAAACATTCTAATTTTTTGGGGGGTGGCAGCTTTACCAGGTCCAAGCTGGTAACTAAGCTTGGAGGTTTTCATGCTAACCCCCATATTTTGGACGCTAAGGTCCAAATCTGGGAATAGGTTATGACACCATCCCATCCCATCCAACATCCCATCACCGACTACTGGGCATACTTATCTGCTGATAATCAAGGATCAATTGCCAAAATTAGGCTATCCCATCATACCATCCCTTCCATAATTTATCAAGCTTAATCTTAAAGCCAGATATGTCTTTTGCCCCCACTACTCCCCTTGGAAGGCTGTTCCAGAACTTTACTCCTCTAATGGTTAGAAACCTTCGTCTAATTTCAAGTCTAAACTTCCTAGTGTCCAGTTTATACCCATTTGTTCTTGTGTCTACATTGGTACTAAGCTTAAATAATTCCTCTCCCTCTCTAATATTAATCCCTCTGATATATTTATAAAGAGCAAGCATATCCCCTCTCAGCCTTCTTTTGGCTAGACTAAACAAGCCAAGCTCTTTAAGTCTCCTTTCATATGACAGGTTTTCCATTCCTCGGATCATCCTAGTAGCCCGTCTCTGAACCTGTTGACTCAGGTAAGTACAGGCCTGTCAGCCTGACTTTGATACCAGACAAGATAATGGAGCAGCAAACATGGGACTCGGTTAATAAAGAATTAAAAGAAGATAATACAATTACTGCAAATCAATGTTTTATGGAAAATAGATACTATCAAACTAAATTGATATCCTTTTTTTGATAAGATTGCAAGTTTGGCTGATAAAGCTAGTAGAACTGACATAATATACTTGCACTTCTGTAAGGTAGCTGACTTGGTACTACATGACATTTTGATTAAAAAACTAGAACAATATCAAATTAACATGGCACACATTAAAACTGGCTAACTGATATGTTTCTAAATGTAACTAAATGGGGCATCATCATCAAGCAGTTGTGTTTTCAGTGGGGCTCTGCAGCAATCAATTCTTGGCGCTATGCTATTTAACATTTTTATCAATGACCTGGGAGAAAACATAAAACCATCACGGATAAAGTTTGCATATGACAAAAATTGGGAGATTGCTTTAAATCAATGACCTGTCCTCTTGGTCTTTTATCAGTGTGGATCTCTTGATAAAATGGGACACATGCAAACAATATGTGTTTTAATACGGCTAAATGTAAATGCATACACCTAGACACAAAGCATATAGGCCATACTAACAGGATGGGATAATGAATCCTGGGAAGCAGTGCCTCTGAAAAAGATTTGGGAGGTAATGGTGGATAATCAGCTGAACATGAACTCCCAAGGTGATGCTGTAGCCGAAGGGCTAATGCAATCCTGGGATGTATAAACACGGGTATCTCGAGCAGAAGCAGAGACGTTATTGTACCTCTGAATCTGGCACTGATGCCACTGTTGCTGGAATACTGTGTCCAGTTTTGGTGCCCACAATTCAAGGAGGATGTTGATAAATTGGAGAGGGCTCAGATAAGAGCCATGAGAATGATTAAAGGACTGGAAAACCTGCCTTGTAGTGATAGACTCAAGGAGTTCAATCTTTTTAGCTTAACTTTTTCTGTAAGAAGTGACTTGGTTACAGCCTTTAAGTACAAACTTGGGGGACAAATATTTAATCATGGTCTCTTTAATCTAACCTCATCTAGTGGATGGAAGATGAAACTAGACAAATTCAGACTGGAAAGAAGGTGTACATTTTTGACAGGGAAGGTAATTAACCACCGGAACAATTTACCAAGGGTCCTGGTGGATTCTCCATCACTGACAATTTTTATATTCAGATTGGATGTTTTGATCTGCCCCATGTTAAGTAGTATTGAAGCTTCATACAAGGAACAGGCTTTGAATGCCAGTGATTTCACTTCTGCCATGTTGCTAGAACCCAGGCACAGTGGAAGGCCTAGAATCTAAATACCTTTTTGAAAATGGTTGTCTTTATGCAAGTTAGCATGAGAACAAATATATAATCTGCATATTTCACCATTTGGTGGAAGGGCTTTTTAATCATTTAATAGTTTTAATCCTTTATCCGATGTTCATCTAAGAGGATTTTCCTGCACTTACAAAATTTAGTACAGAGTCATTTGCAATAAATATATTTAACAGGTTTATTTCCCAGCCACTCATGAATTTGAGCAAGGGGCAAGTTATCTGCCAATTGACAGAGGAAGGCTGCGAGACCCTCCCCCCCCGGCCCCCATCTCCCCAACTCCAGGCAGTGGCAGGCTAGGGTGTCTTAGCTACAATGTCTTGAGAGGTGATGGTCACCCAACCAGACACATGTACTGGCCCCTGCTGCCATACCCTGCCCCCCTGCAAGGGAAAACATAAGACTAAGCATTAAAAGCAGCTGCAGCTTCCCTTAAAGTAATGTCTGCAATGGATGGCGAGAGGCAATCAAATGGTGATGATGAAACGGGCGAGAGCTGCGCCTGATGCCGTCTGTCTGAGGTATGGAAACGAGGCATCACAGCAGCTCACTAAGTCACTCAGTAACGCCCCACCTGCCTTGTCTCAGATTGGTCGCTTGCAGGAGATTGTAAATCAACTTTTCCAGAGACCAAGTAAAAATTGACTAAGACTAAAACAAGCTCTCTAGTTGAGTAAATTTGCCATGGAAGATGTTACCCAGTAACAACAGTATAAATGACAGCCAATATTAGAGGGAAAACAGCACAGCTGAAATCTCTGTAATTTTCAAGCTAGATTTTTGGTTTTTAACTACAATAAAATACACAGCTGAGTTTATAGTGAGATGAAGCTTCTCAGACTTGCAAGGGTCTGTCTATGGAAAGCTGGGACTGACGCAAGTCCGTGTGTTAATTCCCTAAGTGTGCAATCTGGCAGGGGGGAGGGACAACACACCTTCAAACTTTTCTGCAAGAACAAGATGGCTGCTGACTCTTTAGTGAACTCAGTGCTGGGATGGGTTGCCTGTCAGAGGGTCAGCTGATCCTGAAGTGTCTGGATAGCTGTACCTCAGTTTCCCCTGGCAGGACTTGAATCTTAGGCAAACACATGCCCCCCCCTCAAAAAAACCATACCCTCCAAACAAGCATTTCCTTAGCCCCTTCAGTAAGCTCAGTCTAATGGAAAGGTCTATCTGTTTCAGACACACATATACCCCCTCCATCACCACAGCACTTGAGTGCCCCGCGATCTTTAACATGTTAATCCTCACACCACCTCTGGGATGCTAGGTAGTGCATCATGCAGGTGCACAACTGCAGCACAGAGAGACTAAAGGATTTGCCCAAGGTCACACAGGAGGTCTGTGGCACTGCTGGGAATTGAACTCAAGTCTCCCAAATGCCAGGCTCATGCCCAAACCCTCGTACTACTTCCTCCTGCTGCCTTGTAGCCACTGACCTTTTCTTCTTTGAAGTGGACAGGAGCCCTCCCCTTCCTCTACTCTCTCCTGTATGTTTCTACAGTTTGTGCAAACAGCTAAGGCCCTTCATAGGGCAAGCGCATTAACTCTTTCTCTGCCAGCCCAAGGAAGGGCTTGTGCACCCCAAGCCCTGTCTTTCTCCACAGATCAGGTACAACAGAGGCAGCAGCAGTGCAAGCTTCCCCACATTGCTTTGTCTCTCTTAGGTCCCACCATCTTACTCTTCTTAGTGTATGCACAATGTGGCTCACGTAGTCTGTGACCAGGATTCATGCCCCCACATCATCTATTTGTATGGGTCCCCCTTACCCAAAGGGACCCTGCCTCTTGTGGGGAGAAGATAATTCAACCTCTAGAGCCCACTGGGTCCTGGGAGTCTCCAGTAATTCTGCCAACATGCCAAACCATGCTAACTAAGGGTTTTTGGGATGCAAGCGGAACAGAGTACTGTGACTGATCTTTGCTGGATTTAAAGTACCATACAACTAAAGTTTGCTATATCCATCTTCCTGAGCTCTCACTGATACCATTGGCAGCTGCACCCCTTTAAGCTAGTGCAACCTAAACCCCCAACTGACAATTACAAAAATACTTTCCCCTTGATTTGCCAGTTGCTCTGTGGCTTAATAGCTTTGATTGCCTTTCTGGCACCAAAGGAGACTCCACAGATCTGACTGTGGCCCAGCAGAACTAGCCACTCCTGGAATAAGAGAAGAAAGTCAGTGCTATGCTACTGAAGAGACAGCCCTACTGCTTTCAAACACATGGTCAAAGCTGTACATGAGCCAGACATGTGTCCTGCCTCAGTGGACCCACATGGCAGTGCTTTGGGTCAAGCATCTTTGCTCCCCGGGAATATGTCACTACTAGCAATTTGACAGGATACTGGGTGGCAAAATAGCAGCAAACGTTTACCCAGGTCGTACTGTGGATGGGCCCCACATTTTTAGAAGTCCAATATTGTATCCCTAACTGGAAGGGAATATCCTGTCCAGTGGGTCTGTTTAAAGGTGAATTCAGTCTCTTGGGTTCATCCAGAATAAGCTGATCCAGAAACGACAAGGATAAGCAATACTGAAGCAACATTCAGCAGATGCACTGTGAACCACAGCCTCTCTCGCCATGCACTTGTGGGCATCAGAGGGGACAGGGAGAAGTATCAGCAACAGGTGAAACTCTTCTCGCCCTATTCCCTCTCTGCCTCTAATTCATTGTGTTTTTTTCAAATCCTTGATATTTTGTGAGACATGAAGATGCACCTCCTGCAAAAATGCAGCTGTTTCACAGGGCACTCGTCAACTCTTTCGCAAGCAAATGCCAATGCAAATTTTCCTGCAAAGATCTTGGATTGTAAGCACTCCATGGCAGGGACCGTATGTTCCCATACGCACTGAGGGAACTACTAGGACTCAAATAATGAAGAATCCTGTGCCCGAATCAAGCCATCGCTCATTAGAACAACTGGCAGCTGAGATTTACTCCACTAGTGCATGAAACTAAGAGTTAATGTTCCTCTAGTCTGGAAAATGCAATGTGCACCAGAGTCTGTTGCCCTCTGTCTGCATAGAATTAGATCTTATAGTTTTTAAGGTTTATTTAGCAAAATTAATAGGGTGATGCTACTTTACTCCCTATTTAAAACATTCCAGAAACACACCGTTTACTTGGAGTCTCAGTACTCCGATAATTAAGTATCTGTGTGGTTCAATGGCTTGGTACAGCAGTGGTAGGCTTCTTGCTTTGCGAGAGAGAGTCCTCAGGAAATCTCTTGAGAGAATTTTCACTACTTCTGCACCTTTACATTTTGCTTCAGGACTTAAGAGCATCCCATGAGGGCAGACTGTCCCACATCTGCCCAATGCAGAATCTCTTATGCCATCATCTATAGCATCTGTTGCTGGCCCCTCTCAAAGATCAGATATTGGACTAGATGGGTCTGATCCAGATAGTAATTCCTATGTTCCTAACACTAGCCCCTTTATACGGCTGGGGAAACTGAGCCCTGAAGAGCTGATGTGCATTTTACTTTTAGTAGCTATGCATGAGGCTCATCTCCTGACCATGTAAAGCCATCCCTCCTCCTATTAGCACATGGACAGTGACACCAAATGTCCCGAGCCTCAAGGACAGCATCCTGACTATGGTCATCAACCACCTGGAGATATGCGAGTCTTCCCAGCTGGTACTCCAGCAACACAAGTATTAACTAAATAAGCCCTTGCAGAATCCACACACACTCAGTTGTTGCACATCACAGATGCCCAGCTCCTTTGCTGCCAGGCTCATGGAAAGCAGAATGCCAGGGTCCGCCACCTTTGATATGCAGCAAGGATAAGCTACAAACAAAACCTCTGTTTGTCCCTTTGGGAGTCTACAAGAGCAGCCCATTGCCAGGGAGCAGAGTCAAGACAGGTCTGTTCCACGGCTCAGAACCTTAAAGGGTCCTTAATAAATGACCCTTTATTACTCGCACCACCCAGAGAATTAAATGTTGCTAATGGATCACAGTCACCCCTGGGATCCATTCAGACTCAAAGCCACATCAAGCACTCTTATCATTCATAAAGCTGCCCAGCCTCAACCCACTCGGAATGTCCCAAACTGTCCCAAACAGAGGGGAAAAGATGGTTACTCACCTTTGTAACTGTTGTTCTTAGAGATGTGTTGCTCATATCCATTCCAGTTAGGTGTGCGCGCCACGTGCACGTTCGTCAGAAGATTTTTACCCTAGAAACACTCGGTGGGTGGGCTGGGCGCCCCCTGGAGTGGCGTCACTATGGCGCCGGATATATACCCCAGCCGACCCAGCCACCCTTCAGTTCCTTCTTGCCGGCTACTCCGACAGAGGGGAAGGAGGGTGGGTTTGGAATGGATAGGAGCAACACATCTCGAAGAACAACAGTTACAAAGATGAGTAACCGTCTTTTCTTCTTCGAGTGCTTGCTCATATCCATTCCAGTTAGGTGATTCCCAAGCCTTATGTAGGCGGTGGGGTCAGAGTGAAATGTGGCAGAATGTAAACTGCTGAGCCAGAGGCTGCAGCATCTCTTGACTGTTGAACCAGAGCATAATGCGAAGCAAGAGTATGGACCGAGGACCATGGAGCTGCGCGATAGATCTCGTGGGTAGGTACACGAGCCAGCAAGGCGGCAGATGAAGCCTGAGCCCTGGTAGAATGCACGGTGATGTGGCTTGGGGAAATGTGAGCCAAATCATAACAAGTGCGGGTGCACGTCATCACCCAAGATGACATCCTCTGAGAGGAAACAGGTAGGCCTTTCCTTCGGTCTCCTACTGCGACCGAGAGTAGGGGCGTTTTACGAAATGGTTTTGTCCGCTCAACATAAATGCGAGCGCTCTACAGATATCCAGGGAGTGCAATTGTTGCCCCCATTGTGTTGAGTGTGGTTAACATG
The DNA here is from genome assembly GCF_007399415.2 of Gopherus evgoodei. Taxonomy (NCBI): domain Eukaryota; kingdom Metazoa; phylum Chordata; order Testudines; family Testudinidae; genus Gopherus; species Gopherus evgoodei. The sequence continues at coordinate 82,570,641 of NC_044328.1, forward strand.
AAAGGCCGAAACCACCTTAGGGAGGAAAGCCGGGTGTGGTCATAACTGCACCTTGTCTTTGTGAACATAGTGTACGGCGGAACCACCGTAAGAGCCCTGAGCTCGGAGACTCATCTGGCTGATGTAATGGCTACGAGGAAAGCTGTCTTCCAAGACAGGTATAGCAGCGAGCAGGTCACTAATGGCTCGAATGGGGGAGACATAAGTTTGGTTAAAACCAGGTTGAGGTCCCAGGTTGGGGCTGGGTGGCGTACTTGAGGGTGTAAGCGCTCCAAGCCCTTGAGGAATCTCGAAACCACAGAGTGTGAGAACACGGAACGACCACCTTAGCCTGGGTGGAAGGTAGAGATGGCTGTGTCATAACATTTCTTCCCAGATCTGGACCTTAGCGTCCAAAATATGGGTGTTAGCATGAAAACCTCCAAGCTTAGTTACCAGCTTGGACCTGGTAATTGCTGCCACCAGCTAGGAATTATACAGTGCCTAGCTCACTGTGGTCCCCCAAAACCTTCCCTGGGGGACCCCCAGACTCAGATGCCTTGAGTCCTACAACAAAGGGAAATAAACCCCTCCCCTTGTTTCCTGGTTACTTCCTCCCAGGCTCCCCTCCCTGGACGACCCTAGGAGATTCCCTGCTTCCAGTCCTGGAAACACAAGTACCGAGAGATCTAATATCTCTTCCCCCTCACCCAGAGGGTATGCAAAGGCTTAGTAAATCTAACACAAAGATTTTCCCCTTGACTTCTTCCTCCCACCAATTCCCTGGTGAGCTGCAGACTCAATTCCCTGGAGTCCCCACTAAAGAAAAACTCCAACAGGTCTTAAAAAGAAAGCTTTATATAAAAAAAGAAAGAAAAAGACATTAAAAATAGGCTCTGTATCTAGGTGACAATATACAGGGTCAATTGCTTAAAAGAAAAATGAATAAACAGCCTTATCCAAAAAGAATACAATTTAAAACATTCCAGCAACTACACACATGTAAATACAAAAAAAAAACAATATAAACCTATTGTCTTACTATCCTTGTACTTACAACTTGGAAACAGAAGATTAGCAAGCCTGGAGATAGAAAGATCACTCTCAGAGCTGAGAGGGTCAGACCCAAGACAAAGAACTCACACCCAAAACTTCCCTCCACCCAGATTTGAAAAAGTCTTGTTTCCTGATTGGTCCTCTGGTCAGGTGTTTGGTTCCCTGTGTTAACAATTTACAGGTAAAAGAACATTAGCCCTTAGCTATCTGTTTATGACAGGCTGCCAAGTGTACCCTCAGCGATGACACCATTAGGCCCTGCTGTTGTAGGCCAGAGGGCAGCCCAAAATAGAGGGGATGGAGACCTCAGTAGGAGTAAGATCAAGCGTTTCGCACCTGTAGGAGAAACGCTACCACTCGGCCAGGTATGTTGACCAGGTGAAAGGCTTCCTGCTACCCTGGTTTAGTCATGCAGCAGCCACACCGTGAGGTGAAGAGACTGCAGGTCCAGGTGGCGAAGCCTGCCGTGGTCCTGAGTTATGAGGTCTGGGTGGAGTGGCAGGGTAAATGGGTTGGCTATTGAAAGGTCGAGCAACGTGGTGTATCAGTGCTGCCTGGACCACGTTGGAGTGATCATGATGATGGACGCCCTGCCCCTGCAAAGTTTGAGCAGGACCCAATGAGCCAGGGTGAACGGTGGGAAGGCAAAAAGGAGTTGGCCCTTCCACAACATGAGGAAAGCATCCAAGATCGATCCTGGGAAGAGACCTTGGAAGGAGCAGAACCTCGGACATTTCCTGTTCTCGCGGTAAGTGAACAGGTCTATGTGGGGAAAAATCCCCACTTCTGGCAACAGAATGCATCACATCGGGGCAGAGAGACCACTCGTGAGACAGGAAAGACCTGCTGAGTCGAAGCGCCAAGGCGTTCCGAATGCCTGGGAGAAAGGACGCTACCAGATTTATCGAGTGGGCTATGCAAAAGTCCCAGAGATGGATGGCCTCCTGACAAAAGGAGGAGGACCATGTCCCTCCCTGGTTGTTTATGTAGCACATGGCCGTTGTGTTGCTGTAAACACTGAGACACCACGGCCTCGCAGCTGCTGCTGGAACCCCTGGCACGCCAGGCGGACTGCTCTCATGTTTGGACCTTGATGTGGAACGCCAGCTCCTGAGAAGACCAAAGGCCTTAAGCTCGAAGGTGACCAAGGTGAGCACCCAAGCCAAGAGATGACGCGTCCGTCATCAGGGACAGTGAGGGCTGGGGCGGATGGAACGGCATCCCTGCCCACACCAGGGAGGGAGTTAGCCACCATTCTAGGGAGCCTAGGGTGCTCGAGGGAATAATGACCATTGGGTCCCTGTCTGGGCAGTACGCCGATTTGAGCCAAACTTGGAGAGGACAGAGGCGGAGCTTGGCGTGTTTGGTTACAAACTTGCAGGCAGCCATGGGACCCAGGAGACTGAGACAAGTGCGAGCTGAGGTCGTTGGGAAAGTCTGCAGACTTCGGATGATTGCTGCCATCGCCTGAAACGCGGCTGTGGTAAGCAGGCTCCGGCTAGGTCAGAGTCCAAGATAGCTCCTAGGAAGTCTAACCTCTGCGTGGGAACCAGAGTGGATGTTTCTATAGTGATCATCAGGCTTAGACGTGTGAATAGGTCCTTGACGATGCCCACATGCTGAGTGACTTGTGTCTCGGAGTCTCCTCGGATAAGCCAATTGTCCAGATACGGAAATCGCATATCCGACATCGGCGGAGGTGGGTGGCGACTACGGCCATACACCTGGTTAATACCCGTGGGGCTGCAGAAAGGCCAAACAGCAGGACTGTAAACTGGAAGTACTGACGGTTGGCTAGAAACGGAGATATCTCCTGTGCGGAGGGAAGATGGCGATGTGAAAGTACGCGTCCTTCATATCGAGGGCGGCATACCAGTCTCCAGGATCCAAGGATGGGACAATGGTTCCCAGGGATATCATGTGGAACTTCAACCTTATCATAAACTGGTTGAATCCTCGCAGGTCTAGGATAGGTCTGAGACCTCCGTACGAGTTGGGGATTAGGGAATAAACGGGAGTAAAAACCCTTGCCCCTTTCGTCCATCGGCGTCTGCACCTCTTGTAAGAGGAATTGCTCTTGAGAGGGGCCCCTGAAAAGGGACAGGGCTGGAACAAATTGAAGGTGGTACCCATACTCCACCAAGTGTAGGAGCCAGCGATCTGAAGTTAACTGGGACCACACCAAGAGGAAGTAGGAGTGGGATCCCACCTGTAACTGGTACGCTGCTCTTGGGCGCACCTTCGCAAGTTCGTCTTTGGTCCCAGTGGTGATTGCGAGGGATCTCGATCTTGGCCTTCTAGGGGTCCTGACAGTCATCTGCGACCACCTCGGCTGCCAAAGTCCTGTCTGTGGCTAGGCACAGAGTACAGCAGTGTGGCTGGGGACGGAAAGGCCTGCGTTAGGTCATCGGCATATGCACGCTGAGAGAGTGCATTAGGACCCTGTTGTCCTTCAGGCTTTGTAGCCTGGGGTTGTCTTCGCCGCGAAGAGGCCTTTACCATCAAATGGTAAGTCGTGAATGGTATACTGCCGCTCCAGCCAGAAGTTTGAAACCTGAAGCCATGAGATGCTCCTCATGGTAACACCTGATGTCAGAGCCCTCGCTGCTGAGTCTGCTGCATCCAATGAGGCCTGGAGGGAAGCTCTGGCCACCTTCTTCCCTTCCTCCAAGAGGGCAGTGAACTCTTGGCGGGAGTCTTGAGGGAGAAGCTCCATAAACTTATCCACTGGTCACCCAGGTGTTATAATGATATGGGCTAAGCAAGGCTTCTTGATTTGCCACGCAGAGCTATAAGGCCCCTGCAGAGTACACCTTGCGGCTGAGTAGGGTCATTCGCCTAGCCTCCTTCGATTTCAGGGCTGGCGCCTGTTGGCCATGCCATTCCCTTTCCTTAATGGACTGAATGACTAGTGAGCAGGGAGGAGGACAGACATACAAGTAGTCGTACACCCCAAAGAGTATCGGCATTCGCCTGGATGGTCCGAATAAACGGGTAGGGCCCCTCTAGTGGGGCAACCGCCGATAGAATGTCCACTACCGGGTCCCCTACCTCCTCCACCTAGAGGTCCATATAGAGTGCTACCCTCCTTAGGAGGTCCTGATGGGCTCTCAGGTTGTTGGTGGGCACATCAGAATCGCGGTCCTGTGCATAAGAGCTGTCCGCGTGGGATGACACTGATGCGTGTCCGGATGGCCATGGAGGTGCTGAAAAGCCATGGGCAGAGTCTCTGACTCTACCGGACCTTCCCCAACTCAGCACCGGGGACCGGTACCGGGAGGCGTACCAGTACCTGGAACAAGATCTGGACCTGCGACCAGAGCGGTGCTGGGAGGTCGACCAAGATCTCGAGGCTCGATGTCGGGAGCGGCTACGGGAGTCATGGTGCCTGTAGCGGTGCTGGGAGCTGGAACGGTGCCAAGAGTAGCGGGTTGGCGTATGGGACACCGACCGGTGCGATGAGTGCAACCGGTACCGAGGAGGAGAACAGCACCGGGACTGCAAGTGGCGTCGGGAGCGGGAGTGCCAACGGGACCTGGAGCGTCTGCGGGACCGTGATCATGAACGGTGCCGCTCTGCTGTGCCGACAGGGGATGGTCGTATCAAGGGAGGCTTGCCAAGAGACTGTATTACCCGCACCGGCGGTGACGGGGGTTCAGGCAGCATCTACTCTGTCATGGCAATGAGATCCCTCACCGCTGGGAACATCTCCGGCGTGGAGGGAACAATAAGCTCAACCACAGCGCGTACTGGGGAGCTGTCAGGCACCGGATTCGATGGCCCTCGTGGGACCGGGATCGACGGTGCCGACGTCGTCAGTGCCTCGGCAGGTGTCGGTGCCAGGCGATCTGACTTGGACGAGCTCTCTGGCTGCGGTGCAGTTGGCATGGAAGCAGCAGGAGCAGGAAGCTCAACCACGGCGCGTGCCGGGGAGCTGTCAGGCACTGGCAGGAGGAGTCGTGGGCTCTCTCGACCTCAGAGAGAGGGAGCGATGCCGAGTCGAATTCGGTGCCAGTGCCGACAACGGCTGGTGCCGAGAGGCCTTGGCAGCGCCGGCGAGGCACTTCTGTCTGCAGATTGACCAGCACTCAGTGCCGAAGGTGGAGGGGTAAGTGAAAATCCAGCTCCATTTTGTTCTCGGCTTAAAAGCCTTGCAAATGGGGCACTTAGCTGTCAAGTGCGATTCCCCGAGGCACCTCAAACAGGAGTCGTGCAGATCTCCTGTCGGCATCGGCTTGTGGCAGGCCGAGCACGGTTTAAAACCTGGTGAGCCGGGCATGGGCTCCGGCACCGGGTGCGGGGAAGGGGCTACTCCCAGAACCCAGCTAACTATTACTAAAAAAAGGATTATAACTATATACACAAGAACTATGAGTAGCTAGGGAAGTGGAGGTCAGCTAAGCCGCGCTCCACTGTTCCAACGACCAACACGGGCGGTAAGAAGGAACTGAAGGGTGGCTGGGTCGGCAGGGGTATATATCCGGCGCCATAGCAGCACCACTCCAGAGGGCGCCCAGCCGACCCACCGAGTGTTGCTAGGGTAAAAATCTTCCGACAAACGTGCACACGGCGCACGCACACCTAACTGGAATGGATATGAGCAAGCACTCTAAGAACTCTCAAATCCAAAGCCAGATCTCAATCAGGATTTGGCAAAACATCCTCTCCCCTGCCCTTCCCCCCATTCCGGCTTCTAATGGGCCAAACCCAAGCCCTGGATCCAAATAGCCTCAAATTCCTGCATCTGGAGCCCAATTATGCAGCTTAGGGCCCCCTCTTGCCTGAACAGACATGCCAAGCACATGCAGGTAGCAAAACACACACAAGCACACGTATCCAGGGAATTTATTCACCCCATTTGCCAAGATAAACAGCATGCTGAGTGTCGAAGGGGGGAGGAGGCTGAGCTGATTTAAATGATTTCATTTTGCAATTTGCTGTGCTCTTTTTAAGTCGCTTATCCATTTCAGTGCTCAATATTCGGCTCTTTCCCTAATTAGAAAATCGCTAATCTGCTCTGAAAAATGTAAAAGTGAGTCTTGCTTACGTGCACTGCTTGGAATATGCAAGTGTGATTTTTTTTTTAAAGTCCTCTTTAAAAGCCAAAATTCTTTTTTTCAAAAGTCCCTGGTGTCTGAGTGGCATCTGTTTCCCCCACCCCCCAACCTCCACAGCGACTCAGGGTATGGCTACCCTTGGTGCGAGGGGTGTTACTGCCAGCTCGAGGAGTCATGCTTAAATCAGTAGCGCAGCTACAGTAGCAGAGGCTGCCTTGAGAACGTGTCCAAGGGGCTGAGCGGATCTGTACTCAGGGTGGCTAGCCCATACTGCCGCTCACCCCTACCCGTGCTCCCCTGGTTAGGCTATTATTTTGAGCGTGCTGGCTCGATGACTGCTAGCGTGAGTACATCTATGTGAGCTATGAATTGCACCTTTAGTTCCAAGTACAGATATAACCTCTAAGTAGTGCCACCTGTGCTGGTGTGAAGGCCACACTCTCCTGACTACTCCTGCCTTGGCTCCACCTCCCCCTCTGAGGGATGCCCCCACCCAACTCTTCGCCATCACCCAGCAGGACTCACTCCCACTGGAAATGAGTTCCCTTCCCCCTCTCTGTACTCCATTCCTTGTCACACCACCTAGATGATCTACAGTAGGTTTCAGGCTCAAAGCTGCTGGGAGCCCATCATCTGGCAGAACTCGCTGTACATCACAGTGACACATAGGAGGAGAGCCCAGTCCAGGAGATAGCTGGAGGTCAGGCACAAAGCCACCTGTTAAAGTCATGTCAAACTTCATGTGCCTCAGGCCTCTGCTTTCCTCTGTCTTTCAGATATGTTGGCTAAGATACCTATCCAGGGAGAACCAGAATGACAATGATGTGAAAGTAACAATGCACCTAAAACAGTAGCCCAGTGGCCCCAATATTCTCAGGCACACTGGTGGTGTTCTCTTCTCCATTCTGGACATGTGGCTCTGAACCAGCTGTTCCAAACCAAAACTCCTTAAAGATATTTTGCATCATTCCGCCTCTCCCCCCAGTATAATTTGCATCTGTATGACAGAGGCCAAGATGAGGTAACTTGCAAAAGACACGGTCAAATTTCACAAGCTAAGTTTGGTAAGGTGTGGTAAAAACTTGTATGGGAGCCCCCCATCCAGCATGACAACTTCAGTGCTGCTGGGAACCAATAACCCAGCATTTTGGAGGTAGTATGGCCTGCATGAGACATAAAACTACAGTAATTAAAAATCAGAGTAACGATTCTTGTCCCGTGGGTCTTTTGAAAGAGCAAGGGTGCTAACTGCAGGAATGGGGTTAAGTTCCAACGCAGATCATTCAATTCTGCCCCCCTCAATCTGCTCACTACTCACTTTATTTCCCCATTTCTTTTAGTATTGCTGTGCACTGTTAAACAGCTCCTACATTTCTTCCAGAGGTGGCTGCATCTCAGTGGCAGGTGAGTGAGATTATAAATTACTTGGAGCAGAGACTGTCCTTCTGTTCTGTTTGTACAGTGCCTAGCACAATGGGATCCTGATCCATGAATGGGACTCCTGGGCGCTACAGTAATACAAATAATATAAATAAAATCCCAGGGCAAGATTCATCCCTGCACCCTCACTGTGGCCATCACAGGAACAAAAGCTGAAGCATCCTGCTGCACCTCTTCTCTCCAGGGGCTGCCACAGGATGATGAACTGTGCCTTCCTTCAGCTATTTTCCTGCTTTCAAGATCCCTACAAGCCATTGCATGGACACACTTTCAGCAGGGCATCAGAATGACTCAGAGGTGTCTCCTCCTAACCATGTCCTGGAACACCCCATGCCCTGGGTTGGAGGTGGAGGCAGTGCAGAGTTGGTGGAGTGGGCACTGCAGCTGGCATAGAACCCCCCTGTATTGGCATTACTTCCTGGTGGGGGAGTGGAGCCAGCCCTACAGCCCCTTGGACCAGCTCAGCAGAGTCCAAGGGGGCCATATGGTATCTGGCCAACAGACAATAGCATGCTTAGAGCTTCCTTGGGAGGCAAGATGCAATATAAATTCCAGATATCATCATTAGCACTAACTGATTTTTAAATAGGCACCAGAGCATTTGGGAAAAGCTTGGGAAGTTCACCCAGAGTCAGCACAGCTGTCTGCTGCTAAGTGGACAAAGTTTACCATTTATCTTCTACTCCTCAGATCACTTGCAGAAAGGAAGGGGGGAGAAAGAAAGAGAGAGAGAGAGAGAGAGACAGAGAGAGAGAGAGAGACAGAGACAGACAGACAGACAGACAGACAGACAGACAGACACTCCTATACAGCTGCCATCATAAACTTTAGCCAACCTGCCCTACTTCATTATAGCTTGTCACCTGCTCAGGGAAATCACCTGTCATGAAGATTTTCTTTTCCGCTTAACAACTTCAGACTCAATTTGAGGGTTGGCTCAGCAGGCTAATGCACTGGCCTTCCGGCTCTGAAGGACTGGGCCTACATGTAGGTTAGGTTACAAGCATTAGATATGCCGTGGTCTCAGTTTTTGGCCACAATGCAAAGTTCCAATTCTGTTTGGCATAACCAAGGCGCCACCTCAGCAAAAGGCTTAAATCCCACTGATTTATGATGAACTCATGCCTAAGCACACTGTTGAACAGGGATGGGAGAAGACTTGTGGTTTGCTGAATCAGGGCCTGGTCTAAGGAGGTTAGGGCTGAAATGGAAGGCCATTCCAGTTCACGAATAGAACTAGGGGAAAGAGGCCAACACAGGCCTCATTTATCCCTCATTTAATTCCACTGAATTCAACGGGTTATTGCAACAAAAGAAATTGGCCTGGGGAGTTAAAGGTCAGGACTGAAATATGGAGCTCCTGGGCTGGGATAGCAAGGAGGCGGCAGGTTCAGAACTCAGGTGCTTTGGCAGGGCCATGCAGAGATCCAAGACTGGAACAGAAGAGAGTGTTGCAGCTGTACCAGCACAGCTCACAGGAGGAAACTTCCACAGAACTTGCCATTAGCCTCTCATTTTCATTAGCACTAATAAAAGACAAGAGTTTGTTGGAACACTGTGGTGTTTTAACCCACTGGGTTCTCAGGGGACAGTTTATGTTTCCATAATAAATTCAGTGTAACCCAAGAAGGAGATGTCACTGACCCAAGATTCGAATGATCAGCCGGTGATACTATTTATTATCTACATACTGACAAAAGTATGTGAGATCTAGAAATCAGAAGAAGAGCTGGATAAAGTACCCTCCCACCCATTTTACAAATGAGTAAACTGAGGCAAAGTAACCAAGGTCACCCATAAGGTCACTGGCAGAGCTGGGACAAGAACCCAGGTCTTCTAAATCCCAGTTTACTGGCCCTATCCAGTGGTCCATACTGCCTTTCATATGTCGACTGCTTTAAAATACAAAATAAGAAGACAAGGAGGCTTTCCCCCACAGAGATGAGATATTTTTCTAAAAATATGAATTCCAATTTATTAAAATTGCAAAGAAAGATAAACAGCCAATAAGCCAGTTGATATTACTGCATTTTTATTTTTTAAAAACCTTGCTACTCCATAAATACATGATCTGAACTATAATCTAGATGCATAAGATAAGTGGACATTGAGTTCCTCTCAGCATTTGATAAAAATCAACAGAACAATATTACAGTGGTGACGTCACAGGCAAGACTGTGGCAAAGCTGTCATTTACTTATTCTAGAATCTTCCTAAACAGCAGTAACCTACACAAATAAAACTAAACATAAACCCAACTCATTTATTCCTTGGACAAAAGTGACCTCATCCTTCCTAAAAGCAGAAGGCACTGAACGGACAACTAATGTGGTCTCAGTCCAGTTCCCAGAGGAGCTGTGATCCTATCACAAAAACCACCACCCTACAATTGGCATTGATTGGCCCCCAGTCCATGTAACACATACACTGCCTTGGTGGGTCAGCAGCAGCAGGAACTGAATCTGTGATCTCTGGTTCTAAAAGCATAACAGCCTCATCAACCTCTGCGTAGCCCAGCCACCACTAGAGGGGGACAGAGTACTATACTGAGGGGGCAGAGTCTATATTAGCAAGTCTTGGGAGAGTGGCCAAGACTGAGGGCCTGATCCAGCCCTGCCCTTTGAAGCCAAAGGGAGTCTTCCCATTCCCTTCAATGGATGTAGACTGGGCCTGGAAGGAGCCATAGAGAATAAACTTTCCACTTTCTATTAGATGTTTCTCCAAGAAAGAGTTGAGGAACGCTGTCAGTGCTCTGCTGCTGCCTGTGCTAGACCTCTCCTATAGACAGCCACAGGACTTCACCCTCTAGGGCTGCCCCCAGCACTAAACTGAAACACTCCTCTTCTTCCCGAAAAACTCATGCATTAAAAGCAGAAAGATCAGATTTATAACTGATCATTTTTAAACTGAGCTAAAAATGCATCCTGCAGAAAAAACAAAATCTTCCCAGTACACAAAAATATTGGAGACTGCATTTAACTTAAATTTTTCTGTCTGTAAATTAAGATTTACTTTTCATAGGGAGACAGGATTGTCCAGCAGATTCAATGAGCCCTGTACAGATACAAAATTTGTATCTGCATCCAACCCGCAAACGTGGGCCATGGATATGAAGCGGATATCCACAGATTTGCAGGGCTCTACCAATGAATTCTCAAAATCCTTGTAATATAAACTTACTTCTGCAACTGCCCTCTGTCCCCCTGCAATGGATGTTCACTTTCTAATAACCCCAGTAAATTAATGACAAGCAACCAGTTCCTTTCTAATTGGTTTATAAGTGACTAGGTCTGCTTTGACTAGCTGATTAATTACTAAGCTGTCCAATGAGAGGTTGTGATTCACTTGTTTCTCTACAGAGATTTAACATAGGGTGCTGAGGCTTCCATGCGTAAACAAGGTGACTGGCACAAAGGGCCTCTTGCACTCGCCCCGTGCTTGATGCTGTTGTCATGGATCTGTGCGCCAGCCAAAATTAAGCCAGCCAGTGGCCTTTTCAGATAACACTCCAGCCGGTTCCACCCCTCAAAGGTTAATGGAAATAAAAATGAGAAAATCTTTATCGAGGTAAAACACTACATTTGTCAGGGAGACAGGGCTCATTTGGTGTTAAATTTTTTTAATTTGGCTACTAGTTAAATCCAGGCAAAGACCTTGATGTTAAAATGAATTGAAACAACTGCACTAACATGCCTAAGCTTCCGTTGCATACTCCCTTCCTTCTCCCCACCTGCCTCCAAGAGAGAGAGAGAACTGCACGAAAAATGGGCAGATTAAGTAGAAACAAAATTATAAATCAGTGTGAGGCTGCGTTAATGCAGTCATGGCTTTCCGCTGTCATCATTCCTCTGTTTGTTGTTTGCAGTCCTTTTAAGGTGGCTGCATCTTGGAGCCAGTGTAATCCTGATTTTGTGTTTTTTCCTTCCCCCATTGCTGGCAATTGATTTCAATTAACTTTTTCATTCCTTTGCCTGCTGCAAATAATCTCTCGGCATTAGAGTCTCTCAAGTACAAATCGGCAGTGGCTGCTCACTCTCTTACTGGCAGTTGTGGGGGGAGAGAATCTGGCAAGCACTAAAGTAAGAAGTTTCAAATACCTTCAAAATGTGAGGGAGATTTCATCACATGTCATCAGATTAAGTCATGGCTGCAGGTGGCTGAGAATTCATTTTTTAAAAACTGCTGAACTTGGTGCTCATGTGACCGAAGGACAAAGAGTATAGCAGGGGCAGGCAACCTATGGTACGGGTGCTGAAGGTGGCACGTGAGCTGATTTTCAGTGGTACCCACACTATCCAGGTCTTGACCACCAGTCTGGGGGGCTCTGCATTTTAATTTAATTTTAAATGAAGCTTCTTAAACATTTTAAAAGCCTTATTTACTTTACAAACAATAGTTTAGTTATATATTATAGACTTATAGAAAGAGACCTTCTAAAAATGTTAACGTATTACCGGCATGCAAAACCTTAAATCAGAATGAATAAATGAAGATTCGGCACACTACCTCTGAAAGGCTGCCGATCCCTGGAGTACAGGTTAGAACCCAGCATCTTGGGTCCAATTCATCATTGGCCTGCACCTTGTGTAGTCACTAACCCCAGCAGAAAGTTATTGCAATATTACCAGTCTGGTCAGGTAGCCCATTGAGACCATTTTCCACAGGTGCAAATGCCTATGCAAGGTGCACAGCCATGATGAATGGGTCCCACTATGTGCATCTGCTTTGCAAGCTTTGAAGTGCAATGGTAAAGCCAGCTATCTGTGTGCAATCTTCTACAACATCATCACCTGATACTCCAGTCCTGCACTCTTCTCCCAGCTCAGCCAACATCTCAGTCCTGACTCGTCATATGCCGTTACTATCTGTCCTGGGCTCTCACCTAACTCTGCCAATGAACCAGTCATGACCTGAAACACCCCCTGCTATTCCAGTCCTCCACTCTCTTACAAAGCCAGGACTGTGTAAATCACCTCTATCCTTCTGGGCAATAGCCCCTGCTAATTTCAGGCCTAGATCCTTCACCCAATTTTACTAGTGCCCTTCAATCCTGCCCTGCACCACCTTGCTTTTTCCCAGAGTCCTGGGTCTCTCTTGAACAGTGAGACTGACAGTTCTGTTGTGTAACATGCATGGTCTATGAGATCCACTGATGCACCGCCCAAATGGAGCATCTGAAGGCAGGTTTCCAGTGGGGCCAGGTGAGACCATGGCAGCTCACCCCAGCATAACCAGGCATGGATTTTGTTTTAACATTACAGTGAATACAAAAATGGGATTTGTCAGAGCAGAAAAAACTTTGTGCTTTCAAATGGTCTTTAATCCAAGCAGCAAGCCCATTCAGGGAAGAAGGACATACAATCCAAGAAGCAGATACAGCCCTGATCTCAAGACCCTGTAAACTGGCTCCGAAACCTCCAGTTGCCAATGATTTAAGAAGGGCCAACTTCTGTGCAGGCTTATATCCTGCAAAAAACCCCACCGGCTTCAGCAGAGTCATAAGGTGCAAGTCATAGCAGACTATGGCCTTACACATGGATAACAAAGCAGTAACCGAACAAGTGACAACTAGAGAGGGAAAGAACGTTGCATCCAAGTCTCCTATCACCAGGATTCCAGCCATGTAACTCCACTGATCGCAACTGAAATAACTCCTGATTTGCGCCAGCAGGAGAGGAAAATCAGGCCATATAAGCACATAGTAGCAATAAAAAAATTGCAGCCAAATGCTTGTGGGGCTGCACTTTCTAAGTGCAGGAGTTACGAATAAATAAAAGAGCAGCGCCAGTGTCCAAGATGTGTCAGACTGGAAACCCAGAAAGACACAGCCTTGTCCTTAGCTTCCCTGTTCCCCCTTCTCCGAGATGGGGGATAATGATACTCACTATTAGGAAATGCTGTGAAAAGAACTATGGAAATGCAAAAGTCCTAAAAAGGACTAATTTTTTTTTTTTGGCTTTTGTTTAAAAAATCAAAAGGCTGTTCTGAAGGGAGCTGCTGACAATACCAACATGCAGGGCTCATACCACAGACTATGCAGTATAATTCTCCCCTCTTTGTGATGCAGCAATAAAAAGCACTGGCAGTGCCAGGACACAGGCAACCACAGACCCCCGACTTTGATCTAAATACTGAACACTCCTCAGCCAGTAGCTGTTTATCCTTCCCATGCCTCTCCTTGCCATCTTCCCCTCGCCAGCCCCTGCCCCTCCAGCCCCTTGCTGAACTTGAGCTTAGAGGCAGAGCAGAGAGAAGATGACAAAATAGGAGTTGACAGCTCTGCAGTGGGAAGCCCAACAGAACATTCACCTTTCGCCTCCCTTCTCCACCCCATGCACAGCACAGTCCAAACAAAGCTCAAAAGCAAAAGCAGCCCAGCAAATGCCAACAAAGCTTGCAACCACAATGGAGGGCATGAGGAGAAGGGGAGCAGAGGAGGAGATGGTTGCCTTTTACATTTTTAATACACTGATCCAAAGCATGCCCTTACCCCATCTGGAGTACTAGGGGAGCAGTGATGGTCAGAGGCATTTTGCTAGCCCAAGGCAGCAGCAAGCCTGGGGGGAAGCGGTGGCACTGGGGGACCATGCTCGGCCACATCCCTCACAACTGCTGCGAAAGGTGCTACACCAGCTGCCCTCTCAAGAGTGCCTCAGGGTACCAGCATGTGCAGAGGGGACTCCAGACCATGATCACAACCCAAATCTGGCAGGCCCTTGGCTCTCCTGGGGTTGTACAGCATCACTGGCTGCCCTAGTCATCCTCTCCCCTGCCCCATGTGCTCATGGGGTGCTCACAAAAGCCATGCTCAGATTTAGTCTTGTATCAGTTTGCTGACTGTTGATTACAAGACTCCCCTGCTCTGAAAATAGTTCAAGCCTCCTGTATCAGTAGCTAGAATATATCCAGGGCCAGTGGGGCAGGAACCTACAGAAATGTTGTTCCTGCACATTTTACCACACACAGAGTATCTCTGACATCATGCCCCATGTACAATGCCATTTTATACAGAAACACTCCCGGGAAGGGAGTACCAACACTTAAATCAGCACTAGGCCCCAGCCCAGAGCTCTAGTAACTGGCTCAGGGGTTGTGGCACTGTAAAAATCTGATGGCTCTTCTTTAAGGAATTTAATTTTAGTAATCCAACATTACCCTGGCTCCTCCCTTCCACAACATAGAGCATGCATGGAAAATTCTCATTCTATTTTAGGTGTGCATGCACTTTGCAGTGAACAAATTAGGTTTTGAAATTAAGTGGGCTGCAAGCAGTCTGATACATTGTGTGCAAAGCACACGTCTCACAGCCTCAGTCTTTAGACAAATGAAAAAGGGAAAGAGAAGAGAAGAAAAGGAGCCTGGGAGCAATTGCCTCGTTGCCGATTGCAGAGTGTGATTTTCTGGGGCCTGGGTGTGAGGTTCTACATAAGTGGCCACAATCAGAGGATCTCATGGAAATTTAGGTACTCAGAAACCAGCAAATGAGAGCTGAAGAGGGTAAATGGAAAACACTTGAACAGAGGAGGGAGGTAAAAAACACACCTGCCTTTCCTATAGCTTCCCCGGAAGACAGAGCAAGCAGAGGGGCGAAGATAGGATAAGGGAAGAGTACATGGGAAAGGAGCATTTTAGAGGGAAGGAAATATTTCCTCGGGATCATCTGGAAAGGGAGCATACAGGTTCCTTCACATAGTGCAGGGCAAATCTTCCCCTATACCTCTGCACAGAGTTGCTGGCCAGCAGAGCTCTGCAAGGCAAGGGAAAGAGTAGGAGTTGCAGCTCCCAGTGGAAATGACTGAAAGAGCCAGCGCATGAATGGGAGGGGAGGGCTTGAGCAGCTGGGTGCATTCTCCCCTCTCCTCCCGATAAGGATGCATTCAGCCCTAGAAGTCACTGCAGCAGAGACCAGACTTCCTGGCCACACACGTTTCCCCAAGCTTGGAGCTAGTCACTACGCTGAGGACTTGCCCAGCACGCAATAATCCTCAATTCAGGGAGCTGCTGGAACCTGGCACTCCATTGGAAAGGTCCTCTAAACATGGCTGGATCTGCGCTGAGTCTAGCCATGAGTTGAGGACAGTTCTCTGCTGGGTCATTACCATCAGGTCACTGCTTATAGGGTGTGAATGGAGAGCGGAGCTTCCATTGGCACAACGTTCTTCTCTTTGAATAGTCCATTAGACCTGAGCAAATACCTCAAGAGCATCACTAACAAATACTTAATTTCAAATTTGCTGTGGCTGTATCATTCCCCCCTCCCCCCCGCGCGCACAACTCTGTTCGTCTGCCCAAGCTATTCTAGTGATCCGTTTCACTAGCACAGATGTCCATGGAAACAGAGATCTTTATGCAAAAATGCATGGTATAAGGGGATTCCAACAACTAAAATTAAACACCACCAATCCAGTTACAGGAACGGCCAGTTGTTCACTAGCAACTTGCAAACACACAGAAGGCAATGTTCATCCTACAAATAAATGGCTACTCTCAGACCTGCTGTCAGAGACCTGTTTGGGACTCCCAGCCCTAGGCAAAATTCAATCCAGAAAGACAGAGCAGACAGGAAGCAGAAAGGCTTCACATGCAGAGCTGAGTGAACATTGCAAGGCCTTTCCTGAGTGTTTCCTCAGGATCAGTTGATCAGTAGATCAGTATAGCCCTGCGCGGATACAAAATCTGTACCCACATCTGATCTGCAATCCACAAAAATGATCCGCGGGTGCAGGTACCCGCATGGATATAAAACAGATAGCCGTGGATTTGCAGGGCTCTATTGATCAGCCTAAACTAGCTGATTTCCTCAGCCAATCAGCCAGTGTTCGCCTTTCTGCAACCACTCCAGTGCTGGAGCTTTCTGCATGCAGACCCTTACAGAATGCGTCATAGTAGGAGTGCTCGCTCCGAGTTTAACACAAAGGGGTCTGCTTCACCCCAGCATGGCTCCCAAATGCTCCTAACCAGAACGCCAGCACAAAGGCAATTAAATGAAGCAGATGAAGGTCTGACCCCATCCTTTGCCTGCTAGGAAATCCCCTCCTTTACCATAAGTGGGGCTGACCAGAAAACAAGAATTGTGGCTTGCAAAAACAATACTGGAAGGTCTTTTCTTTTTGTTTTGCATTGGAATGAAATAGACTTTTCCAATAAGATCTGTGAAAACAAACAGAGAGACCCCTGGGCCCAGAACTTCCAATAGCTTAGCAGCCAGGACACTCCCTTGGGATTCAGAAGACCCAGGTTCAAGTCTTTGCTCCTCCGGAGAGTCCGTCTTTCTCTCACACACACTCAGACCTGTGGAAGCTGTTCCACTATGTATAAGTAATGAAATATTCACTGGTCAGAGAGAGGGACTGACTCAAGAGCCCTGTAGCTAGGGTACTTCCCTGGCATGTGAAGCTCTGGGCAAGTCATGTCCTCCTGTTCCTTTTATCTTGTCCATTTAGACCACGGTTTCTCAATCTGAGAGTCAGGACCAAAATTGGGTTGCTAGAATGTTTCAAGAGGTGGCGTGTCAGCTCCGGTGACTCCTGTCCCATGGGGTGGACTGGGCTCACCTCCCTGCTCCAGACACTGCAACCTCTGGAGCACGGGTGGGCAACCTATGGTTCTGGAGCCACACGAGGCTCTTCAGAAATTAATATCAGCTCCTTGTACAGGCACCGACTCTGCGGCTGGAGCTACAGGTGCCAACTTTCCAATGTGCCAGGGGGTGCTCTCTGCTCAACCCCTGGCTCTGCCACAGGCCTTGTCCCGACTCCACCCCTTCCAGGCCCCTCCCCTGGGCCTGCCATGCCCTTGCTTCTCCCCTACCCCCCCACAGCCTCCTGCACACCACAAAACAGCTGATCAGGAGGTGCATGGAGGGAGGGGGAGGCACTGATCGGTGAGCTGGAGGCACTGGGAGCGGAGATGGAGCTGATGCGGGCCCACTCATGTATTACTGTGGCTCTTTGGCAATGTACATTGGTAAATTCTGGCTTCTTCTCAGGCTCAGGTTGGAGTCCCAGTGCCACTCAGATTTGGCCCAGCTGTCATGACGAGAGTCTGGGTAAGCCAAATTTGAGTGAATCGCACTGCAACCTCACGAGCCCGGGCACAACTCCACTCACACAAACTGGGTCTTGCCAGGGAGGCAGGACCAAACCTGAGCAGCATTGCAGCCCCAGAGGTTGCAATGCCCAGAGCAGAGAGCCAAGCCCAGACAGCCTCACAACACAGGAGCTGCCACTATGGGGTAAGTGATGGGCAGGACCCAATCCCACTAGGGAACAGAAGCCAACCCCCAGACTAATTTTCTGGGTCACAGCAGGCCAAAAACTTACAAATGGGTCCTGAGCCCAAAAAGGTTAAGAGTCACTCGTTTAGACTGTAACCTTCTCAGGGAAGGGGCTGGCATTTGTTACTAAGAGTTTGTACAGCACCTGGATCAGTGGGTTGTGAGTGATAAAAATTTTTTTAGAACCTGTATGCCACTTTAACCCACTGTTCTCATTTTTACTGGTGTTAACAGTCCATCCAACCTGCTGAATCCATGAACCTCCCTGCATCCAGATTACATGATTTGTGTTTAAGGAAATAAAGTCACATTTTATAAGATGCCTACAGTTCTTCCCTGTTTCCCTCATTAAACCTTTTTGTCTCACACTGCGTCCATCCCCCCATGGGGTACGAGCAATATAGAGGGAAGAGAAACAGCTTGAGATTCACGGTATATTAGAACTGACAGCCACAGCAGTCAAGTGTTGTATTTCTGTCCAACCTTTTTTTGAAAGGCTTATAAAATAAAAGAGGGTCATCTCCAGGTATTTAATCGAAAGTTCCATAAAGAGAAAGACGACAAACATTTATCACACTCTGAGAATCTGCTTGAATGATGGGCAAGAGTGGGCGGAGCCTAAGGAAGCCATGTGACCAATGGGTCAGTGCCTGAGACCAGGACGTGGGCAGTCATGCCCAGTAGTTGGAGCAGGAGTCAATAACCCAGAATACAAGCCCAAGGTCAGAGGAACAGTCATAAGTCAGGAATCAGAGCCAAGGGACACAGCTGAAGTCAGAGGCCAGAGCCTAGGGTCAGAACTGAAGTCAGAAATCAGAGCTGAGGGTCAGAGACAGGTTACCGAGCGGTCTGGAGGGAGGCAGGAGCAAGGCAGGAGCAGGCCTGCACACAGGCGGGTGCAAGGCTGGAAACAAGCAAGGTTCTATCACAGTTGTGAGCAAGTGCTTTGATAAGCCAAAGAACTGCTGCTGTGCTGGGCTCAAGAGCCAGCCTGCTAGCTTCCTCAGCCAATCAGGCATAGTGTCCTGTCAGGGAGCGTAGCTGACATGGCCTAATGAGCAAACCTGGGCTATCAGGAGATGGAGCAGTACCTGCTCCAGGGCCTTATTCCTGTCTCCTGACTCACAGCCAAAGCCCTGTTCCTTTTGAAAGGCTACTGTCTGCGCCCCCTAGATCACACCAGGAGGGGATTTTTTTCTTCCGAGACCAATGTGCACAGAGCTGAGTTTACTGCATCCTGGTCCAACAATGTCCCAGCAAAACAACAACAAAAGAAGGCTCACTTCAGCCAAGGGCACACACCAAACAGTCCTCAGAGCCTCTCTCGTCAGCAGTACAGTAATATGGTCAATTTCTCCGTTTCTTCTGACTAACTGGGTCTGAACCTGGGAATTTCCAACTCTGTTTGGTGGCCAGGCAGAGAGAATAGATCTTTGCTTTAACTAACCTCTTCCCTGTAGAGGTTAGTGTGGAGTGTGTACATTCAAGCCCAAGCTTTTCATATTGCCTTGTGGCCCCACTAATCACCCTTTCCAAAAAGACAAATACTTCTCCTCACCAAAGTGAGCAAAAGCAAACAGCTTTGGAGTGTGCAGGCCAAACAATTATGCAGATCTGACAGGCCAAAACACAGCCAGGACATTTCCCAGAAAGGTAATAGTCAGGACTATTATTCTTTTGCTTCTTTGCTTCTTTTTCCAAACCACCCGGAAAAAAATTCAAACCCAGCACTGAGATATGGCATCAGAAATTTCAGGGAGACTTTTTTTTTTTTTATTTGCAGAAGTAGGGTGCAGGGATTAACTTCCAGGCTTACTATGGGAAAATTCAACAGTAGCCAAATAGCTGTGGGAGTACCTCTGTGGGTAGGTGTCTACTGACCTAGGTATTGAACTTACATCTGAATTTACTTGTGCATCTGCCTATTGTATCTGTATGTGCCTCTTAAAATTCAAAGTTACTTAAAAAATTTAAATTAAAAGAAAAAAGCCCTCCCCTCAAGCAGGAAACAAGCTTCAAATGTCAGTACCAATAACAGACTAAACCCTTCATACCCTCCTCTTGCCCAGACCCCACCTCCCCAGACAGGTGGGCTACTTTAAGAGGGGAAAAGGCATCTTTTCCATCCAAATGCACTAGACCAGCCTATCACATCCATTTAACTCCAGCTCCCAGTCTAGAAATTCTTCAGCTTGATGATTCTCTAAGAGGAAGTGGCACTGTCAAAAACTGCAACAGGGGAAATTGCTCTACCGGATATGAAGCAAAACCTGGAAGCCCTGGAACAAAAGCTGCTAACAGGGAAAGCTGGCTGAAAAATGGGAACTGTTTAGAGAAAGATTCCAGCAGCATTTCTGCACTGGAAACCCGTTTTGACAGAAGACTGCTGACCATTTCTGCTATCAAGGATGTGACCCATCAGGCCCTGGCTCAAAGAGAAGGATGAATGTCTCTGGAAGACCAGGCAATCTCTACTAAGCAGGGAGTTCGGTTTACAGGGGCTAGTCTATTCTTCACTCCCCTGCTACAGCTGCCAGTTGTGATCTTGCTATAGAGACAGACGTGTCCACTTGGAATGGGATTGAGGGCACCCGCTCAGTTCAGAGATCACTAAACAGCCATTAGTCATCACTGACCTGAGTTGGTTCCAGACAGATGAGCCAGTTCCACAATCACTACCGCCTTTAATCCTCAGGTGCCATTTTGCTGCTCCTATAAAGGAAAGCTGCAGCCACTGTAGTCGCCCAGCTATTCGATCGCTCGGCTGGTGGAAAGCACGGTGCACAAGAACCACCGACTGTACTGCAAATTAAGGCATTTAATTGAAATGGGCACTTTTAGGTCTCCTACTGGTGGCAACAGGACTGCCACCACCAAGTGAGCCTCTATTGGCGATACCAGCAAGCAACATGGGGTCCAATGAAAAACAGAAACCACTCTTCTCTGCACAGCACCTCCCATGTGTGTCTCTTAGGACAAGCTCTGGCCAGAGGTGGAATTGGACAGGCACAGTCCAGCCGGCTCATCACAAAGGACCACAAAGAAAGTAACATAAGAGAAAAGATCCCAACAGATCCAGAGAGACACCATGTTGCCAGCTCTGTGTATCGACGTCAGCTATCAGATACTCATTGTTGCCCCAGATCCTATTCCCAGTCCTCAGCTCCTGATGACACCGTAGCCAGCACAAAAACTAAAATAAATAGTTATGCAAAGCATGTTAGGCTGGCGTACATACAATCATTTTGCAGTGTGGTCTAGAAGTTCAGGAACGTGGCAACTGGGGCCCTCTCCCAGGAAAGGCTGCAATTTCCAGAGAAGACTGATATTGATAATAGTGCAGAGTCAAAGAGGCAATAAGATGGGGTGGGCTTGGGAAAGAAGGGGGAAGTTCATCTTCTGATGCAAGCAGTGAATTCTGAAATTAAGCCCAGAAGGCTAGAGTGTGCTGTGTGTATTATACCATAATGCAACTTTATTTTGTCTTTCACACAAACTCGAGCCCCCAGGTACCAGAGCAAGTTAATAAACAGTAGCTGAGGGAGAGAGGAATTAAAGAGGGAAAGACAATGAAGGGAGAGAGAGGATTTAACAAGAGCTTTGTCAAGGGAGAGAGAGCTGATAAAGGGAACTTGGTAGAACCTGCTGAAGAGATGCACTATTTGACCCAAAGTGACAAGGTCATGCAAAGGAGAAGCAGCTGCTCAGTAAGTGGAGGGCATGCTGCACTCTGGGACTGGATTTCCAAAGATCCTGCTGCTCACTTGTGAGTTAAGGAGTAATCCAGGCCTCTCTTCTGGGGAGGGCAGCAGAACAGCAGTATCTGGAGGGCAGCGAGTGTGGGGGCACATATACTCTGCAGTCTTCTCTTCTCCTCCCCGTGTGGGCTTCACCTAAAGACCCTGCATAGACTACTTCAGCCACTGAGTCGATGTCACTTCCATCAAGCAGCTCTTCAGTCTGCCTAGCTATCAATGGTATTTATCATCACAGTAGTATTCCAGCACCTCAGTCCTTAATTTATTCTCATAACACCCTGTGAGGTGGTGAAGGATTATCCCCATTTTGAAGATGGGACACTAGAGGCAAGAAAGATCAAGTGATTTGACAAGGTCAGATAGGGAGTATGTGGAAGAGCAAGGAACTGAACAAGGGTCTCCTAGATGCCAGGTCCAGGGTCAACCACAAGACCATCCTTCCCTTCCTCTATAGTACCTCTCCTCCACTTCCCCATCCCAGTTACTTGGCCCAGTCTCTAGCTTTGATGCCCCTTTTTTTTTTTAAAAGACTACCTTGATCCAGCAGCAGCAGCTGAGCCAGTGAAATGGCAGATTCTGACAGCAAGCCCAAATTAAATTCATTTCTAAATGTACATGAACACTTTCCCTGCTTCTCACTCACACAATCAGATGGCTGCAGAGGAGGAGGAGGGGCAGTATGCTTTGGGCTGAATTACAGCCTCTCTCCCTGCAAAGAGAAGTGTGCTGCTAATCAGGCAGGGGGAATGCAAGTCTTCAATCTATAACTGTGCAAACACTAATGCTGCAAAAGCTAATTTTACAGAGTTCCACTCTATGGACTCCTCTGTGTCCCAGAATTCCTCAGCTTGGGAGATTAACAGTATAGAGATGGAGAAAGAGAAGTTATTTTAAAATTCAGCATAAAACTCTCAGACTCAATGAGCTAAAAAAAATGATTGGAAAATATCAGTTGGGGGCGGGGGTTAGGAAGGACTCAAACAGAAAAATAATTGAAAGAATGAGAAGAAAGTGTAGATCTGCCACTCTAGAAACACCAATACGTGCTTTCATTTTCAATCTCCTCTTCATGCCCCTTTGGAACTCACTCACTGTCTTCCCAAAGCCCATCCTGGTCTAAACAAAAACAAACAAACAAAAAACACACCACCACCACATTCCCAACTACAGCTACCTTCAAGCCTCCTTGCTGTCAATCATTTGTTTTACTCCTCCATACCACATCATAATTTGCTACCTCACTTCCAAATGTAAGGATAATTCCCTAAACTAACATAACTGAGGACTGAAAAACTCAATACAGTTCGCTTGAGTTAATCGTTGGACCTGCACCAACAGTCCCTAGCCCAGAACTGTTCAGGCTCTCAATCCTCCACACTATCTATGTAGGTTCTTATATGTAGGTACTGTTAGCTCCATTGCACAGATGGGGAACTGAGGCACAGTAAGGCTAGGTGTCTCCAAGGTCTCATAGGAAGACTATGCAGAGCTGGGATTTGAACCCAGGTTTCGAGAGTCCCAGGCCAGCCCTACCACTACCCATTCTCCTCCCACCCAGAGCCTGGCCTACAGGGAAGCCAGGAGGGTCCCAGGGTTAAGGCACAAGGCCTGTGGGTCAGACAATGCAGCATCCAGTCCCGGTTCACTGCGTGGCCTTGAGCATGTCACTTCTCTTCGCTGTGAGAGTGGGGATAATGGACCTCCTTGGTCCCAAGAAGGGCTTTCATGCACATAAAGCGGTTAGAGATCCTCAAATGCTAGGGCAACTGAGGACAAAAGTGGGTTTTGACTTTGAAACCCTCTTCCCAAATCAACACCCCAGGTGCTGATGGCGGTTCAGACTAAATCAAGCTTGCATAGGAGAAGGAGACATACACTCTTGCAGCAAGAAGACACAGCAATGTCTTCAGCAGGAGTTCATTACGCTTGTTTATCTTCATTTTGTCGGTAACAGATGAACAGCATAATGGCTCTGGCTTTCCTGGATGCCATGAGCCCAGAAACACCCTAATGAAAAATAAATGTATTTACAGGGAAACGTCAAAACAGCCCAAGACAAGTCAAAGTAATGTGCCTGCGATGGGAGTGAGTGCTTTTATTTCATCGCCCCTCCATGGCCTTCAAGCAGATCACGCAGCAGAAAGAGATAAATATTTTAAATAGTGACACTTTGGCGATCCACGGTTGTGCTAGACAAGGAATAATTAGAAAATAAATTACTTTTTCTTTAATCCTGGCATTTCCAAACATTGAATGAATTATTTGACAAACTCCAGGGCCATACCAGGTTTGTCAATGCTGAGGGGTCCTACACAATTGGGGGTGCTCGAATAAATAAAAGGCTAGGGAAATACAAACAAACAAACTACAGTTCAGAGAAAGTGCTTAATATCTGCCTGGCAACTTTCATAAATCTAAAAGATTTCTGGCTTCACACCAACAGTCTGGTCTAAAAATAGCTTAATCTCCTTGAGAGCAAAGGAGCAATCATCAAAAGCAGACACTGTCCCCCTGGGCGCACATACATGCACACTCCAACAGCCACCACACTCAGACACACAACTTATCCTCTAGCTAATTTTCAAACACTTTCACTAATTCTGTTCTACACAAGTTCGAAAAGCCATGTGCTAAACTGCTGGACTGAGCAGAGGGCACTGGGATGATTTCTTAGAATCAACCATCCTTCTACAGTTTTGGAAGCCGATTTGCATACATGCAAATATGGTTCCCTAAATCCTAATTAATTATACAAATTTATGTGTATACGGTATGATGAATACATACACTATTATTGTGCTGAGAAAACACTTAACCTATTTGGAAGAGAGTACTGAGATTTTAAATTTACCAGTGGTGGGGATGATATCACACACCAGCCAAGGTACAAATTACCCTACTAAGTCAAAACAGAAAAAAGTGATGTACTGTACTTCTAGCATATCTGCAGAGGCTTTCACAGACTCCTGGAACCATGACACGCTTATGGAGAAGACTGTATAATACAGAAAGGTGCTGTATAAATATGGTGTATTTACATCTTATTGATGGCATCATGCTATTTATAGAATGCAGAAACTATATATGCTGTAGATATGCAAACAAGCAAGCTCTGGTTCGAACAAATTAGTTGAATAAAGACATGATACGAAGCTGCTGGCCTGGGCTGAATCTGGCCAGTCTTATATTTCTGAATTTAAAAAAGCATGTTAAAAAATGAAGCAAAGCAGATGGAGTGAACTGGTGAGTTGCAATCAATTTATTGGCTTAGTAGGTGGTGTTAGTGAAACTGACAGGGTTAAAGGGGACAGGGAGTTCCTGAGTCCCAACATGTCTGTGCTTTAACAGCCCCCCTCTGCACACTGGCCTCAGCTCCCCTGGCAGCACTGCCTCTGGGCATGCTGGAGAACCTTTCAAGCACTGATCTTCAAGCTAGAAGCTGCCACAAAACCTTCAATGGAGCAGTAATAGGTTGGCCACACCATCTACCCATGAGAATGCTTGACATGTGTCCATACCACTGAGTTATTACACTGCTCTACAGCCAAAATGCTTCTGAAATAAATGTAGTCCAACTTTACTAATTCTGGGTCACTGAGAACGAAAATGATGCTTAAAATTGTTGATTGGCTCTAGTTTTCAAGATATGCTATTGGGTCAGTATATACAACCCTTGACTTGGGAATGGCGGAGGATAAGTGAGTTATAAAGGGAAGGGATCTCAATTTAAACCAGAAATGACTAAAATACATCTTTGACTGGATCTATGAATAAATCTATGACTGGTTTGGACAGTACTTGCTTTTTAGGCAAAACAATGAATGATGCAATCTGAAGCTGGTATTGCGTCATACATAACATGATGCAATTCATATCATTCCTAGAAGTCACGGATGATGCAATCATAACGAAGCTTACGTCACTCTGCTGAACAAATTGCCCTGTATCAGCTCTAGAAATCATACAGTGTCATGCTCTCTTATTTGTCACTGTTTGATTTTGCAAAGGGACACATTTCTGTTTAGCCAAAGTGAGCAGAGATGCCTCGTACTTGTGTGAACAGTGCAGATAACTTCTGCTATGTTTGTGGTGAAGTGACTTTTGCATCACAAAAGCGCAGTATAACCACTATGGTTAAGAAAGCCTATCACCTTTATTTTGGCTGCAAAATTAGAGATCAGGACAAGAGGTGGGCCCCACACATATGCTGCAATGCTTGTGCAACAAATCTTTGCCAGTGGTTGAACAGGAAAAGGAAATCTATGCCTTTTGCAGTGCCAATGATTTGGAGAGAGCCAACAGATCATACCAGCAATTGTTACTTCTGCATGGTGCCTCCAGTTGGGAAAGGTGTGTCAAAGAAGAAAAAGTGGACTGTGCATTATCCAAACATTCCATCAGCTATACGCTCAGTACCCCACGGAGAAGGACTGCCGGTTCCTGATGCACCAGAATCATTCTCACTTGAGTCAGACGAGGAAGAGGATGAAACTTCTGGTCCTGAACCATCAGTGTCACAGGACCCACATTTTCTCCCATCCTCCTCCTCTGAACCACACCTCATAACACAAGGTGAACTGAATGACCTTGTCAGGGATTTGGAACTACCCAAGAGTAAGGCAGAGCTGTTGGGCTCTAGACTACAGCAGTGGAATCTCCTGGCAGGCTATCAGGGCAAATGGAGCCCATCAATGCTTGCAGACTATTGCTGGACAGTGACAAGAGATGCTCCATTTAATGAATACAAGAGACAAGCCAAGAAGCGCCGAGTAGACACTGAATAGGACTAAACTATGTACATAATAGGTTTTTGCCTTTTGTTTCATAATAAATTTATATAACCCTTTTGCTGATTTTTAAAGTGCTACATAAACAGGACAGGTGACATTATCATGTAAAGCAACCATAAACACATGAAAAGACCTAGGTTTACAATTTATGATTAAAACTCTATTATTTACACAATAGACATGACATAAAATGTAAAAACTTCAATATCTTAGAAACAGTAGCCAATCAGTTGTTTTAATTGTCATATTTGAATTCAGCACATCAAAATACATAATAAATATCACATTTTATCTCTGAGGCAGATGACTTCTCAAAAATTGTAGACCAGTGTTACACTCAGCATAACTGTTGCATGCAAATAGCTGTAGAAGAACAGTGATTGGTTTAGTTATCTATGACAATGATTCTCAAACTTTTGTACTGGTGACCCCTTTCACATAGCAAGCCTTTGAGTGTGACCCTCCCTTATAAATTAAAAACACTTTTTATATATTTAACACCATTATAAATGCTGGAGGCAAAGCAGGGTTTTGGGTGGAGGCACAGACATATCCCCAAATCATCATATGAACTTTCTCCCAGAAACAGGTAAGAACCCAGGAGTCCTTACTCCAACTCCTATGCTCTAAGTGCGTGACACACTAACTGTTCTGGTATTGTGCCCTAACTCATCATTTCTTTGTTTTCCAGCATCTATACTTAGAATGTCTCTGGATGGGTCAGTGTCTGTGGGGACTGAACCTAGAACTTTTAGGATGCACATTTATTGTTTGAGCTATAGGTCCAGGAGCAGATGCCTACCCCATTTTATAGGATTTACCCAGAAGAGGGGAATGGCCATGCTGTGTCAGCATGAGTTATACACTGAAGAAATTCACGTGAGCAATCTTAACTCCAAGTTATAAGAGCTTTTTGTATGTGGAGCTAGATCTGTGAGCTCACAAAGATACCAAGAAGAGACTGATTATGCACACAGGTCCATACAGAGAGTGATCTCAAATTACACCTGTGGCTGAATGAGCAGCCATTTCAGATATCAGGAGCTTGATCTTGTTCTCATATACACTGGGATAAACACCCTGTAATTCTGGCGCGTTCCTCCAAATTTACATCAGCACCACAGAGATCAGAACTGGTCCCAAGTATCCTTCACATATCCTACCCTTTTCCTTCCAGATTCCTCTGAGCCCCTGACTCCTGTAATAGATGTCTCCTTTGCACATGCATGACTCGGCTAAACAAACACTTTTTCCCCCTTCATGCTATTCCCTGCCTACACCTCACTACTGCTCGATCCATCTCAATCTGTCAGCATTTCCAGCCTGAAACCTGTCACCCAATCTAGCCTGGCAGGATGCAGACAGCAAACGCTGGAGGCCCTTGACTTTGTGAGATGCAAATACAGAAGGGAAAGGGGAAAAAAAAAAAAAAAAGACAGACTCTAATTTTCTGATAGGAGGACAAGAACAGCTACTGACCCCTCCATCTGACAGGCATGGGCATAGGCCTATCCAGAATGCTCCAACTGTGCACTTCTTAAAACAGATCCACTTCATGATATTGCGTAAGTGACAGTGGGGCTGGAGAGAAGCAGAAAACGAAAAGGAAATGGGGAAACCAGCACAGTGCCCTATTCTGTGCAGTAGACCATAGCTGTAAGGCGAAGGGTGCCTGCCCTGCAGCCACAGAAACATCTCTCACCCTGCTGCTGACACAAGTGAAGGAAGTTGTTGTCATAAACAGATAGTTAAGGGTTAATGTCTCCTTTACCTGTAAAGGGTTAACAAACAGGGAACCAAAACACCTGACCAGGGGACCAGTCAGGAGACAAGATACTTTCAAATCTCTGTGGAAGGAAGCCTTTGTTTGTGTTTTTTGGGTTTGGCTTTCTTCTCTCTGGGATCTGAGAGTGACTGGACTTACTAGAGGCTCTAATTTTCTATTCAAGTGCAAGTAGAAAGGCGGTTTAGTCTTTTTAATTGGTTTTCTTTATTTGCAAATGTGTATCTGGCTGGTAGAGGTCTAATGTGTATTTGGCTGGAAGTATTTTAAATTGTATTTCTGCTGGAGGAGGCTTTTTCTCCAGTTTCTAGAAGCTGACAGACCCTGTAATAGTCCATCTTGAATTTACAATGATTTTCTTTATTCTTTTTTTTCTTTTATTAAAAGTTTTGCTTTTAAGACCTGTCTGATTTTTCCCCTTGTTGAGGCTCAAGGGAATTGAGTCTGTACATAATAGGGAGGGAGAAGGGTGGAATCCCTTTGTTTTAGATTCACGGAGCTTGAATCTGTATCTCTCTCCAGGAGCCCAGGGAGGGAACACCTGGAGGGGAGGAGAAGGGGAGGGAAATGGTTTATTCCCCTGTGTTGTAAGACTCAAGGAATTTGGGTCTTGGGGTCCCTAGGGAAGGTTTTGGGGGGACCAGAGTGTATCAGGCACTGGAATTCCTGATTGGTGGCGGCTCATCAGATCTAAGCAGGTAATTAAGCTTAGAGGAATTCATGCTGGTACCCCAACCTTTGGACTCTAAGGTTCAGATTGGAGAAAGATACTATGACAGTTGTAGTAGAACCAGAAAAGACTTTGGGGTTCCAGGGAGAGATCTGATGGAGGTGGTTGGTCTTGGAGACTCCCAGTGCCACGTCTTAGGGGAGAAAGCAGAGGTGTTCATTGGAGCCTGCAAGCTCTTCTGGACAGGTACCATGTCTTTGTTTATACTTGTATGGTGCAGAGCAACTGGTGGGAGCCCAAAAATAAATAGTAATACAACTGATGCTGGAGGTGAGACTAGGAAGGACAGTCTGGTAGTTAAGGTGTTGAACCCTGGCCTCCTGAACCCCATTCCAATTCCCTGCTCTGGTAGAGACTTCCTGTGTGACTTTGGCCACTCAGACTCTCTGTGCCTCAGTTCCCCATTTGTAGAATGGGGATAAATATAGTGACCTACCTCCCAGGGGTGTTGTGAGGAGAAATACATTCAAGATTGTGGGGTGTTCAGATACTGTAGCAATGGGGTCCATCTAGGTACCTTCAACAGAGAACCAGACTACAGAGACACCAGTGGTGTAGAGATGAGGGGATAGGATGAGCAGAGCATTGTGATGCAAGCCAGCTGTTTGGGTGAAATAGCAAGTGCAGCACCAACCTTCTAGACTTCGCAAGCTCTTCCAATTTTGAGAAAACAGCCAGCAAGGTAGGAAAGAAATATCATATACCATGGTGACAGGCAGAATATAAGAACCTGAACAGAACAGGGCAGCTTTCACTTAATGATTTGAAATAATCCAACATGTAACTTTAGCATGTAAAGTTGTAAAGGGCCTGGGACCAAGGTGAATCAGAAGCGTTTTAAAAGAGAGCAGTATTAATAGTACTCAAAGACAGAAATTTGCCTCAATTTTTGGCTCAACATGGCATAAACAACAGAATTTGGCCCCAGAGGATTTGTGAACAGATCCCCAGGAAAAATAAAAGCACGGTAAAACAAGGAAGGAGTGTGACTAGCCAAATAGACATAGTGAAACCTAATGAAATGGTCTCCTCAACTTGGCTGTCAATCCAGAAGAGTACCCACTATGCAAAAGATCCAAATCATAGAAGAGGTGGAACTCAGTGTCAAAAGACCTTCCGATACCAGCGAGACACCATTTGATAACAGAGTAGTAGGCCAACCCTGCAGCTAAGGACAGAAGACAAAAACAGGAAACAGGAACCTTCCCTGGATATCTGCGATGGACCGTCAGGGAGAATGAAACATCCCAGGACCAAACGCGAGGAGCTTTTAACTATATGACACTGCAGCTGGAGGAGGAGTTTAAATTATCCAGACATCTGTTGGGTGACAATATGGCTAACCAAAAATCAATACTGAGAGAGTCAGAAGCTACACAGAAAACAAAGGTCATGCGGCTGCTCTCCTGTCATAACATTTTTTCCCAGATCTGGACCTTAGCATCCAAAATATGGGTGTTAGCATGCAAACCTCCAAGCTTAGTTACCAGCTTGGACCTGGTAAAGCTGCCACCAGCCAGGAATTATACAGTGCCTAGCTCACTGTGGTCTCCCCAAAACCTTACCTGGGGAACCCCCAGACTCAGATGCCTTGAGTCTTACAACAAAGGGAAGTAACCCCCTCCCCTTGTTTCCTGGTTACTTCCTCCCAGGCTCCCCTCCCTGGACAATCCTAGGAGATTCCTTGCTTCCAGTCCTGGAAACACAAGTACCGAGAGAGCTAATCTCTCTCCCCTCACCCAGAGGGTATGCAAAGTCAGGCTTAGTAAATCTAACACAAAGATTTTCCCCCTGACTTCTTCCTCCCACCAATTCCCTGGTGAGCTGCAAACTCAATTCCCTGGAGTCCCCACTAAAGAACAACTCCAACAGGTCTTAAAAAGAAAGCTTTATATAAAAAAGAAAGAAAAATACATTAAAAATAGTCTCTGTATAAGGTGAAAATATACAGGGTCAATTGCTTAAAGGAAAAAAAATGAATAAACAGCCTTATCCAAAAAGAATACAATTCAAAACACTCCAGCAACTACACACATGTAAATACAAAAGAAAACAATATAAACTTATTGTCTTACTATCCTTGTACTTACAACTTGGAAACAGAAAATTAGAAAGCCTGGAGATAGAAAAATCACTCTCAGAGCCAAGAGGGCACAGACACAAGACAAAGAACAAAGAACTCACACCCAAAACTTCCCTCCACCCAGATTTGAAAAAATCTTGTTTCCTGATTGGTCCTCTGGTCAGGTGTTTCAGGTTCCCTGTGTTAACCCTTTGACAGGTAAAAGAACATTAACCCTTAGCTATCTGTTTATGACACGCCCCCCAAATTGCAGACAGTAGAAAACCTCACTGGCGGCGATTTCCTCCTAGAACTTTAAAATAAACAGATTAATACAACACATGCACCGTTACATATACCACTGAGTATATAACTAACAGATTTTTACACTTGAAGAACACTTTTTAACTACTGGATTATGGGAAACTCTCACGGGAGAGTGCATCAGCTACTTTGTTAGAAGCTCCTGAAATGTGCTGAATTTCAAAATCAAAATCTTGGAGAGCTAAACTCCAACGAAGAAGTTTCTTGTTGTTCCCCTTGGCAGTATGAAGCCACTTTAGCGCAGCATGGTCAGTTTGTAGCTGGAACCACCGTCCCCAAACATATGGGCGTAGCTTTTCCAGGGCATACACAATGGCACAGCATTCCTTTCCACTGACTGACCAGTGACTTTCCCTCTCAGACAGTTTCTTGCTGAGAAACACGACAGGATGGAAGTTGTGATCCATTGCTTCCTGCATGAGAACTGCTCCTATACCACGCTCAGATGCATCCGTGGTTACTAGGAATGGCTTGCCAAAGTCCGGGGCCCTGAGCACAGGGTCAGACATGAGCGTCGCCTTAAGTTGGGTAAAGGCCTTTTGACACTTATCAGTCCACTTAACTGCATTTGGCTGGGTCTTTTTGGTCAGGTCGGTCAGTGGGGCAGCGATTTGGCTGTAGTGTGGTACAAATCGCGTGTAGTACCCGGCCAAGCCTAAGAAGGATTGAACCTGTTTCTTTGACTTTGGGACAGGCCACTTTTGGATAGGATCTACCTTGGCCTGGTTTATGGTTCCTCGACCCACCTGGTGTCCCAGGTAAGTCACTCTATTTTGGCCTATTTGACACTTTTTGGCCTTAACAGTTTGTCCGGCCTGCCTGATGCGCTCAAAGACCTTTTCCAGGTGTTCGGCCCAGGAGTCAGAAAAAATGGCCACATCATCGAGGTAAGCAACTGCATATTTGCCCAGTCCTGCTAGTAGACCATCTACCAGCCTCTGGAAGGTGGCGGGTGCATTTTGAAGCCCAAAAGGAAGGACCTTAAATTCATACACCCCCGCATGGGTGACAAATGCTGACCTTTCCTTGACAGGTTCATCTAGCAGTACTTGCCAGTACCCCTTGGTTAGGTCTGTTGTAGAGATGAACTGGGCACGTCCCGACTTCTCCAATAGCTCATCGGTGCGTGGCATTGGATAGTTGTCCGGACGAGTTACCGCCTTCAGCTTATGGTAGTCCACGCAAAAGCGTATTTCTCCATCTGGTTTGGATACCAGAACCACTGGAGATGCCCATGCACTGGTAGATGAGCGGATTATACCCAT
Source organism: Gopherus evgoodei (assembly GCF_007399415.2). NCBI lineage: Eukaryota > Metazoa > Chordata > Testudines > Testudinidae > Gopherus > Gopherus evgoodei. The sequence continues at coordinate 82,603,161 of NC_044328.1, forward strand.
CTGTAGCATGTTCTGGATCTCCCATTCTATACCATCTTGGGTGTGAGGAGACACCCGGTAGGGTGGGGTTCTAATTGGGTGAGCATTACCTGTGTCAATGGCGTGGTATGCCCGTTCAGTCCATCCTGGGGTGGCTGAGAACAATGGGGCGAAGCTAGTGTACAGCTCCTTGATTTGTCGCCGCTGCAGACGTTCCAGGGTGGTTGAGAGGTTCACCTCTTCCACACCACCATCTTTTTTCCCTCTGTAGGAGACACCTTCAGGCCACTCAGCATCATCTCCCTGGACTGTAAACTGACAAACCTGTAAGTCTCTGGAACAGAAAGGCTTGAGAGAATTAACATGGTACACTCTGGGCTTTAGTGAGGAATTGGAAAATGCTATGAGGTAGTTCACAGTTCCCAGGCGCTCTTGGACCGTGAATGGCCCTTCCCAGGATGCTTCCATCTTATGGGCCTGTTGCGCCTTCAAGACCATAACCTGGTCTGCTACCTTGAAGGAACGTTCTCTGGTATGTTTGTCATACCAGGCCTTTTGCTCTTCCTGAGCATTCTTTAGGTTTTCTTTAGCAAGGGCTAAAGAGTGTCGGAGGGTGTTTTGTAGGTTGCTTACAAAGTCCAGAATGTTAGTTCCTGGAGAAGGCGTAAACCCCTCCCATTGCTGCTTCACCAACTGTAATGGCCCCTTAACCTCGTGGCCATACACAAGTTCAAACGGTGAAAACCCTAAACTGGGATGTGGTACAGCCCTGTAGGCAAACAGCAACTGCTGCAACACTAGGTCCCAATTATTGGAGTGTTCGTTGACAAATTTACGTATCATGGCCCCCAAAGTTCCATTAAACCTTTCCACCAGGCCATTGGTTTGATGGTGGTACGGGGTGGCAACCAAGTGGTTCACCCCATGTGTTTCCCACAGTTTTTGCATGGTCCCTGCCAGGAAATTAGATCCTGAATCTGTAAGGATGTCGGAGGGCCAACCTACCCTGGCAAAAATGTCCGTTAGGGCCTGACACACAGCGTTAGCCCTGGTGTTGCCTAGAGCTACTGCTTCCGGCCATCGGGTAGCAAAGTCCACAAAAGTCAGTACGTACTGCTTTCCTCTGGGCGTCTTTTTTGGGAAAGGACCCAGAATATCCACAGCTACTCGCTGAAATGGGACTTCAATTATGGGGAGTGGCTGGAGAGGGGCCTTGACCTTGTCTTGGGGTTTTCCCACTCTTTGGCATACCTCACAAGACCGGACATACTTGGCAATGTCCTTGCCCATCCCCTCCCAGTGGAAGGACTTCCCCAATCTGTCTTTGGTTCTGTTCACCCCAGCATGGCCACTGGGATGATCATGGGCTAAGCTTAAGAGTTTCCCCCGGTACTTAGTTGGAACCACCAACTGTTTTTGCGGCTGCCATTCTTTCCGGTGTCCACCAGAAAGAATCTCCTTGTATAAAAGTCCTTGGTCTATAACAAACCAGGATCAGTGAGAAGAGCTGAGAGGCGGTGGGGTGCTCCGTGCCGCTGCCCAAGCTTCTGAAGGCTGTCATCTGCTTCCTGCTCAGTCTGGAACTGTTCCCTTGAGGCTGGGGTCACCAGTTCTTCCTCAGACTGTGGACTTGGGCTTGGTCCCTCTGGAAGCGATGTAGGTGATGGGGTTGTTTCCGATGCTGGTGAACCGCTCTCCGCTGGTGCACCTGAGGGTATTTCAGGCTCTGGCTGAGCCTTTTGGGTATGGCTGTCTGTTGCTTCTGCCAGTTCTGGCTCGCTGGCGCCCTCTGGCATTGAGTTTGAAGCTGTGGTTGCAATTGCTGGTGCTGGTTGCTGTTCCAGTTCCGGGCCTGGGACTGGAGGTGCTGTGGCTGTTTCAGTGGTTGGCATGGAATCCGGGTCCACTACCTCTGTCTGGGTCTCTGGTAACACAGACAGGGCGTCTGTGGACGGCTCAGGAACAGGAATGGGTCTGGAAGCTTGCCTGGTTTGGCTGCGTGTAACCATTCCCACTCTCTTGGCCTGCTTCACCTGGTTGGCCGAGTCTTCCCCCAGTAGCATGGGGATGGAATAATTGTCATAGACTGCAAAAGTCCACATTCCTGACCAGCCTTTGTACTGGACAGGCAGTTCAGCTGTAGGCAAGTCTACAGCTTGTGACATGAAGGGGTAAATGGTCACTTGGGCCTTTGGGTTGATGAATTTGGGGTCTACGAAGGATTGGTGGATAGCCAACACTTGTGCCCCCATGTCTTTCCACGCAGTAACCTTCTTTCCGCCCACTCTCAAAATTTCCCTTCGCTCCAAGGGTATTTGAGAGGCATCTGGGCCTGGGGATCTTTGGTGTGATGGTGGTGTAATGAACTGCACTCAGTTGACGTTCTTTGGGCAGTTGGCCTTTATGTCCCAGTTCATTACACTTGAAGCATCTTCCAGCTGACTGGTCACTGGGTCGAGGTGAGTTACTGGAGACTGGTGAGGTGGAAGAATAGGGTGTCTGTGGCTTTACTTGGGTTGTAGGTGGGGTCTTTGGCTGCCCTCGGTTGTAGGGTTTATTGTCGGTGTGCCCTCTGGGGTATTCATTCCCCTTGACAGTAGCTTTCTTGCTTTCTGCCACTTCCATCCATCTGGCTCCAATCTCCCCCGCCTCGGTGAGATTTTTGGGTTTTCCATCTTGTATGTACCGTGTTATGTCCTCAGGAACACCATCCAAGAACTGTTCCATTTGTATGAGGAGGTGCAGTTCGTCTATGCATTTAACATTGGTTCCTGATATCCAGGACTCATAATTTTTTCCAACGTAGTAGGTGTGTTTGGGGAATGACATCTGGTTTCTACTTTTGGGTTCTGAAACGCCGACGGGTATGATCCGGGGTTATCCCCATTCTGTATCTGGCCTTGGTTTGAAAAATTTTATAGCTGTTCATTTTCTCCTTAGACATTTCAGCTCCCACCTCTGCTAAAGGTCCACTGAGGTGTGGCCTCAATTCTACCATGTACTGGTCTTCAGAGATGCTGTACCCAAGACAGGCTCTTTCAAAATTTTCTAAGAAGGACTCGGTGTCATCACCTGCCTTGTAGGTGGGAAATTTCCTGTGCTGTGGAACAAGTACTGGCGAAGGATTGTTAGGATTGGCTGTGTTCTGTTGCTTAGCCTGTTCTAATGCCATGGCCTGTTGGTGGGCCTCCCTCTGTTTTTCCAGCTCTCATTGGTGGGCTGCATTGTTGGCTTCTTCTTGTTTTTGTAGCCTTTCCATCTCTTGTTTGTGAGTTGCCTCATCTCTGGCCATTTGTGTTCTTAGCAGTTCTATCTGTTTTTCCATTGCTTCCAGCTGTACTGCTTCTGGTTTTCGTGACAGTCTGGTTCCTGTTTTCTTGTGTTGGGGTGCCCTCCGGTGTTTACTGCCTGAACTGCAGGTTCTCTGTTGCCTTTTGAGGTCTGCCTAGCAACAGTGCCTTTTTCCCTTTCTTCCTCTAGCTAATCTTTTAAATGTAAAGTAAACCAGAAAAACCACTTTATTTGCATGTGTACTGTGCTGGGTATTTGACTGTCAATCGGAGTGCTATTGTCTCACAAAAGACCCTTAATAGTTCCTTAATGGTTTCTTGCTTAATATGCAAGCTACTGCCAGGAGAGAACAGAAAAAAAAAATTCTCTCTGGTTCCTTTTAAAACCAAACCCTCTCTGCTTAAAAGCCCCTGGCAGAGAAAAGAAAAATATAATTTTCCTACTGGCTTCTGGATTCTAGATATCCACTCCACTGCATACCATGTCATAATATTTTTTCCCAGATCTGGACCTTAGCGTCCAAAATATGGGCGTTAGCATGAAAACCTCCAAGCTTAGTTACCAGCTTGGACCTGGTAAAGCTGCCACCAGCCAGGAATTATACAGTGCCTAGCTCACTGTGGTCTCCCCAAAACCTTCCCTGGGGGACCCCCAGACTCAGATGCCTTGAGTCCTACAACAAAGGGAAATAACCCCCTCCCCTTGTTTCCTGGTTACTTCCTCCCAGGCTCTCCTCCCTGGACGACCCTAGGAGATTCCCTGCTTCCAGTCCTGGAAACACAAGTACTGAGAGAGCTAATCTTTCCCCCCTCACCCAGAGGTATGCAAAGTCAGGCTTAGTAAATCTAACACAAAGAGACTTTCCCCCTGACTTCTTCCTCCCACCAATTCCCTGGTGAGCTGCAGACTCAATTCCCTGGAGTCCCCACTAAAGAACAACTCCAACAGGTCTTAAGAAAGCAAGCTTTATAAAAAGAAAGAAAAAATACATTAAAAATAGTATCTGTATAAGGTGAAAATATACAGGGTCAATTGCTTAAAGGAAAAAAATGAATAAACAGCCTTATCCAAAAAGAATACAATTCAAAACACTCCAGCAACTACACACATGTAAATACAAAAGAAAACAATATAAACTTATTGTCTTACTATCCTTGTACTTACAGCTTGGAAACAGAAGATTAGAAAGCCAGGAGACAGAAAAATCACTCTCAGAGCCGAGAGGGCACAGACATAAGACAAAAAACAAAGAACTCACACCCAAAACTTCCCTCCACCCAGATTTGAAAAAATCTTGTTTCCCGACTGGTCCTCTGGTCAGGTGTTTCAGGTTCCCTGTGTTAACCCTTTGACAGGTAAAAGAACATTAACCCTTAGCTATCTGTTTATGACACCCCTTCTGCTGTACTAACCCTCCATGTGCTGCAGTTACCCTGAGAAGCCCCACAACAGAGATACACTGCATATAGCTTACCACCTTGGAAGATGGGGAGATAAGAGATGCTGCACACAGAGAAGGATCATGGTTTGAAATCTGCTCCACTCACCAGTGAGTAAGGCATGAGGTGAGAGAGTGTACAGAGAGGAATTCTTGGTACCAGACAGACAAATAGGCACATAAATTATGACAGGACAGAGAAACAGGAAGGGACAGTACACAGAGATCTATAATATCATGGCATCTATGACAGGAGCAGGAGGAGGGAAAAAAAAACACAGAAGGTGCACTGTGGCTCAAACTTTATTCCCAATCTGGCCCAGGTTTATTCAAAACTTGGCAGACCATTCAACAGAACCTGCAATCTGTCTGTAGTTAGTCAAACACAGATGTGATACCTGACGGATTTCTTAATCAAAGAGTCACCAAATCGATAAGAGGAGACACTATTTTAAATTTAGTATAGGTCAGGATCCTGGTTCAAGTGATTATGAGCTAATTCAGTTTGAACTAAATGGAAGGATAAATAAAAATAAGTCTGAAATTAGCGTCCTTGATTACAAAAGCACAAATTAAAAGGAATTAGTGAAGTGTGGGGACTGAAAAATTCAAGGAGCTGTATGTGGAGGAGGAATGGAATTACTTTAACTCAAAATTGAATAAGGTATCTGAAGCCCGTATCCCAAGCAGATTGGACCTTGCAAAGGAATTAAAAACCAAACAGTAAAATTGATTCTTTAGATACAAAATAAAAAGAAAACAAGGAAAGATGAAGTGGGACCACTAAGCACTGAGGAGAGGGTGTAGATTAAAGATAATCTAGGCATGGCCTAACACCTAATCAAATACTTTGCTTCAGTTTTCAATAAGGCTAATGAAGAGTTCAGAGTAATGGCAGGGTGGCTAATAGAAATGTGGGGAGGGGCAGATTATCTCCACCTAAGCATATTAAAAAGGGACTGGCACATGAAATTGCAAGCCCAATAGCAAGGATTTTTAATCAATTCATAAACTTGGGGGTCATGCCCTGTGACTGGAGAATTGCTAATATAGTACCTGTTTTTAAGAAAGAGAGAAAAAAGTGATCCATGAAACTATAGGCCTGTTAGTTTGACCTAAGTTATATGCAAGGTCTTGAAACAAATTCTGAAAGAGAAAGTAGTTACAGATGTAGAGGTAAACAGTAACTGGAACAAAATACAACATGGTTTTACAAAAGGTAAATCATGCCAGTCCAACCTGATCTCTTTCTTTGAGACGAGAACTGATTTTCTAGACAAAGGAAATGCAGTAGATCTAATCTACCTGGATTTAAGCAAGGCATTTGATACAGTTCCACTTGGGAAATTGTTAGCTAAATTGAGAGGATGGAGATTAATAAGAGAACTGAAAGTTGGCTAAGGAACTAGTTAAAAGGGAAGACTATGACTGGTGTGACAGAGTGCTAGGTATGAAAGCCTGAGTCAGCACTCTGTTCACAGCAGCTTCAATCAGGCAAAGCAGATTGGAGCTGACTAAACAGAGCTGTGCCTAATTTGTGGGTGGGACAGGGCAGAAAGACTAATTAAGCCATTAGCCAGAGCCCACAAACAGGCATAGGAAGTAAAAAGTGGGGAAGCAGGCAGTAAGAGAGAGAGAGAGAGCGCGAGCATGCATCTTTAACAAGCAGGGGAGAGCAATGTATGCTGTGAAGGTGGTGGGACTCCTTTATAAATAAACTGCACAAGGTGCTGGACCAGCACAAGGGTCTCTGTGTGGTTTGTAGACCAAGGAGGCCTTGTTACACTGGTCATACTAAAAAACGTGAACTGTCAGGCTAGTGGGAGGTAACTAGTGGAGTTCCCCAGGGACTGGTTTTGGGGCCCAATCTTATTTAACATTTTCATTAATAACCTTGGCACAAAAAGTGAGAATGTACTAATAAAATTTGCATAGGACACAAAGATGAGAGGTATTGCCAATATGGAGAAGGACTGGAATATCACACAAGGTCTGGATGACCTTGAAAACTGAAGTAATTTAAATAGGATGAAATTTAATAGCGCAAAGCCATGCATTTAGGAACTAACAAAAATTTTTGCTAAAAGTCAGGGACTTATCAGTTAGAAATGTCAGAGGAGAAGAAAGACCTGGTGTATTGGTTGGTCATTGGATGACTATGAGCTGCCAGTGTGATGCAGCCATGAAAAAAAAAGCTAATCCTAGGATGCATCAGGAAAGGTATTTCCAGTAGAGATAGGGAAATGTTATTGCCATTATACAAGGCACTGATAAGATCTCATCGGGGACAGTGTGCAATTCTGGTCTCCCATGTTTGAGAAAGATGATGAATTGAAACTGGAACAGGCACAGAGAAGGGCTACTAGGATATCCAAGGAATGGAAAACCGACTTTATGAGAGGAGACCCAAAGAGCTTGGCTCGTTTAGCCTAACCAAATGAAGGATATGGGGAGATATGCTCGCTATAAGTAGAGTAGAGGGATAAACATCAGGGAGGCAGAGAAGTTCATTTAAATTAAGTGCCAATGTTGGCACAAGAACAAATGGATATAAACTGGCCATCAACAAGTTTAGGCTTGAAATTAGATAAAGGTTTCTAACCATCAGAGGAGTGAAGTTCTGGAACAGTCTCCCAAGGGAAGTGCAGAGAGGGGGCAAAAAACCTAGCTGGCTTCAAGACTGAGCTCAATAAGTTTGAGAGGATGGTATGATGAAGCGGGTCATATGCTATTGCAGGCAATCTGCGACTGCTAGCAGCGTATATTTCCAATGGCCAGTGATTGGGATACTAGAGAGGGAGGGCTCAGAGCTACTACACAGAATTCTTTCCCAGGTTTATGGCTGCTGGGTCTTGCCCACATACTCAAGTCTAATTGATTACCATATTTGGGGTCAGGAAGGAATTTTTCCCTGAGTCAGATTGGCAGAGACCCTGGTGGGGGGGTTGCCTTCCTCTGCAGCATGGGGCACAGGTCACTTGCAGGTTCAAAAACTACAGTAAATGGTAGGATTCGCTGTAACTTGAAGTCTTTAAATTAAGATTTGAGGACATCAGGAACTCAGCCAGAGGTTAGGGGTCTATTATAGGAATGGGTGGATGAGGTTCTGTGGCCTGCAACATGCAGGAAGTCAGACTAGATGACCACGATGGTCCCTTCTGGTCTTAAAGTCTATGTTGTGCAATTCAGAGGGCAGAGATATGTATGCATCATGGGCAAGTGCTTCATGAAAAAAGATAACTAGAAAGTGATATTGATAGCCCTACAACGTCATCACCATCTGGTTTTCAGTTTCATAATGAAAGTGGCATAATGAGTTCAACTTCCAGCCTAGAGATTCAGCAAAGTGTAGATAAGCCTTAAGAGTCCAATCCAACTGCCATGACAGTGTAAGGGTATGGCTACACTAGAAACTTCAAAGCGCTGCCACAGGAGCGCTGCCACGGCAGCGCTTTGAAGTGTGAGTGTAGTCGCAGCACCAGCGCTGGGAGAGAGCTCTCCCGGCACTGCACGTACTTCACATCCTCATGGGGTTTAGCTTGCAGCGCTGGGAGCCACGCTCCCAGCGCTGCAGCACTGTTTACACTGGTGCTTTACAGTGCTGTATCTTGCAGCGCTCAGGGGGGTGTTTTTTCACACCCCTGAGCGAGAAAGTTGCGGCGCTGTAAAGCGCCAATATAGCCATGGCCTATAGAATGACTCTCATTGACTTCAACAGGAGATAGACTGGCAACGGGGATATGTCTCTGTATGGAGCCAAGCCTTCCAACTTTCAGCCTACTACAGATTTCTGGCCACTCCAAGATTAGAAGAGGATTTCTCCCTGCCAAAGTTTACAGCATTACAAATTAGAAGCCGAGAAATATCTTCTTTGACACATTTCACTAGGCATGGACCTGAGCCATGAAGGCCTGGCTCCAAAGTGAGGTCTGTACATTCCTAAAGCACAGGAGTGTTCAGATTCATGGCCCTAGCCCAGCCCATTGTAACGATATGGGAGGGTCACAAAGGGATTTTCCATTCACCCAGTTATAAAAGTAAAGGCTAGCCACAAAATTCAGTTAAACATGCAAACTTCCAGGCTTCTTCACATCAGGAGCTTTTGTGTGCAGGTCAGAGTTGGGCCTGAACAAATATTTCAGGCCCAACACAATAGTTTCTAATTAATAACATATTTGCTCCTGAAAAAAAAAAAAATAAGTGGACTCCTAAATTTAAGGATTGAACATATTTTCTTTCTGAGAGTGAACTGTGAGATCCCTGTCTCCTGAGAAATTTGGTCTTGTGCCTTCTAGCTAGGGTGACCATATCTCCCAAAGGAACAATGGGACATTGAGTGGGACTGGCCTGACCCCTTCTCCTCCCCATCCCCTAGGGCTGGCCTGAGGCACCTCCCCCGCCCCCCCCCCGAGGCTGGTCCAAGCCCCCTTCCCGATGCAGGGCTGGCCTGAGCTGCTTACCCCAGCCCTGCCTGCCCCCCCATGCAAGGCTGGGGTTGCTGCTTGTTGCTCGCTCAAGCCTGCCTCCCTTCCTGCATAGGCCTGGTATTGCCCCTTACCCAACCCTCCCTCGCACATTCCATCACACTGCACCCCACTTTTTTTTGGCACAAGTGGGCATTTGTCCCATTTGCTCTTGCCAATGGATCAAGCTAGTAAGAGCAAACAGGACAAATACCTACGTTCATCAAAAAGAGTCAGGACAGCCAGGACAGGGCTTAAAAAAGGGACGATGCCAGCCAAGATGGGATGTATGGTCACCCTACTTATAGCCATCTTCAGTACCAATTAAAGAACACCTGCATAGAATATACAAGACACCCCCATGAGTGGGCCCTCATTCCTGTAAAGGAGATTTTAAAAGCCTCCCAGCAGTGCTCTCTGAATTGTTAACGAGGGTGTTCCATGAGATATGACGACACACTCAATTTTAACCTACCCCTGTTTACCTTCCATGTGCTCTCTCTATCCCCTCTCCCCTGCAAAAAATTTCCTTTGCCCATCTGGCCCATTTTGAAAATTATTTTTAAAACAGAAGTTTTTCCTGCTCCAGCCCTAGAAGTCCTAGGGTCACATTTCAAAACAGGATGCATTGTTTACCATCAATAATATGTGTAGCTATACATGCTACAGTTAGGGTAATCAAAATCTTCTGCCTCAGGGCATAAGCTGATAGGGATAGGAGTCAGAAAGCAACTGATCTCCTTCCAATGTATAGCACTGTCTGACTGACCGGATGCACTATGGGGATATTTTCTTTCCTCTGAAGCATCATGAGCATAAGCAACTTTTGGAGACAGCATATGGAATTTGATGGACCATTAAGCCAAACTGTGTAAATCTCATGTTCTTACTCTCACTCTTCTCCTCATTTACAGCCAGATCAATGTAAAGTACCCACAACTTCAGCTGCAGTCAAAGGGGGTTGAGATTGAGGTACCAAACAAAAAGATATCATAAAATGCAGGCTTACATCTACATTTCAGGAATCACAGCCTAATTCCATAGATACAGCCCAGCCAGCTATCTGCAGCAAGCAATGTAATGAATCTTGCAAATCTTGGAAGAAGGGCTAATTATACCCAGACTAATTTTTATGAAGTTGTTTGCTATGCCAGATCATTGACAAATGGTTTATGCCAACATAGTTCCTAAGTTGTCCATAGGTAGAAATATCTGACATGACTATTACGGCAGTCTGTGCAACTGGTCTCCTGAATCACGAGAGATTGTTTCTGCCGTTTGACTGGGTAACTCCCAAACCTGCAAAGAGCTTTCCAGATACAAATTTGCAACACCACTTTCTCAGCTGAACATTGTTGCAAACAAAAGTTGATGTCTGAATGTTCACAGAATGTGAACAAAACAGGTACAATTAAATATTTTTTTCACATTAATCTATGCAAATATACTTAGATGTGTGTGGGTATATATACATATTTTTTATCCCCAGCAGTCACTCATCTGAGGCTGCTGACATCACAGATTCAGCCTTCTAACTTCCACTACTTCCAACACAATCGTGGCAGCTGGAAGAGAGCTCATATTCAAATAGCAGCTAGAAGAATACATAAAAAATTACTGGCTAAGTAATTGCTTTTTGTATAAATGTTTTTTTTAAGTTTTCCCCAGCATGGAAGTCCTTTTTAAAAGGAATAAATTTACTGTATGCCAATTTATTCAGAGCCTGTAGATTCAGTATAATGAAATCCTCCTAAGTAAATATCTGATAAAGGAGCAAGTGGTTAGCACTTGACCCCAGGAACCAGGATTTCTTGATACACTGCTCTAATGCAAAACAGCAGGAACCTCAGAACTGTTCACACAGAGGAGTCAGGTGACTAAAACCCTCTAACAAAGGTCCTGGCTCCTCAGCGGCACAGGCTGCCAACAGAGTGGGTTGGGTCCAAACGTAAGACTTCACATTTGATCTCCAAGACAGCCAGAACAGGGAGTGCTAGCAAGAGGAGGTGCAGTGCTCTCAAAGGGCAGGGCGTGCTATAGTGGGCTGCATGAAAAACCCAGGATCAGCCTCTTTGCAATGACTGCTGTACCACTGTCACCTTTGCCAAGTGCAGGACGAGACTACAGCAACTGCCGCAACATGTATTGCATTTCTAATGGCCATCACTGCACTAAGCCATAGACGGATTCCTCTTCTCTCTCCTGGTATCCTAGGTTTTGGGTCCCAGCAAGCTCTGGGTGTCAAAACCCAGCCAGGTGCTCCCTGAAGGAGGGTATACTAGAGCATTTGAGAGGGGGAAGAAGGGGAAATCTAATTCCCTCATGTTAAGACCTGCACACTATAACACCTCAGTCCTTCAGAAAGCACTGCCTGTGAGCTCCAAGCCCAGAGAGGGCACCGATAGGTCTTGGCACCTTGCAGGATCAGGCACTTCAGTCCATCTATTAGGGGGCTCCCCCAGTCCCTAGGAGAAGATTGTCTCTGACAAGTTCTTCTGTCAAGGCTTTTTCAGCATCTCCTGCTCCAAGGTGCGTCAGTAGCAGCATGTCACCAGCAGCTGGGAAGGCTGATCCAGTGTGAGGGTTCTACTGGTCCTAGAGAACTTACAGAGGGATCAATCCTGCTCCCACATAGGTGATGGGAAGTTTGGTTACTGGTTGCAACGGGACCTGGATTTGACGCTTGGGAGAACTACTAGACACCTTCACTTCTCAGATGACGGATGCCCTAGAAAAAGCCTGTGTTTGGGCATGAATGCGAGACACCCACTTTCAATTCACCCTGTCCCTCAATCCAGCACCAGGCACTGAAAAGTACAGGAGGGCTTCCTGGAGAAGATCATGAGAGAGTCTCTCCCTGAAAAGTGACATACCCACTAATATTCTACAGGCCAGGTCACAGAACAGTATCTTCTCCTGCTGAGACCTGAACTAAAGCTCCTAAAGTAACTGCTCTACAACTGTAGCTATTGGAGAATTGCTGGCACTAGTTATCTACAGATGATATTAACATCCAGGGTAAGGTATGACTGCAAGGGAAGACAGTACCATTAGCAAAAAAATTAACCAAGAAGACAGTCAGGTGGCCAAAGAGTGACCCCAGGGACTGCCCATCACTGGCCAATTTCTTGTCTTTGTTCTCTCAGTGCTCTGGCTGCTGTCTCTTTGTTTAGTCACTCTTAGTGTAGGCTTTTTGCCAATTCCTAAAAACTCTCTTTTGAGGGCTATACACTCCAGTATCCCTGCTTTAGCACTGGTATCCTCTTTGGTCTCTGTCCCTATTAACTAAAGTCAACTGGCACAGATGGAACCATACCAACCAGTCTACCAGCTACTGCACTGCAGAACAGCTCCTCTCTGCCATGGGCCACATATGTGAGAAATTTCTTCTGCAGCATCTAGGGCAATGCCAGAGCCGCATTAAAAGCGTCTACTGCACAAACTTTGGCCTTCCGTGTTATCTGGCCTTTAAAGCAACATGTCCCAAGGTGCTCCTCCAATCCATTCATAAACAAGCAAAGCCAGTTTCCAGCCAGAAAAAGCTTTAGCCTGATAAACAAAGACAGTAACTGTCTTCCTGTTAAAAACAAGAGAGAGCTCCTGATCCAAAGGGGAGAAATAAACAACAGATAAAGTCTCAAGGAGACAAAGATCTTGAGCTTCTGCCTGGGTGTGACCTGAAAGCTCACGCGGAAGGTGATTATTGTTTATTCATATTACAGTAGTGTCCAGAGGCCTCTAGCGAGGATACGGGACAGGTGGAGGGGAGGGTGGAACTTGCTAAAAAAATACAGCAAAAAAAGATAGTCCCTGCCCCAAAGTTCTCCCAGGGCAGGTTAGCAATACAATGCAACAGGAGAATGAGACAAACCAACGGGCAGGAACACGAGACATAACAATAGCCCAAGCCAGTTCTCAGTAGTTGTACGTACACACACACACCCTGATAGCCACTCTCCACAGGCAGGGTTCTGTAGGCATCACGGCAAGAGTGAGTTTCAAGATGTACAAGAGCACTCAACTCCCATCAACTTCAGGGCTAGTGGAGGATGTTCAGGACCAAGTCCTAATGGGGAAACCAGCAGGATGGCCAGTCGAAATGACCCACCATGAGCTCCATAAGTCAGCATTCGCCTCCACGCCAGAGGAACCCATGTGTGCCAGCTCTCAGCCCCACAGGCTGGGTGCCAAAATAAAAAGATGAAAGATTCAGTGGGGAGGGAGGAAAATAAACCCAGCAACTCTCTCTTTGTATCTAATTTGAAAGTTCCTCCAACAGCATAAGCTGCAGCCAGACAGTCTACAGGATAATATTTATCCTGTGTGTGCGCATCTGTAAATGATCTCCACCACCGAGCCAGAGACTTCTCAGCTCTGCTAATTAATTGCTTAAGTAATTCTCGCCCAGCTCTCTCTGACACAGAGCTATCAGCATCTCTCTCCCCCTCCACTTAGTGCCTTAGTAGCATCGCTTGCTCTGCCTGAAGATCCTTCAAGGAAGCTGACATCCCTTTCTCTCAGCTGAGTGTGTCTCTCTCTCTCACACACACTCTCCACATTTACAGACAGACATTGGTGCAAATTGTTAAGAATCACTAATGCACTCAGACTTGAGACGATAGAGGGAAGGGGTGTGCACTGTCCTCTTCCCATGCCCCACCACTCCTCACCAACTAACAGCGGCATCAATGTATCCACAGGATTTCAAACCACACAAACGCCAGTTTGGGCCTGGTGGGTTTGGTTTCCTGGATTTCCATTCCACCACTTCACTTCTTTACAGATGCTGGGAACATACCTAGGACCCCTGTTTACTGGAACCCAGCTCCCCATAATATACCATTCATCAAACTCAAAGGGTGTCCTGCTGCCACCCACATGGAGCGTGAAATACACAATGAAATGCAAGAAGAGAACAAGAGATGGAACTGAAATCTCAGGGTCTTGCATCAATCAACATACAGTCATTCTAGTACAATAAGAGACCAAGGACGGCAAATGGGCAATGACCCCTTTCCAATCCAAAGCCCTAAGCAGCTACCCATCATGATCCCAATGCATCAGGCTGCACCAGAACCAGATCCCTTACAATCCCAATCCCAGGATATAACCCTAAGAACCCCTCAATGCCAACTGGCAAGGGGCATTACAAGAACACCATGATCCTGGTTCACCAAAGAATATCACGAGGTCTTAAATCAAAAGCCAAAAGGCATGCTGGTCATTAACATAGTTGTGAAATGTATGTACAGATTCTATTTAAGGAGTTGTGTATATATATGGAAAATAAGTTCCTAAAGTGTGTGTCAAGGCAGAGTTGACAAACAGGTTTACTGTCAGATAACAGGTGTTTAATTTACATGTGACAGGTGAATAAACATTGTAAACCGATACACTGGAAGCCCCATTTATATACAAAGTCAACAAGGGTGGTGGTGGTTGTGAAATCGACAAGGAGGCAGCACACCAGAGAATAAACTATGCGGGGTTATCCTAACTCCAGGGACAATGAACTTTTGGGGATATAAGGAGAAAGCAAGGCAGACACCCCTTTATCCTGCACCTAGGAAGTAAATGGGCTGTGTGATTACGTTCATGAAAAACGGGATCACAAATAGCCTTGGCTGGAACACTGCAAAAGACATTTGGAGTGAGAAACTTCTTTAGACAGATTAGCCTGTTAAGTATAGTCTCTAAATATGGCATTGTGATTTTGTTATATAGTAACCCTTCTGTTTCCATTATCTTTTCTCACTACCTCTTCATATTTGATCATAAAAGTATTGTTGTTTTCACCATAAATATTTCTCAGTACTCCGGTATTATACAAGGAGCAGATCCCAAGCTGAAAAACACTCAAGCTGGTATGTACACTGTTCCCTTGGGGACCACAGACCTGGTATTACTGTGAGTGGTCAGTGGAGAAGGGGCAGGACACCCCAAAGGAACACTTCAAAGGGGCGCTGGACTGGGGTGCACCTAATGTTAACTTGCAAGGTACAGCAAGGGCTGGCACAGCCCAGAGGAGAGTGTCTGGGTGTCTAGCAGACTGGTAGCATCAGTGAGCTGATACCCAGGTTAAGTGCAATCAAGTTCCCCCTGCCTCCAGCGAGAGGAAAAAAGTCCTGGGCACTCCAAGAACCAGGACCTGCCTAGGGATGGTGACCCCACTATGAAAACACTCCTGGGACCACCCAAAGACAGCACCTCATTAAAATAGTGACGCCATGACTGCACATACGTGGCGATCCCATATACTATTATTAACAATCACATTTTGTGATAGCATATAGTCAGCAGTGACCCCACTGATTTAAAACAGATATGAAGAGCGTCACTGGATATTTTAAACAGGCAAACACCAATTCAAATCTCACACTGACCAAGAATCACCACCACCAGCCAACCAGTATAGAATGACAGCCGGCCTCAGGTCAGTCCCTAGCAGACAGACAGTTGCCCCCACCCCAACCAATGCAATGCCTTGGCTGGCGACCATGTTTGAAACCATTTTCTTAAAACACACCTATGGCTGTAACATGCTTTGCACCCCTGCTTAATATGGTTACAAAATCGTGGTACAGTTGTACTAGAATCCTGCATGGACGGGGTTAGGTGACAGAGAAATGAGACTGCTAGCAGAAACTAGAGTGGCTGATGCTAAGACCATGCTAGCTGTGATCAGAAACAGTTCTCTAGCATGCTTGGCCTAGAGCCGTTTACGGGCTAGTCCGTCTGTGCTGATACACAGCCAAGGCCCAGTCTGTGCCCTTATTCGGCAGTTTCAGCAGACAAGCTAAGGACAAAATGCTTCTGGAGACTGCAATTCCTCTTTTGCCCCTGGAGCATACGGCTGCAGGTCAGGGTTGAGGCAAAAAACAAGAGAAGCTTGACCTGCTGGTCTATCTACAGTGTGGATAAATAGAGGCCATCAGTTCCCAGCTCTGTCATCCTGGCATCTTTCACAAGCACTGAATTCCCTTTTTTAAAAGAAAAAGGAAGGCTATATTAAAAAGTGTACAGACAATCCAAACGCCTGGGTGAGAGTCTTGAGCGAGGTTAAGAATATCTTTACAGTGGCACTAAAGGTGAATGAACACCAGAGCTTTTTGATTTCCTGCCTGGTTTCAATAAATGTTGCACTCACAGGCACCCAAGGGACTGCTGTGGTTTGTCAAAACCAATTAATTTTCTTCCTCAGAATGCTGCAGGCTCCTCAAAATGTCATTTGAGAGCTAGCACGCACCCGAGGAGGGAAGCCAGTGAAAAACTGCAGCTCTGGCTGCAGAGCTCAGTGATTGGGGCCACGGCTCCCCACACCCCAACTCACTGACAGACAGAGAACACAATGGGAGCCCAGCAGCCAGGCCGGGGATGAAGACAAGAATAAGCTCAAAGCAAAGGCACCATAAACAGAATAAAAGCAACGTGAGCAGAATTAAGGAGTCTCTCCATACAGTGCATCCTATGAGCAAGCTTCCAAGAAGAGAATTCAAAGCTCAGAGTTGTTTCTCTCATGTGCATTTCCAAGCATCAAACTTTGTTGCGGGAACTTGCAATGGTCACAAGAGTTACAACTGAAGCCCCTATTAATATTAAAAGATACATGGGAGTTTTGTCTGGTATTTAGAACATAGGACTTGAGGTCAGGATCCCTGGGGTCTGTTCCCATCTCTGCCACCGATTCACAGTATGGACCTAGAGCAAGTCACGTCTCTGTGCCTCAGTTTACCCATCTCTAAAACTTGGAGAGAAACCCTTACCTACTTCAGAGTGGCAGGAAGCAAGAGCAAGTTACATTTAATCACATTGGGATCAAAGACAAAATACACTAGAGGGGAGGCCAGTATTATTAGGTCAGGATTTCTTTTTTCAATAGATACCAAAGCAGCAAAGATTCATCATATACTGGATGTTATGGCACAGACTAGATGGCATGAACGTTCTCTTTATATTTACCTCTAATATTAAACAGCCAGCATTTATACTAGAGTGAATACTTCGAGTAATTACTACCTGGGTGAAGTCATAGGTCATCCCTTTCCCTTTGTAAATTGGAGGGGGAAGGAAAGTATCCATTTCCATGTGCCTCTTCATATCTTCTGCAAAGGAGGGTGATGAGATATACCACCTGCCCCAGGACTCCTCCCTGAGGTTGAAGCAGCCCACAAATGAATTCTGATACCTAGCACTTTTACAGTAGTTTCTATCAACTTCATTATCCCCATAATACAGATGGAGAAACTGAGGCAAAGAGAAGTTAGCCAAAATGTTCAAACTTGGGTGCCCAAATAAGAGTGACTGATTTTTCCAGAGATGCCCAGGACAAGCTGCTCTCATTGGCTTCTGTGGGAATTATGGGGCTTAATCTCTCTGATGGTCAGGCCACTTTTATTCAGATTCCTAACTGTGGGAACTCAAATTTGCACATTTCACTTTATGCGATTTGCCCAAAGATCACAAAGTCAGTCAGTGGCAGAGACTGCAAAGGGGGCTGAGCAGCCAACTCCCTAAAGGTCAGTGGGATCTGCAGACCAATCTTCTCTGAAGATCCCCATCCAGGTCTCCCAACTCCCAGTCCCATACCCTGCCTACAGAGGGCTGCATTGAAACACAACCCCAAAGCTCTACCAATTAAGCAGCAGCAGACTGAGCAGCAAAGTGAGTTCTATTGTGTAACAAATCTTTCAAAAAACAGCCCAGGAATAAATCCCCTTTTCCTTTCTCTCTGCTCACCAACTGTAGTTTCTTCTATGGGCTTACTTACCTTTGAGAGTAATCTGGCATTTACCAATACAAGCCTCTTTATGACAGAAACACAGCTCCCCCAGGCACATAAACCCATTGGATATGCTCTCTCCTCCCCCTCTAGGTACCTGGCTTTATAGCTGCAACGGGGAGCTGTGCAAATCTGCCCCCTCCTCCTCTTTTGCTGGAAGGCAAGTCTTTCCACAGAGGCCCTGAAGATGAGAACTAGTGCAACTCTGAGAATAAGCTTCTAAAATCTCTTTCACACCACTAGCACCACCCGTTTGAACAACAGCCTCCCAGCTAACCTGAAGCCTTTCTCCATAGAAATTGCAGTCACCTCCCACCATCGTTCCCTTGAACATTTATACCATGTTTGGATAAAGACTTGTTTTGGTACTCTTACCCTGTAATATTTATATTACTGTAAGTGCCCATAGGCCATGAGCAGGCTGGTCCCCTTTGTGCTGGCTGTGGAAAAACATATAATAAGTGACCTTCCCTGTCGCAAAATGCTTACAATCTGAATCTTAAAAGGCAAAAATATCCCCACCTCAAACCAACAAACAACAACAACAAAAATCACGAGACAGAGGTCAAGGGTTAAAATTAAGAAAAGGTGATAAGAGACAGGACAAAGAGGAGCCCAGCCAGCCCAGATCCTAAATCCCTTGGGGGACTTAGGCCTCTTTTGACTTCAATGGACTTGTTCCTTAACATATATTCCACAGGGCTTTGCTCAGGCAAGTTGAAAACGACACAAGTGATGGAACTTCTGCTGCTTCCCATGGGAGATCACTTCACAATGTAATACATTTCCCTAGAAGGCAGTTTCTCCCAGCAGTGGAATTTTCTAACACCACCACCACTAATTCCCTGCTCTTCTATTCCATAGATCTGAAGTGCTTTACACAGGAGTTTAGTATCATTATCACTATTTTACAGATGGGGAAACGGAGGCACAGAGCAGGAACATGACTTACCCACGGTCACCAGTAGACCCAGGAATAGAACGCAGATCTCCCAAGTCCCAGTCCAGTGCTTTGCCCACTCAACCAGACTGCTTCCTTCAGGGGGCCCTGCCCGTGTCAGTTGCCCATCTTGCCCAATGAAATGCTGACAACTATTGTTCTGTAGGAAGCTTTGCCTCCACGCAAGAGGAGGATTTTTCCAGTATCAGGAATTTGAGGGGAAAGGAACGATGGCTCGCTGGTTTGCCTGCCTTCAAATCACAGGACAAGCAGGGCTGAGCACTGAATTTTCAGCAAGTGTACTGTTCCAAGTCACATTCCCATCTGAAGTTGGGCAGGAAATGGATATTCCACTACAGTAACTCCTCACTTAACGTTGTAGTTACATTCCTGAAAAATGCAACTTTAAGTGAAACGATGGTCAACATCCAGTTTTCCCATAAGATTTAATGTAAATGCGGGGGGGTTAGGTTCCAAGGAAATTTTTTTTGGGGGGGGTAGACAAAAGGCATTATACACTGTACAATACTGTACTGTGATGGGGAGGTGCCTCTGACTTACCCCTGGGACTCAGGGCTGGGGGTACAGGGTCTGGGAGGGAGTTAGGATGCGGGAGGGTGCTCAGGGTGGGGGTGCAGGATACAGGGCTGCCCAGAGGATTCAGGGAGCCTAGGGCAAAGCAATTTCAGAGGCCTCTTCCATAAAGAAAAAGTTGCAATACTATAGAATGCTATATTCTCATGTCCCCCTCCCCCCACCTCCGGCAGCCCTGGCGGGAGGAGGCCCAGGCCTGGAGAAGGCAGGAGGTACAGCTCCTGTTTGGGGCAGGGGGTGTGCAGGTGGCTCTCTGCAGCACGGCACCGCCCCCCAAGGCTGCGATTCTGGGAGCTGCCCCGCCCCCAGCAGGCAGGGCCACCCAGAATTCAAGGCTTTAGGGGCTGCAGGGCCCTGGGCTAACAGAGCCCTGGCCTGCAGCTCTAAAGCCCCTTTCAGAATGCAGCCCTGCAAGTATGGGACAGAGGACTTAGGAGGAGCAGGGGCAGCCACGCAGCCAGCGGCTGGAGAGAAGAGATGCTTTCCCCTTCAAAGCAGGGCCCCTTAGCCCAGGGCCCTAAAAGCCCCTGCATTCCAGATGGCCCTGCCTGCTGGATGGGGTAGGGGGGTAGCTTCTCCACTCGCTCCCTCCCTCCCAAAAAGTTCTAAGCGCTGCCAAACAGCTGTTTGGTGGCAGGGGGGAAGTGCTGAGAGGGGGGAGGAGGAGGCAGAGAAGAGGAACTTGTGCAATGCTCCCTTGTAAAGTCAGACGAATGACATTATAAGGGAGCATTGCACAACTTTAAAAGGACTATGTTCCCTAATGGAGCAGCGACGTAACTTCGAAACAACGTTAAGCAGTAGGACGTTAAGTGAGGAGTTACTGTATTTTGAATTTTTTTCCATTCCAAAATGGAAAGAAAAAACAAAAACAAAAAAAATCTCAAAATTTCCCACAGAACAAGATGATATAATTTGGGGTCAACTGAAATATTTTGTTCCTATTTAGACTTTTTAAAAATAAAATTTTTTTTTGAAAGATCAATTTGAAACAAGAAACCAAAATGTTCCACTCCAAGAATACCAAAAGGGGATGTGTCAACATAAAACAAAGCATTTTGTTAATTTTGTTTACATGGGTGCGGGAAGTAAGTCAAAATTGAATGTTTTTCTAAACATTTAGATTTTTTACAAAACAGTATTTTTGTTGATCAACTGTTTTGATTAAAAGTTTCCCACCAGCTCTACTCACAACCTTTTCAGCCATCCCCTTAGTCTTTGAACAAGGTGCTCTGGTATAAACAGATCACAGTCAAAGATCAAAAAGGGAAAAAACCTGAAATCAATCAATCAATGTCAGATGCTGCTGGTTCAATAATTTTTAACCTTTAATGATTAAAAAGAAATGAAGACTCTATAAAACTGGCAAAATTATTGCAAGCCCAAAAGCTGCTATGAAACAATGGAACTCATGCAAATTATGCAGGTCAGAAGTCAGAGGTGCCCCACCTTAATGAGAAACCATAAATATACTCACTTAACAGGCAAGTTTGCAGCTGCAATTTACAGGGCTGAAGCCTCACTCAAATGAAAAAAGCAAATATGTCCTTGAGGAGTCATCTATCCCAGACCCCTCATTGCATTTTAATGCTGCCATCTTGTTATTTCCTACATGTGCCAAGACGGGCTATATAAAGAGGGACATCCTCTTTAGTGTACTTGGGAGCATATACTCATGTTGAAATGTGCAAACAGTCTCGGATCACAGGACAGCAATGCAGATTTCTCCCCATGATGGCATCTGAGACCAAGTTTTGGCTTGACAACCCAGGTGGGGACAAGAAAGGGAAATACCACCGCACCCCCAGCATTTCTGGGTGGAAAAGGCAACGCAGTTCCTCCAGCCTCAATTTATCTTGGAAGTCTGAAGCCATGCTGGACATCTTAAAAAAAAAAACAAAAAACTACACACACCTCCTTCTTTTGATTCCTGATCAGCTCCACTCACAGGAGATTGTGTCCCAAGCTACATCAGTTCCCCTGCTGAGTGTAAAGGAAAAGAACCATTTGGAGAGAATAATAAGATAATTAACTTTCCATTAAAGAATAATGTGTGTGTGTTTTTAAAGAGGCAAACTTTAACAATCTCAGCCTATGGATTCATTTTGCATTCAGAAGATTTGTTTTGGTTTGGTTTAACTGCTGCCTGAACCTAATAGTTTAACCTAGTATTAAAATGGAGGGTCATGTGGTTTCTTGGTGTCTCCACAGTACAAGCACAGAAACCAGGTAATTAACGGCACTAGAATGCTGTTCATGCTCTCATTGTTCCCACAGGTGTACAGTGCCAGCACCCTAGATCATAATGGTTTTGTTCAACAGTCATTAAGATCTCACATGCATTGCCACTGGGCGTCTGGCTAAAAATTCAACATTTGTTGGAAACTTCAGGAAACAGGGCTGTGCATCCGAGAGATGTGCGCGTGCGAACATCAGCATCTGCTGAACACTGGGCCTGTCCCCTCATCGACAATACTGGGGGTAAATCAGTTAAGTCAATGGAATCTGTGTCATCAGACCACGATATTGCCAGCTTGACGATTAGCTGAAAATGCATCCATATTCAAGCCTAGTTCTGCCAACCAGAGGAGGTTACAAACAAAGTCTTTGGGAACTATTACTATACCAGGTCAGGGACAGGAAAAGACTCTGCCTCTGCATTCCAGGTCTGAGATATGCAAACACAGCCCCTAGGAGAGGTTTCTACACTGGATCATGGCCCAAACAGCCATGCACAGTCAGCACCTCTTAACACCTCCACTTTCATGAAGGAGGGTTCAGCAGTCTCTGTGGCACTTTCCTAAACCCTATCAGTGCCTCTGGGGTCTGTTCTGGGCAAGCAAGGGAAGGGGGGCTGCTGGAGGAAGGAGTCAGCCAGCCAGCCCTTAGAAAGAAGTGGGTGCCCTCCTTCTGGCCCTCCAAAAGTTATTCAAAGATGATGGATGATACAGCTTGGGGGAGGCCACAATAGGGGTAGGCTTTGGGGACTTGGCTCTGTGATGAACTGGGAATGTTCTTAATGTTTGCTCTGAATATTGTGTTGGTGCCTCAGTGTTCCCTATGCAATTCTTAAGTATCTAGGTGGTGGAATAAGGGTGTGTGGTTGCTACAGAGCAAAGAGCCAGTGCACCCAAATGCCTGACACACTGTTTCCTAGCAACTGATGGCCTGGGCTCCTTCTCTGCAAAGGTGCCAAATAAAGGTGTTGGAGACAAACAGATCAGGTGACCTTCTGGCCCAGGGAAAGGGGCTGAGCAGAGAGAATGGGCTGGAGGGGCTGGTTGGTCTGGAGCTGGCTGGGGACGAGGAGTGAAGTGCAGACGTGGGGGTCTGGCTCACCGCCTCCCAGAATGGACCCAGCCAAGGGGTCCGGTTCGCTGTACCTACAAGCTCTGTTTTAGACCCTCTTCCTGTCATTGAATAAACCTCTGTTTTACTGGCTAGCTGAGAGTCACGTCTGACTGCAAAGTGGGGGTGCACGACCCTGTGGCTTCCCCAGGACTCCGCTGGGGCGGGCTTGCTGTGGCAAGCGCATGGAGAGGCAGAGGATGCTGAATGCTCCAAGGAGAGACCCAGGAGGTGAAGACGTGTGAACTTCTTGCCCTGAACAAGTCTGCTCCAAGGGAGAGGAGGCTCCCCAAAGTCCTGACTGGCTTGGTGGGGAGCAGTTCCAGAGCATTGCCCGGGGACACCGTGACAGGCTCTAACAGCACTGCGTTGCCAGGGAGCTAGAGAAGGGACAGTGGCAGTGGGCTTGCACACACTTGGATGCAGCCTCCCACAGGAAGGGTTCTGGGTTGAGCCTCAAGGCCTCTTCCCAGAGTAGCACATCTCTTTCTCCATCATAGCCCTACCACCTTCCCACAGGCACGGATGCCCTTAGGAGAGTGCTAGCTGTGTGCTGGAGCTCTGGGACATACAGTGCCTTCTAAAGCAAATCAGCGCCACACCTAACCACACTGATGCCAAAGCCTAACAGGCACAACCTGGCCCAAGCCCCGGGAGGCAGGTCAGCCTGTAAGATACGTTCACTAACAAGTTTTGTTGGAGTTTCACTGGATGGTTTTAATGTTGAAGCCTGGAGTAAGTAGAAAACAGACATACCTAAACTGACTCTTCTTTCTAGCACTTGGGCTTTGTGCCATGTGTCACATTTTGGTTCAGGATTTCCCCACCTCCCTCTGTGTTACAACAGCTGGTTGGGGGAATTTTGACAAGGCCATATTCCAGCAGAATGTCCAGTTCTATCAAAAACAAAGTTCATGAAACTGGGTCAAGAAACTGGGAAGAAAACCAGGAAAAAAAAAACTTCCACTAGTGCAAAACATACCGATTTGACATTCTGTAACAAAACATTTCGATCTTTCATTTTGAAGTTAGAAACGTCCAAAATAAATGTATTTGGCATTATAATATTGTGACAGACCCAGACCAGTGGGGTGCAGGAGTCTGGTAGAGGGCAAATATACTGGTCACTAAGCCCACGTCCAGACTAACCCGCGGCATCGGTGGGTTAAAATCGATTGCTCGGGGATCGATATATCGCGTCTAGTCTGGACACGATGTATCGATCCCCGAGCGCGCTTACATCGATTCCGGAACTCCATCAACCCGAACGGAGTTCCGGAATCGACATGGAGAGCCGCGGACATCGATGCCGCACCGTCTGGACGGGTGAGTACCTCGATTTTAGAAATTCAACTTCAGCTACGTTATTCACGTAGCTGAAGTTGCGTATCTAAAATCGATTTTAATACCCTAGTCTGGACGTGGCCTAAGTGAGTAGTTTTCTGTTCCCTGAGTGACCAGAGCAGGGTCTGCACTAGAGTAATCAGGAACTTGCTAGAACCAATTCAGGCAGACAGGCTGATTAGAACACCTGCAGCCAATCAGGGCAGGCTAATCAGGACACCTGGGTTTTAAAAGTAGCTCTCTTTCCAGTCAGATGGGGAGGAGCCAGAGGAGAGGAAGTGCGTGCGAGGAGCTGGGAGCAAGAGACACAAGGAGCTGAGAGTGAGAGGGTGTGCTGCTGGAGGACTAAGACGTACAAGCATTATCAGACACCAGGAGGAAGGTCCTGTGGTGAGGATAAAGAAGGTGTTTGGAGGAGGCCTTGGGGAAGTAGCCCAGGGAGGTGTAGCTGTCACACAGCTGTTACAAGAGACACTATAGACAGCTGCAAATCCATAGGGCCCTGGGCTGTAACCCAGAGTAGAGGGCGGGCCCGGGTTCCCCCCAAACCTCCCAACTCCTGATCAGACACAGGAGGAGTTGATCCAGACTGTGGGGGAGATCACTGAGGTGAGCAAATCTGCCAATAAGCACAGGACCCACCAAGGTAGAGGAGGAACTTTGTCACAATATATACAAAAGTACAATACAAAAATAAACACAACACATTTTGATTGACCCACAACAGCTCTTTTCCTCCTGGAAATTTCCTTCAGAGAATTTCAAAAAAGTGTTCAGTTTTTGTTCTGACTTGCATTAAAGCCAAATTTCAAAATCTTAATAAAACCCTTTGCAAAAAAATGGAACTTCCATCCTCTGCACAGCTCTGGTTACAATGTGTCTTTCTGGACAGTGACTTCTTTCAAACATGGGGTCTAACCTCCTTAGACACTTTAATACAATGAGCAGGAGCACAGGCAAATGACTAGAGCACATTACCAGCAGAGATGATGCCAGGTTTTGTCACAACTCCACTGCATGGCCTTTGCCAATTCAATCTGCCTCAGTTTCCCCATGTGTAATAGATCCACAGGGAGGATGTGTGGCTAAAATCATTCATATCTGCAATGTGTATTGAGATTCTGGGCTGGAAAGCCACAGAAGAAAGCTAAGTGTTTTGTTTTGTTTTTAAATTGAGGAAACCAGTTTGTGATCTCATTTGTTGCAAGTGAGATAAAGTGTTACATAAATCACCATAGTTCAGTCAGATCCTCCTATTACTAAGCATTTCCAGGGACTCTCAGCTTTCCACTCACTCAGCTCATGGAATAAACAGACCAGAATGTTCTTTAGCCTGTTCAGAGCCTGCAAACTGGGGAATCTTTCCTAAACTATTGTTTTAAAGGCAGGGAGGACAAATATTCATGTTTCCATGATCAGTCCCCTTGGCAAAGGGCAGATGACTAGAGAAAATGTATCAGCCCAGGAACAAAATCAAGTTTTATCAAAGCCTGTACAAAAATCAATAATAATCTGAAGAGCTAGAGGGCACACCTTCACTTCCCCACCTTCACTTCAAAATATTGCAGAGCATTTTAAATTCACAACTTCCTACTAAAAGAAACAAGTTTCTAGCCTAACATGTGAGACTTCTAGGCTGCTTTGCCCCTTTGTTGTAATGTGCTGGGCTCTCCCCTGCTAAAAGGGGTGTTTCTCCCTCTCTCAGAGAAGAGCTCCTGTATCCACCAAGTCAACTGGGCTGCAATCTGCTGTACAGACTCACCCCTTCCAACCTCCTCACTGGGTTTGCACCAGCCACTGGAAGGGATTTAACGAGGGGTGCAAATGCCACGGAGTGAACATCCACATGCAGCTATCCCCTATGAATTATTCAGACATATTAGCCTCATTATGCAAATGAATTAAAAGCTGGAGCATATGTTTCCCTGACAGCTCTTAGGATGGATGCAATACACTCTAAGTGGAGAGGAAGGGTGAAGAGGAGGAGGCTGCCAGAAGGAGCCACTTGCAAAGACCCTTGCAAGTGTGTGGCCCCGCTAAGCTGCTGCGAGGGGAACATTAAAACACTCCCACTCAGTAATACATAGTCAGCTTTGCACTCAGTGTTGAGCAGACTGCTGAAGCTGTTGAACGGCCTGGGCAGATTAAAATAAACTGGCATGTGTTTATCTGGCATCACACACTTCACCTCCCCAAACAAGAGGAGCAGGAGAGGGCAGAGCAATGGCATTTGGAAGCAGCATGTGCATGCATGGGGGGGAAAAGAATGGTGAATACCAGCTTAAATAGACAGCACATGAACCTTGCTTCCTATAGGTGGGGGAACAGAAGTAGGGGGCTGGGTATCAGCACAGGCTGGCCAGCATCGCACCAGGATGCATAGTCCCTATTCCCAGCTAGCACCTCCTGGGAAGCTAGCTGTCTGAAAGTGGGAAGGAAAGGGGTGGAAATTAGTCAGAACCCCATCTCCTTTCTCAGCACAGAGTACAATGCACCCACAACATGGGCAGCAGAGTTACTGCTCAGGATTCTGACTCCAACAAAAATTCCTTCTATGGGCTCTAGCTACAATCCAGTCCCTAGGAACCCTCCATACTTAAACACACCTCAGCACGCTCAGGATAGATTCTGGCTTTTAAGATGGGCAAGACCAACCCCTTCCCCATCACCAGGGGATGGTTTTAAAGCATAGTCTAGTGGCTAGAGCACTCGACTGGGAGTCGAGACACTTGAGTGGCAGCGCTGGGAAGAGAACCCATCTGATATAAGACCTTGGCCAAGTCATGTTCCCCCATGTGCATTTCTCTGTTTCCCCTTCCATCCACGGTCGTCTTGTCTATTTAGACTGCAAGCTTGCTGGGGCTGGGGCTGGGACTGTCTCTCAGTATGTGTCTATACTGCTTCTAGCACAATGGAGCCCTGATCTCTGTTACTGTAATACCAGTTCATTTTTACTAACGCTTGGACACTGTCCAAATCCCTACCACTACTCCCTGAATTCCCAGTGAGAGTCCTCCTCACTCAAAGGAAATTAAGGCAAGCAAAGCAATGCTCCATCATCCCCAAGGCAGAAGACAGATCCGTTCCACAGCCCCCTGCCCCAGATAGATCAGCATTCAGGCTCACAAACAGGTAACAATACCTGGCTACAGAAAGCATCCTCCGTTACCTGTATCGTTATCATTAGAAGACTGAACAGAAACATACTGGCAGCTACCCTCACAAAGGTGCTTCTCATCCACTGATGTCATTAAAAAAAAAATCTCTGGTTCTTTACAAATGTTGATATAGGGGCTGCAACAACACAGAAGGGTGAAAAGCAGCACGTTGCAGAGAGACATGAGAAGGACAAAGGCAGGAGCTACAGTGGGTTCATGCACTCACCCTTCAGCTCTGCAGACCCAAATCCAAATCTTTGCTCAGAACAAAGACTTTAAAATACACTGAATCCTCACTGGCGCACAGCCAACTCCGACAACTTGGTGGGAAGGTAGGTCTCAGCTCATGAAAAGGCCAGGACCAATGTGTACAAGCAGAGATGTATGAACATGTGGAATTCAAACAGCAGGTGGTGCTGGCGAAGCTTGCACAATATCTGGCCACACTATCCTCCCTCCCCAGCCAGTGCTCAAGTACCTCACTTCTACAACCCCACAATATTAACAAATAAGAGAACTTCCAGGCAAGCAGGGGTGCCAGACTGTCACATAAAAGGTAAAGAGTTGGGAAAGCAGAGCACAACAAGAAGTGAAAGTCCTGATGCAGTCAAACAAAAAAAGCCACTGAAGAAAAATTAGATGTCAGTTTAGGAGAGACTGGAGCCATCTCTCTGCTCCACGGTGCTCAGCAGATCCTTCGAGGGAGGAACACTACATCCAGAATGCCACACCCGCCACCAGGGGATTGTCCGTAAATAGAGGAAGCCCTCCATGGGATCGGCATGGCTATAAACTCACGCCTTCCCCCATCCACCCTGTTCAGTCTCTGCTTTCCCCAACATTGCAGTGACACCTGTAGAGGAGGATCAAGCATCGATGGGCTGGAGGGCAGCCGGCTGCTGAGCTCTGCCAACAAGCTGCTCCTCACACCCAGCTGACGGCTCAGCTTTTCGGGCCATCTGGACCTTTATGGACTGGGTGTTTCCTCATTACCATCAGGAGACAAAAAGGGCAACGTGATTTGCAGGCAGCAAGCTGGTGCTGGATGAAAAGGACGCAGGGCTGAGCCAGTCACCACGACCTACTTCTCTGGAGAGGGTGGTGGAGGCAGCCTGCTGGATTCGAGAGGGGATTGTCAGCTTGGTTCAGCCGATTGCAGAGGTGGGAGGCAGGGAGGGACCCTGCACCTGCTCTACTCTGCCTGTCCCACAGTGCCTCACTGCTAACCCCCACCTGTCAGAGTAACACCGACACAAAGACCTTCGGAGCACAATGTCCCCGGGGTCAGCCTTTGTGCCTGTCCCTGTGGCATGCCCCATGGTGGCAGGCAAGCAAAGGGATCCCAACAGTCACAACTCTACCGCTGGGTTTTTCTTCACCTGGCTGTGAGGACTGCAGCAGAGGATCAAGGCCGTTACTCTGAGGGTGAAAGTGCTGGGGAGAGGTAAGGGGGGCAGATGACACTGGTTTGAGGCACTAGCCTTTCATATTTGGAGACTTGGGGTCACATGCAGTTTAGTTAACAATTGAGAAGAACCTGGCAGTCTCATCGGTTTCACAAAAAATAAAGAACATTGCACAATTTGCAGCTGCTCCTAACAGGTCAGGCAGCGCAAATGCAAGACTGTAATGTAGACCAATATTGAGGTGCATTGCCAGATTTGTGAGAGATGTCCCATGACAGGAATTGCAGGAGAGCACCGCAGGTCAGGACTGAGCTGCTTTGGCAGGAGGGAGTTTACACAGCACCTGCGGGCACTGTGCCTGCCTCAAGTCTGTGACACGAGTTCCTCTGCCTTTTATATTTAAAATTTATGAATTTCTTATTGTGAATCCAGGGTACTAATAGCACTACATGAGTCAAGCATGGTGCAAGCAAGCTCTATGTAATGTACCATACTGACAAACAGAGACCTGCTGAGGTACCTCAAATCAACCCTGACTACCAGCAGACAGCCCCTCAATCCTGAGCCACAACCCCTCTGATTCTAGTCCTCCCCCACAGCTCTGCCAATGCCACTAACCTTCAGCCCCACCCCCTACACAGTTCCATCAATGCCCTTCAATCCCAACTCACAGCCCCACTGCTACTCCAGTCCTGCGCTCCCTAAGACCTACACACACATGCACACCTCTGCCAACGTACCTCAATCCTGCCTGCAGCATCTGCTGCTATTCTAGTCCTGGGTCTCTTGAGCATAGCTCCAAACTCTGTGGTGCTTTTTGTGATGTGAAGACAGACTACAACAGGAAAATCGCAAATGCACTGTCACTTTCTGACTAACCCTGGTAGTTTATGACCACATTAAAACATGGGAAGAGAGTTAGAATTTTAAGGACATGGCAGCACACAATGTCAGTATTACATTACCTGTCCTGCAAAAATGCTGAGAGGACTGCTGTAACCAGGGGGAAATATTCTGAAGTTACTAACAGAGCAAACACAAAAGAAGACCGGGAGTTATGTTTGGGAATAAAATACACATTTTTCTGTTAAAATCAGGTATATTTTAATGGTTAATGGTTAATTATATCGAATGAATACTCCACTACACTGGACAGAGTCAGAGTCAAATTTGTAAGGATTCATGGAGAAGCTGGCTCAGGTGACCAAGACCATGGTTTTGGATGGGAGGGAACAAACCACGCCAAACCCTTGAGAATCACGGGTTTTGTTTCTGAAGTCACATCTGGGACAAATCAATACAGAGCCTGATCCTGCACCACTGAAGTCAATAAGGGTTTAATCATTGGTAGCTCTGGCCATTGGATTAAGCAGATGAGGCCACATCTGAAGCTCCAACCATGAAAACACTTAAGCACGTATAGTCCCATGCAGGATCAGACCCTTACAGGAATGCTGACCCTATATCTCAGAGATGAAAAGCCAGCACTTTGGCATGCCACCCCACTGCAACTGAGGCCTCTCTCACTCTTATGACTGCAAAGAAAAAACAATTTACAAAATCAAAGATACATCTGAAGTGGTGCACACTCAAAAAACGTCCATCAAAGAGGCACGCAAGATGACTTTATCTTCAGGCTTCAAGAGAGGAGGAAACAGGGCATCTGACATTTAGTATGCCAACTCCAGGAAATGACTTAACAGTTAAAAATTTAAAAAAGTCATTTTCAGGTGGGCAGAATAAACTATTCAGCACCATTATGTTCCCAGAGACCAGCTTTCTGACAATAAGTTTCATGCCTCATCGGCCAAAACAGTTATGAGGTTTCAGTCCCACATCCTTTCACAGCAACCAAAAAATATAAATAAATAACCCTGACAAAGCTGAGGAGAGAATTTCTATTATTGTTATTTACTGGGTATAGTCAGGCCTGGATTGAAGATCCATTTCTGGAGCAGCACCTTCCCCAGCACTTGCTCTCTCCATAAACCTGTGAGAGATGACAGCGGGACCCAGAATGTATGCTGGCAGGGGTTCACGGATCTGGACTGCAGCTTCTGCTTGAACAGCAGTTTTCTCCAATACCCCATGAGGAGCTAGGGGCATGAATCACCAAATTTAAATCCACATAATATTTCAGGTCCCAATCAGGGCTCCTGCTGTGCTAGGTGCTGTACATAAATTTACAAAGAAAGAGTCCCTGGCTCCATGAATCTGCAATCTAACTTGGGAAATGCAGACAGAGCTAGAACATACACACACAGAGCTAGAACCCGCAAGAACACTCACTGTTAGTTCCTGATCCCCTGCCATGAAAAGCAAACACACAAAGTCTGAGGGAGAGGGGAACAACCAGCATGTGCACTAGTTGTATACAGGTATAAATTTGCTTAAAATGCATATACATCAGGTACATGCTACAGTCCCTAAACCTACCCATACCATGGCACTTGCAGAACCTGGAAAGATGTGTGTATTGAGGAAAGATGCAGAAAGATAATGGAGCAAATAATCTGCAAACACCTAGCAGATAAGGTGATAAGTAACAGTCAGCATAGATTTGTCAAGAATAAATTGTGTCAAATAAACCTAATAGCTTTCTGTGACAGGGTAACAAGCCTTGTGGATGGAGGAGAGGCAGTAGATGTGGTATATCCTGACTTTAGTAAGGCTTTTGATACTGTCTTGCATGACAGTCTCATAAACAAACTAGGGAAATACAACCAAGATGGAGGTACTATAAAGGTGGGTGCATAACTGGTTGAGAAACCATTCCCAGAGAGTAGTTACCTGTGGTTCAGCACCAAGCTGGAAGGGCATATCAAGTGGGGTCCTGCAGGGATCAGTTCTGGGCCTGGTTCTGTTCAATATCTTCATCAATTATTTAGATAATGATATAGAGGGAATACACTTAAAGTCTGCAGATGATACCAAGCTGGGAGGGGATGCAAGTGCTCTGGAAGATAGAACTAAAATTCAACATGAACTAGATAAACTGGAGAAATGGTCGAAGAAAATAGGATGAAATTCAATTAGGACAAAATGAAAAGGACTCCACTTAGGAAGGAACAATCAGCTGACACATACGAAATGGGAAATGACTGCCTAGGAAGGAGTACTATCGAATAGGATCTGGGGATCATGCTAAATATGAGTCAGAGTAACACTGTTGGAAAAAAAAAATGTGAACATCATTCTGGCATGTATTAGCAGGAATGTTGTAAGCAAGACAAGTAGTAATTCTTCCAGTCTACTCCAAGCTGATACAGCCTCTGCTGGAGTATTGTGTCCAGTTCTGGGCACAACATTTTAGGAAAGATGTTGATGTAGTAAGAGGAGGCCCTAAGATATAAACATTGGTATCAGAGGCCTGGTATGTGGCCTGAACTAAAGTAATGGTCAAGATTTTGCTAATATAAAGCAAAGTTAAGCTGTGAGCCAGAGGCAGGCCCTGCTCACAGAAGCTGGCAAGGAAAGGGCTGATGCTGCAAGAAGATACGTACCTAAAAAGGTACTGAACACTAGATATCAGAACATTCACATACTTGCACATTCCACACAGATAACAAGGAACAGACTGACCCATCCCAATGACAGGGGCAAAAGGGTAATATGATGGATAGTGTTGTTTTGTTCAAACCAACATGTACAAGGTGAGAGGCAGCACCTTACTGCATAGAGGGGTTGTATCTTGCTACGTAGAGGGGTTAGACTCCTAGACTTTAGGGTCAGAAGGGACCAATGTGATCATCTAGTCTGACCTCCTGCACAAAGCAGGCCACAGAACCCTACCCATCCACTTCTATAACAAACCCCTAACCTATGTCCGAGTTATTGAAGTCTTCAAATTGTGGTTTGAAGACCTCAAGCTGCAGAGAATCCACCAGCAAGTGACCCATGCCCCACGCTGCAGAGGAAGGCGAAAAACCTCCAGGGTCTCTGCCAATCTGCCCCGGAGGAAAATTCCTTCCCGACCCCAAATATGGCGATCAGCTAAACCCCAAGCATGTGGGCAAGACTCACCAGCCAGCACTCAGAAAAGAATTCTCTGCAATAACTCAGATCCCATCCCATCCAACATCCCATCACCGACCACTGGGCATACTTATCTGCTGATAATCAAAGATCAATTGCCAAAATTAAGCTATCCCATCATACCATCCCTTCCATAAACTTATCAAGCTTAGTCTTAAAGCCAGATATGTCTTTTGCCCCCACTACTCCCCTTGGAAGGCTGTTCCAGAACTTCACTCCTCAGGAGTGATGTATAACTTGTTTGTACCTATGTATAAGAATGCACCCCCGGGGCGGTGTCTTTGTCCGGCTGAGGGGGCAGTGGAAAGTCCCGCCACTGACTAAGCCGAGTCCATTGACCGTGGCCACGTATTAGTAGTATGCCTTTTACTAGAGTAACAATCTAGGGGAACTATCGTTGTGTCCAATACGGCAATAAACCTGGCCGACGTACCTTACTAGACTCTGTGGTCATTGGGGGTTCTCTTTGGGTCTGCTGTGTCAGCTACCTGCAGAGTTGGGGCAGCACGCAGAGGGAACACACACATGCAGCCGAGTGATACCAACATTGAACAGAGCAGAGCACCACACCAGTAGCATCTGACAACAGTTGACAAATTCGAGAAAGTCCAGAGGAGAACAACAAAAATAATGAAAGGTCTAGAAAACATGACTTATGAGGATAGATTGAAAAAACTGGGCTTGTTTAGTCTGGAGAAGAGAAGACAGAGGGGACATAACAGTTTTCAGTACATAAAAGGGTATTACAAGGAAGAGGGAGAAAAATTGTTCAGGATAGGATAAGCAGCAATGGGCTTAAATTGCAGCAAGGGAGGTTTAGGCTGGACATTAGGGAAAACTTCCTGTCAGGGTAGTTAAGCACTGCAATAAATTGCCCAGGGAGGTTGTGGAACCTCTGTCATTGGAGGTTTTTAAAAGCAGGTTAGACAAACACCTGTTTGGTTCAGCCTCTTGTACAGCTACAACAAACCAGATCCAAAGCTGGAAATAACCGCAATACCTCCAACTTCACATTTTCTCTTTCTGCTTTTGGTTTCCAGATTTCCCACACTCAGAAGACAGCATAACCAGTCTCCAATACTGAAAGCAGCACTCATTCCATCATTCTTTCCCCTACCTGTCTCACAAGGAATTACATCTGCCTCATAATCATCCATTTTTACAAGCCCCAATAAGACATTTTTATTTAGATGCAAGCTTCAGTTCCCATAGCTTCTCACAAAGTTGTATTCCATTCTCCCCTCCGGTCACGGTGATTCAGCTGGTGCTCTTGTTGTCTGAGTCAGTCCCAAACCAAAGTGCCTTTGTGATGTTTAGAGTGGTGTTTTGCTGGAGGTTGTGTCTTTCAGATGAGACACAAACCCAAGGCCCTGTCCAGATGGCACTTTTTGCAAGAGAGGGAGCATTAGTCAATCCCTAACTTTAAACAATTATGTGCACCTGCTCCCTAAATATCCCCAACAGGATACAGTACTCCCTTTTCACTTCCTGTCCTAAACTGCTCTGTGCTGTTAAACAGCTGCCACACTGCATCCCAGACGGACTGGTGGGCAACAGTGCTGTATGTGTGTACAGTTTGTAAAGCTCTTTGGGATGAAAAGCAGCTAGGTTTAAAGTCAATGAAGTTCTACCAATGTGCACCAGCAGGGGATCTGCCCTCTAAAGTAGGTGTCATTAATTTTAAATTCTGCTTATGAAATCAACCCTTAAGCACCATACCAGGTTCCCCATTTGTTGATCCACAGATAAACTTGGCTATTCTTTTACGATTACAACAAGACATTCAGTAGGGCGATATTAAAAGTTGTCAGCAGCCCACCACTTGCTTGTACAGTCACCAGATATAAGAACAGTGTACAAAAATTCTCTTTCTGCTTCACATTAATCCTAGCCGATCTCAACTGATCCTGTCCTATTCAATTACTGCTTGGGGAACCCTATGCCACAAGAATAATTAAACAGAAGGAAGTGATCACCCTTACCTACAATTTACTGACTGGCCAATGGAAAACAAGGGTTGATAAAGTAGAGTGCAACTTAATGTTTGTATTAGACAGAAGACTATTTCATTTTGGATTCCGATGCACCTATTTAACGTACATGGGAGCAAAATGCAAAAGGAGAACAACATTATATGAAGGCGCAGTCACAGATGCGGAACTAAGTAGTGGTCCTTCCCAGGTGCTCTTCTGAAGAGCATGTTGTCCATTATGTCTACACACACACACACACACACACACACACACACACACGTCTAACCCTATACAAGATGTGCTGGTAGCTCAACACCAAGAGCCCAGTTCTGATCCAAGAGCTTGTCTATACGCAAAGTTGCCCCAATTTAACTAAGGGCATGATTTTAAAACTTATTTACTTAAACTGAGTCAAAAAGTGATGTGGCTGCTCTTAAATGAATATAAACCTGGCCAATATCCATTTAGCCTAAGTCAAATAGTAGTGACTTAAGCTAGCCTAAAATAAACCACATGAAGAACATCTACATGGGGTTTTGCACCTGTTTAACTCAATCCTTTAAAAAAACAATTTAAAGTTAAATCAGTGCAATTTCTGCATTTAGACAAGGCCAAAGTCAATTGTAGGAAACTAGAGTAACTACTGTCAAAACAAAGGAGTTGCACCTGTTTTGAACCAGTGTAAATGAAAGAATCAGACACAGAAATATACTACATATTGCTTTGTAGTGGTGGAGCAATATATCTAGCATGCTGCAAGAGCCTGATGTCTTTAGGATCCTCACACCTCCAGTGTTTCAATATTTATTTTAAATGGAATAATCTGAAATAACTAATAAGGTGAGGATGGAAGTGTTGGGAAAAGAAGGGAAAGGAGGCCCTGGAGGCTGAAGTCCTCTCTCTCTCTTTCCATAGTGCCAGTATAGCATGGGCAGAAATAGGGCAGGCTTCCCTTTCACGACCCCAGCTCAGACTTGGAGGAATCACTTCCAGGAACAAAGAGGGAGTTCTGCTGCCACAGACCATTCAGTCCCTGGCTTCACCGCTTAGCTGGACAATGAGGAACAGAAAGGTGAGGAAACAGGCGCCTCTGCGATGGTGTTTTATTTGTGAACAGCTGTACAGGGGAAGCAGATTATTATTCGCCAACTAAAAATCATCACGTTTCATTATGGTATTTAGGTGCAAACCAGCCACTCAGATTATTCTCTGAATGCAGCCTGTTTTAAGAGTGAGAGTTTAAACTTACAGGGCAAATATGAGCACTGTCTCTCCTTGGCAGCACAAGCAGCTGGATTTAGTATGTGTATGTTGTGCAGTACAGGGAAAGAACACAACGAGGTGTGAGAAAACAGTAATGTGCAGCCATACAGAAACCCAGCTAGATGGCTACAAAACACACATGCACACTTGATAAATGCATCACATTGACTAGCAACCAGAGGCACAGGCAGCCATGACCCTGCACACAGAGAGACGGTGACTTATTACAAGCATTAACGCAGGCAGCTTCTCTAGAATAGGAGACCTGCTCAGTACCACAAGGAAGGAAACAGAGGGCAAGAGAGACAGCTTACCCCTCTGAGCTGCTGGACACCACCAAATAGCCTCATCACTCCATCAATCTCCTGCTCCAGCCTTCTGGTCCAGTATTGCATCCTGCAAGACAGGGAGAGAGACGCACAGAGTCAGAGCCCTGACACTTAGATCAGCAGGATAATTGAAGATGGAGGAAGGAAAATCAGTGCCCACAGCCAAGTTTACTGTGCTCTGTTTCTGCAGTGCCAGATGTGGGCAGAACACCAAGAGCATCTGTCCTTAGAGTTACGGCTGGGGCTTCAGGACTTTTAAGTTTACACATAAAGGAAAGGGGAAGGGGTGAGTAGGCAAAACAGAAATTGCAAAGTGCCTCTTTTCGTCCTTTTACTAAGCAGGAGAGACAGAATCTTGCAACCCCAAAGGGACTATTCAAGGCCTGGGTGGTTCAATGCTTGGCTTTTGCTATGGACAACACCTTATCGCTCCTGCAGGCCTGTTGGGCCAAGAGCACCCATAGAACCAGTTCAGGATCAGCCATGTCTTCTGGCAGGGGACTATGCCCAGCCCCAGCTAGGGAATGGACTCTAGGCTATAATAGGGCTTTTCCAATGTTAATTTATATGATTGCAAGGCCACAAGACAGCATTTGACACACTTGGGAGCCTAATATTGGATCAGGAGAATCCCAGGGCTCAGCTAGTAAGCAGCCCCAATATTTCTCACTCCCATAAGAGGTGGTGCTGCCAGGTCTGAGAAGAAGTTCTTGGCAAAGCTGCCTCTTGGGTTACTTGACCAGAATAGGACGGGAAGCTGCAGCATGGACTACACCATGTCACTCCTATGTACAGATTACTTTATGCCAAGAGTCCCCATTGCTGGCAAGCCTGCATTTGTCCACAGCACACTCCACACACCCCCCCAAAAAAATGTATTTTTAGTTGTAACAACAAAACTCCTCAAATCCACAGCTTTTAATCCTCCTCTGCTTTTAATGAGCTTCCCTGACTTCTTTAATTCCTGGCCATGCAAATGTTAAATCTCCCACCTGGCCTGGAAAAGTGCTGCTGGCTTGTCTACATCCCAATTATTATTATTTTCAGTGCTATTCCCATGGCACCTTTTATCTCTAAGTGCTGCATCAGAAAAAGGAGCAGACAAAACTGAGGCCAGTAATGGAAAGTAGGACACCAGCCTCACAGCAAGTAGGGTCATGCAGTGGAGAGAGCAGAAAGCAATAGAGCTATTGGCCTTGGACCATTTTAAATCCAGGAACATTCCCCCAGATCAGGGACACAGGGACACACACACACACCCCTCTGCCACTGAACCAAACTAGCCTCTCTGCAAGGACAGGAGATGGGGAAACCCAACTAATGAGAGGATTGTAGTACTATATTTTACAGTCTAATGATTGTCAGCCTGGGCCAATATGTATTTCCCTTAGGCACAAATTCCAGAGGGAAGCAGTCCCCCCCCCCCCCCCCACACACACACACATACAGCTTCTCTTTTACAGCAGAAGCACCACTTGTAAACACCTGGAGTGGAGGCACCTAAGGAGGACAGGAATCTAGTCCGGCAGATACCCATGTTATTAAGGCAGGTGGAGCTCTTGCCAATTGTTAACGTTACACAGGAGGCTGCCAACAGAAGGCTGGTATAGCTGCACAATCCAAGCTTACAGAATTAATCATGAGAAAACCCCATCTCTCTGATTAAACTGGTCTAATGTTCTAAAGCAGGTGATGCTCTGATTTTTGCCCTCAGAAGTTTGGTAGAGGAGGGGAAGGCAGGTAGGGGAGCATATGGGCAAGAAAGCAGCAGACATTTTCTGAGAAGCAGAGAGCAAAGCCACATGGACAGCTGTTTTAAAGGTGGAGCATCAAGTTCTAGAAGCCCTCCGAGGAGCTTACATAGCTGGCATCATTCACTGAATTCTAGTTACCTACAGCATCTGTCCATCCCATCTCTCTCTAGGAACACCGGACTTGCTATATATCAGATGAAACCTATAGCCCATTTAGTGCAGTATCCATTAATCCTTAATAAGAAAAAAAAGTCTTCACGTGCCATCAAGGCACAAGATTTCAGACAGTTCTAAGTATATGGGAAGTTTGAGGCATCTACATTATTCTGTTAAAATCATTCAAGACACACACCAAACTGACATGGGGTGCTCATTTTCTTAATTTTTAAATTAATTTTAACTCAAATGAATTAATTGAGTTACTTAAATCCACAGAAAATTCATTCTGTGCCCAAATAATAAGTGCTGTCATTTTGGGGAGGAAAGAAGGTATGTTTCTATGCATTACAAAAAAGGTTGGAATTTTGATTCAAGTATAAAATTCAACTGAGCCTTAACTCTGGAGCCACGAACATCATCTCCATATCCAAGTATCTCTGGCCTAGCCTGCACCAGTAGTACATGTACCCCCAGGAGGTACAGCAACTCATCTAGATGTTTGCCTAGTTTTTCAATGGGCTAAATGAAAAGCACTAGAAAAGGCAGTAAAAACTAAAATTTCATACAGACAATGATTTGTTTATACTGCTCTGAATACTAGATCAATGTTTCTTAACCTAGGAGGTCATGATTTTTTTTTATCATTATATGGTAAAAATGGGAAAGTAAGCAATTTTTCAGTAATATTGTGCTGTAAGACATATTTTTGTTCTGATTTTGTAAGCAAGTAGTTTTTAAGTGAAGTGAAACATGGGGTATGCAAGACAAATCAGACTCCTGAAAGGGGTACATTAGTTTGGAAAGGTTGAGAACCACTGGCTTACACTACAAAAGGTTTGCCAATATAGTTATACCAACAAATTCCCCTAGTGTGGATGCAGCTTACATTGGGGGGGAGGGGGGCGAGAAAGAGTGCTTACGCCAGTTCTCCGAACAAAACAGGCTATACCTGCATAATGACTTTTTTGCCAGTATAACTGACTATACTAGGGCTTCTCTCAGTACTGAATGGTCAAAGAAAAATAATAGCCTTACATTACTACACCAGCAAAAGTTTTTAGTGTAGACCTGGTTTATATCTATGGATTTCTAAATGCAGCCATCACTATAACATTTGGGGCCAGTGATTCTGGTGACCAGGAATGTTCAAGGCCAGGCACATCCTAGAATTTGGCATCACCTCTTCATCCACCACTTGCCATGTTCTGAGTAGGAAGGTACCATTAAAAATATATATTACTATTCTATCTCAGTTGACCTGCTGCTTCTGTGATTGCTCCACTTGAAATTTTACAGAAAGGGATTAGAGCAAGGATGAAAAGGGCAAAGAAACTGATATGCCATTATGCACATGTAGATTTTACTTTGAAGCAACTCTGGTATGGAAGCTGTAAGCAATAAGACATGACAGTCATTGCATCTCTAGGCCATTATTCCACGCCTCAGGTGGCGTTACGGGGCTCAAGGAGCAATAATTCCTCGAAACGCTTAGCCCGGAGTGTCTTACCACTCTTGTGAAATAGCATTTATAAATAAAATATAAAGCAAACAGCAAGGCCGCTGCACTTACTGGGATACTATTGACACAGATGCATTACCAGTCACAAGGCCCCATTTGCGACCTGTGTGCTAATGCCTTTTCCTGAATTTAATTCCAGCTGCAGCAGCCTGAAGTATCCTTCTCCAGTGAATTAATATGGGAGAGGAGGATATCCCAAAGACAGGAGTTTTGGGTCACCACTGAGCAAGTTACTAGAGAGGCACCAGCATACCATAGTGAGGCTGTCTCATGGTCCTACTCTCCACCCCGTTTAATGACTATCCTGCACAGCTTACCTCAGTCCCTGCCAAAAGCAGACCCTTGACCATGTGTGGATGCAATGTGTAATTTCAAGTTCCCTTGGCACTCAAATACAAAAATGTTGTGTGTTTGGTGGCTCCCCCCACTCCCCATCTGCACCATTTATAAACCTGCTGTACGATTTGTAATAAGGAATATAAAGAAATCTTAAGCAAAAAAGCAACAACGTCCTTTGACATTGTCTCCTCAAAGGAAGCTTTTAAAATGTTAATTGATTTCATAATCTGCATATTTGATTTTTTGTTTAGAGAGAGGAGATAAAACAAAAAAAGGCAGCCCTTCAAAAATATTTACTAGCACACGCATCCAGTGCTGCACTCCGATCTGTGCTATATGGGAGCCAGAGAAGTATGTGCAGATGCAAACATTCCTTCAGAAAAGGGGTGGATCTCCTTTCTGACTGCTCTCCTATTCTGGACATACCTGGTTTGGGCCCAGGGCAAGTTCCCCATTTTATATAAGCCAGTCCCCCTTCTCAAGGTCCCATACCTCCATGGAAGACTGGTTAATATGTCTGAGCTGCTGCCACCACCACCATTCCTGGGGGCATTTGTTGGGAAGGGAATGAGAATTCCCATGGAGTCAAGAACACGCCTTCCTTGGCCCAAGCCCCCCCTAATTCCTTAGCGCTGGTCTTCTGCACAGCAGCTCTCACTCACAAGCAAGCCACCAAGCCAGGTCAATTCCATTTGTTTGTGGTCTCAAGAGTGTAAAAGGACAAGGGGAAAAATAATTTGTGGAGAGGATATGCTCCCCCAGGGCTCAATGGGCTATACAGAAAGTATTTTGTACAAGCGTACACACTTAATGCTGTGTGTTCT
Organism: Gopherus evgoodei; assembly: GCF_007399415.2. Lineage (NCBI taxonomy): Eukaryota > Metazoa > Chordata > Testudines > Testudinidae > Gopherus > Gopherus evgoodei. Next base: position 82,644,096 of record NC_044328.1, read on the forward strand.
GCCAACAATGTTTCACTCTGATTCCTGTTTTGGTTCAATGCCCAAATCATAGAACATCAGGGTTGGAAGGGACCTCAGGAAGCCATCTAGTCCAACCCCTACTCAAAGCAGGACTAATCCCCAGATTTTTGCTCCAGATCCCTAAACAGCCTCCTCAAGGATTGAACTCACAACCCCCCTGGGTTTAGAAGGCCAACGCTTAAACCACTGAGCTATCCCTCCATTATTAAATATTGCTATTTAATGTGGTTATTATAGTGTTGTCCAATTTTTGCTGTGCAAGAGCTTTCCCTTTTAATTGGCTTATTCTTCAAAATTCTTAATTCTCCAACTACCTTCACATGTGTGTGCATTCTTATTTCTTATATAGGGCTTTCTCTTTCAGATATATAAGCCAATATTTACTGACTAGAAAAAAAAAAGACCCAACATTTGTTGTTGTTGAACAGGACGTCTGGAGAGTACTGGTTTGTAACGGAACAGCCACAGATAATGCTGGTCAGTTTGCCAGTCATTTTCAAACCTGCCATACTGTCATTTTCATGACTCCGTTAATTTCAAGTATGTGCATAGGTGCTTATCAGGATTAAGGGCAAGAAAATACCTAGACAATTCATACACACGTGCATATATATTTATATACAAATACATACACACACACACACACACCCCTACACCTCAAGATGTTATTCATCCACTTTCACCCCACAATAAAGCACCTTGGAGGGGGATGGAGAGAGAAATTCCAGAAATCTAATGGAAGAATCCTATTAAGAAGATAGGATGGTCTGCTAGATAGAACTCTGGACTGGAATTCCCAACTCTTCCGCTGACCTGCTGCATCATCTCGGACACGCATGTCCCCTCTCTGTGCCTTTGTTTTCCCCTCCCACTCAGTCTTGTCAGCTCATTGCAGCAGGCAGTCTCTTAATGCGTGTCTACACAACAGCTAGCACAGAGGGGCCTTGACCTCAGTTGGGTCCTCCAGACCTCAGTGTAAAAATTAATAAATAAGTAAATAAAAATCAGAGGGATAATTTGCAGAGGTGGCTTTATGGGCCCGCAACCTAGACCTGGGCAAATAATGTGAACAAAATGCCACAAATACTAGATTACATTTTGTAACAAAACACACTTCAATTTGTGCTCCATTTGTTAACCACAAATAGCCTAGTGAACAAGTATAACTGGCAGGAATGTTCACAGAACTAGCCAATTTTATAGGGAATACGAGAGAATATTCCTGGAAAATCAGTTTTGAACCTGAAAACCCAAGTGTTTGCCATCTAAGAGTTAAACTCCACCAATACTATGTGATCAATGTGTCCTGTCAAAATACCTTGAATTTCAAACTCTGCATACAAAATACTCACAACGAGCTTTTTTCCAGAGAAGCTGGAGGCCAAAGGATAATTCAGTGAATAAATTAAAAAACAGGCTTGAGAAAATCATGCTGTTTGTAGATGATTGGCCAATAGAAAGAAGAGAAATTAAGTCATCAAATGTACCAAATACTATACTTAATGGTACTGCAAAGGGTCCCCACAAGATTGATGCATCCCTTTATCACATCAACTCACACACACTCCCACAGCCCTAGTAATAAAATAAAATAAAATAAAATAAAAAACAAAATAAAAACAAAAAACACAACCAGCAAAGCACACCACAGGAAATCTGTTTTGCAGACAGTGAGGCAGGGTGGAAGGCAATTACAGCATGAGGCTCCCCAAACCAGTCACTATCCATCTCAGAGTGGGTTTCTTCATTATGTGACCATTTGGAAATGCAGCCATCACATGAACGGCACTGGAATTTTAGCAATATTATTTTGCGGTTCTTCCACCTGAGGATCCCAAAGTCCTTTTCAACCATGAAAGATCTAAGCCTCACAGACTCTCAGAGCCTGAGTCTGATGTTGTAGCAACACCAGGTTACAGTTGTTTAAATGAGAGCAGAATCATGCAGGTGAGGTGCAAGGCAGGTTATCCTCAGTCAGTCACAGTCACAGTCACAGTCTCTCTCTCTCTCTCTCTCTCTCTCTCTCTCAAAGCTTTGACCACACCTACACTAGTGTAAATCAGGAGTAACTGTACAGAAATTGGTGATGTTTCTACTGTTTTACAGTGAGATTGGAGCCACACCCTTGAACTCAAAGCCTGTAACAGAACTGAGGAGCTGCAAGATACTGCTTTAATAATAAGGGAATAGGTGTCAGTTTTATAAAACTATTTATTGCCTGAAGGAAGTTCACACAACAAATCCTCTTGTAATTTTCACTCCCTATCAAGCCCTCATGACTGACAAAGTCCATGCATCACCATTCAACGAGCTAGGTGCACAGTGGTTTACATTAACACCTCCCTCTGTGCCACTGCTATCTTGGCTGTTTCACCACTCTCTCAGCTGCTACAATGTCTTTCAGTCATGATGAGGATGGAGGGGTTGAAGAGATCCCATCCCCCAGTGCAAGGTGAGAACAGGTCTAGCAAAGCTTCTGCGAGCAGCATGAATTAACTGACTTTATGATGTAACGACAGACACACTGGTTTATTTGTTTATTGTGTATAATTCATGGCTCTCTTGGGAGGCAGACAGGGAGGGATGGGGGAGATCATTGCAGTTCTCAGTTTGTTCCAGGAAATGAACATCAGATGGAAAGCAAAGCTGCCTAAAGAAGAGCAGTCCCAGCTTCCATGAAGCAGCTCGTGGGATTCCAGCACCCAGTTGGGGACCAGAGCACATGCTCCACAGCTTGGAGAACTAGCAAAGCAATCAGACCAACATAGCCAGAGTTGGCAAGAACTCAGATGATGTTTGTCTGGGCTCTGGTGACAAAGGATGCTAGACTAACTTCTTCTGCAGCATCTCATCATCAGAATGTTTGCACCCTAGCACCTGGACATTGCTTGGTAATGTGATGATAAAAACCACAAGAGCTATAATACAGCTGTATCGCCATGTTCCCACCCTTTCTATGCAGGGTCCCAACATGACGAAGGTCATTGGCCCTTAGGAGAATGGAGGAATCTAAACATCCTCCACACCTCATATAAACAACTTCTTGAGAAGAAAATATATTGGAGTATGCAAACAGTCTCCCCTAAGAGAAACGGCAGAAGTCCCCTGGCTTGGCTCATTTAGGAAACTGGACTGATCCACACGTTGGGAAATAGACTGTAAGGAACAACCCTCCACTGCCTGCTGGAATACGATTTTAAACAGAGCTTACACTCGTCCTCATTTCCACAATGTCTAGTTTACAGGGTGTGGGGCAGACCCTGTTGAGCAGATAATGGAGTTCATGGTAATCAGTATTTGTAAGCACGGCCACAACTCCGGACTAGAAAGAGCCCACCAAGGGGATCACTGCTCTGTGCTGGAGTATCTTACCACAAGCCACTTATGGCAAGGAATACATTCCAAAGTGAAAAGCTATTAAGCAGCACAGACGGTAGGACTGAAAGAGACCAGTTGCGTCCCCTTTCCTGACCCCAGCATGCTGCAGGACCACTCCCTACATCATTCCCCCTAATGTCTCAGTTAACCTACACTGGGCTCTCTGCAGTGATTAATTAGGCCTTTAAAACACAGGCCACCTTGAAAGGTTCAATAATATTCAGTTAGTAAGCCTGATGGCTAGCTGGTGCTGAGCTGGGCCTGAAGTAAGTTGGAATCTACAGCGTCACCCCTGGCCAAGCAAAGGTATCATTCATCTCTTCTGCAAGGGTTTGCGAATATGAGAAACATTCAGCCACACCATTTCCACTGCTCCTTGGCTTCTAACTGCATTAACCCACCTCCTCCTAGGCTGGTTGAAGTAGACTGGCACAGCATTATATACACATCTCTAGGGTTTTCTGGGCACCATTTTCACTAGATAGGTATTTAGTTAAAACCTCTCCCCACCATTACTCCACTTGAGGAATTCCTGGGCCACAACAGAAGTGGCATGGAGAGAGATGCTGGTATAATCATTGTTATTATAAAGCACTTAGTGATGCTCACTCAATGGATCTCTCGATAGCCAAACATCCAGGACCCTGTCATTTTTACATGCAGGCTACCTCGTTCCCAGAAGCTGCATGTTGGATGTTCCTTTACAGCAATGCACTCAAGGGAAAAGGAGGAGAAAAAGCACTTTTAACAATTAATTGATTGCACTTTATGCCATTATTTCAGTGCTTTACGATTCATACCTAAGAGCTGCCTCCAGTACCTTTGGATCCAATCAGCACCAGTGTAAGGTGCCCACTCTGGAAGCATAAAGCTGTGTCTGGTTTTATCACAATACCACTCATCCATCGGTGCTGTATAACATGAGGGGCCAAATTTCAGCATTAGCTGGTCACAGACCCCCAACTTCCAGCACATGGCTCACATAACACAACCGAATACAATCTAGTTTCCCTTCAGTGACAACACAAAACCCAGCTTGCCCTATGAGGCCTGGGGAAGAACTAGATCAGTGCTACAGCTGGCCCTTTCTTTTAAAGAAGCCACTCTTCTGTACATTTTAGAGCTTAGGCACAGTGAAGGAGGAAGGGGAGAAGGCAGGGAAAAAAGGTAAAGTTGCGTCTGCTTCCCGAAACACCTCAGCAGCATTAAACAGGTGATGCAACCACAGCCCTGCCTCAGTTCTGATCTGCCAGACCCCCCAATGGAAACACCATTGGACAATCTTGTTACAGAGCTGTTCAGCATTAACTAGGCCATCCTCATAATACACAGGTGATTATTCTCGCCATTTTTACAGAGAGGGAACACTGAGGCACAGAGGTTAAGGAACTTGCCCGTGTTCACAGAGCCAGTCAAAAGCAGAGCCAGGACTAGAACGCAGGAATTCCAGACTCCCAATTCTGTGCTCAAGCCTCAAAAAGGTACATTTACACTGCAAGTGAAGTTAAGCCTGTAGCCTGGACAGACATACCCCTGCTAACTTTAATCTAGCAAGTACACATAACAATAGTGTAGATGTGGCAGCATTTGCTAGCAACCGGAAAACGTACCCAGTGTGTTTGTACTTGGGCAGCTCTGAAGCCCACGCTACTATGTCTACACTACTGTTTTTACCCATGCTAGCTAACTTAAAGCTAGCACGAGTAGGCATACTTTTACTTGCAGCATAAACATACCACTTAAGGAGGCAGCAATCAAATCAGAAGGAAGGATGCTCCCAAGGAAGGATGCTCCCACAGACAGTGACACCCCAAGGCACTTGCCGTGCTTACCAACACGAACATATGCACACATATGCATGCACAATAGAAACTGGGGAACCAAAGATAATTCACTTTTTTTGTTTTTGCTGCCAATATTCATTTATGAAATTAAAATTCTTGTTTGCAGGCAACCAAAAAGCTTGTGCAGAGAATATTCAGATGGGTTTTTTTGTGCTTTTTTTTCCTAGAAGACAAAACCAGTTTTAATGTGGCACTCTTGATGGGTCTTATGACATCAGCAACCCCTTTCTATTTAGAATAATGATTTCTTCCACACGCCACGAGATTTGAAATCACCTGTGAAATATATTTCCCTAGGCACAGGCTCAAGAAGCATGTAAATTACCCAGGCTAATGGCCTCTAGATTCTCTCTCCAACACACACACACTTCCACCCCAAGTTGGAAATGTTCAGATGAGATCATGGGAGACATGCTGAAGGGTAAATATTTGTGGGATGAGAGAGGAGTTGTGCTGAGGCTTCCCCAAGAGCTAGCTCTACCTTTAGGAGCCAAGATACACAAGCCTTATACAGACAGAAGTTGATGCACCGTCAGCACAAAAATGTAATTTTAAAAGAGCACTTTCTTGGGACAGTTGCCTGGCCATAATTTCCACAGCACAAGCAGCCATGCATACTATGGATTATGCTGCAGAATGAACCCCCTTAATTTTCAAACACCTGAAGTTATGGCATGTTGAGCAATTGGCAGCAATTCCTTCAACTCTTCTCTCAACTCCTCAGAGAAACACAGCCCTGTACAAGCATACATTAAGCGCCTCGCTTTGGTGCCAAGGCGCTTGCCAGAGTCTGGCCCCCAGAGTCTGGATTCCACAAGGAAAATTCTCATCCACCCCAAGACAGGGAAAGAGGGATTCTTCCTCAGAAGTCAAATTCTCCTAGCCATGTCTCTACTCACAGAGCATCAGTATATAAAATGAGATGCACCAAGTTCAAGAGAAGATGCCTTGTCCATTGGGAGGAGCGGATATCTGGGAATTATATGGCCTGAGTTCTATTCCTAGATCTGCTGTTGACTTACTGCCTGACCTTGTCATGTCAACTAATACCTCTGTTTCACCTGAGCTGATCATTCATTTTGAAGTGCAAACATTATAGCAAACACAGTAAAAGGAAGAGAGTTATGTAGGGGAGAACAAAGCATAGGAGAGGGAACCAAGGATGCACATATAAGAGGAGAAAGACATGTAGGTGCTCATACTTCAGCAGAGGGGGAAAAATGAAATGGAACCTGAAAACAGAACTATCCACCTATCCAAAAGGGCAGGACTGAGTCATAGAAATCAACTCTTTAGCTGGTGTAAATAGCTGTAGCTCCACTGGGGATCTGGCCATGCTACTAACAGAGCCTTACTGCAGGCAAGGCTGACAACCAGTCACCTTTCACCAAAGTCATACAAATCACAAGCGCCCCTGAAGATCTACATTGAGTTAAAAAAAAAAAACAGTAGGTGGGAAATAGGAACGGCCACAAGATAGCACAGAACAAAATGGGCCAAGTTTATCCCCACAGGGGGATTCCACTAAAGCAAGTGGAGGAAGGCCAGGGATGAATTTGGCACAATGGTCTTCACATGAGTTTTTCAAATTCAAGGTCAAGCTGCAACACATTTCCCAGACACATCCATCCTGCTAAGCCATGGTATCACACTGCCCTCATTTTCCAGAAGCATAACTAGGACAAGCAACTTGAGCATTTTCAACAAAGAGGGCTATACAATATGTCAAGCCATTTTCACCATCAACAGCTAAGATCTGCACACACTCTTCACGGTCACGCTCAGAGTTCAAAATTAACTGTTGGCTCAGGCCACTAATACAACCATCACATTATATACAAATGATCAATCCTGAAATACTAAGTCCAAGTACAGTGACAGCAGAGAAAGCCGCATTCCTTTTATTCCCACTGTTACAATGACAAGTTTCATTGCTGTGACCCAAATAAGGACAGCACTGGCTTCATTCACAAGACTGGCCTAAAATATTTAATACATGATTCAGAATATTACATGTTTTGACTGCTCAATTTGGATTTATTTATTGAGCCATACTGCACTTCTCGCAACCTTCAAATGCTTTAGACAACTTCAAAACTTTACACTTATAAATATTACCCCTGAAATGCAGCTGCCATTTTGTATACAACAGTTTTAGCACCAGGCAGTGAAGACACATTCTGCACCCACTTAAACAGTAGCAGGAATTTAAGCAGGCAGATTAAAATTATACAGTCAGGGCCTTAGTTTCCATAATAACGTCTGAGACGGTACCCCTTCAGGCACACAGCAACTCCCCTTCCCCAACACCACACTGGAATATCGCACTTGTCCTCCTGAGTCAAGGATAAAGCAATTTGCTAAACCAGCAACACCACTTCCTGCTTGGTTATCTTTGGGAGAGGTCTCCCATCCATGGATTGTCTACATCTAACTCTGCTTATCTTACGAGAGGTCACAAATGCTATGAGGTATGGCTACATGAATGGGTAAATTCAGCTAGGGAAGAAAGTTAATAGGGTATACAACCTAACATCAAAAAAATATCGACTCTGGCCATGGGCACATCCATTCATCCACCACTTAACTATGCTCTCACACAATATAAAAGGCTCACTCCTTGATGAGAAGGCCACACACTCAGTTGCCTGAAAGCCACCAAACAAGTGACATTTATTAAGTGGCTCTTGCAAAAAAGCAGCTCCTTTCAGTGCATGTAATCACATTCATAAACAGCTCAAACTGCCAGTGCAAGACTCTAATTTGAAAGATGTCAGGAATGAAGGGGGGAGGGAGAAGAGATTCTAACTCACCAGCATCACTATGGGCAATTCTCCACACAGCATATTGGCCTGAGTATTCAGTCTGATCCCAGACAAGATAAAGTTGTACCTTCTGAGGCAAATGAGGTACAAATGGTTGTCAGAATGGTACGGTGTACAAGACAGCACAGTGAAAGGGGAGAAGGAAAAGAAACCATTTATCTCAGCAGGCATGATGGTGAAATTAGAACCTGTGTCAGCCCCTGGCTCTCATGCATCCTTTCACAACTGGCCACAGAGTGGCATTACAGCTCAATTTCACCCTGCAGGATGCCTGGTTAAGAGAGCAAGGAAAGGCAGGTAAAAGAAATGCTGCCTCAGCTTGGACCATCTTAACCCTAAGCACTGCCTCACTGGGGTGAGAACGCTGCCCAAAATCCTCATTAGGCCTCGCAACATAGTGACTAAGAAGCAGAACTGATTATATTTCTCTCCAAAGAGAAACTGAGTCAAGACAGCTCATTTCCAAGGCCAACAGAGACAGTAAAAAAAGAATGATAGATGTGCTCCATTCAGTCTTGGGGCAAGGGGAGGAAAGTTGGCGTTTGTGTCAAAAACATCTACAAGGCATCTGACATCAGGACACCTGCGTGGGGAGGGAATAGATAAGGCTGCCTAGGAATAAGTGGTGAGGTACTGAAGCTACATGAAAGTATGTAAATTATGTGTGTTTCTTTCCTTCACACCAAGATAAAAATCAAGACAGAAAAAACTACAACCTCCATCCTCTTTAAAAATGGAGCCAAAGGCCCAAGTTCATTCCAGAGCTAACTCCACTACCTTTAGCAGAGTTGCACTAAGGATAAATTTGGCCGCAAACCTTGAAAACACTTGGATGGCCCTCCCCCTGCAAAGAACATGCTTCTACAGCAAAAAAAATAGCCTGGGAGACTGAAGATGGTGAATTCTGCTACACAGCGACACAGACAGGATGGTTCAACTACAACAATAAAATAGCCCGCTAATGCATGGCGTGTTTGGGGAGTTGGGCTAATGTTGATTCATTCCCTCTCTGTGCTCTTGAAATGGCTGTCATTCCATGGCAGGCAGAGCAATGTCATCGGCTCGGTCACTGATCTACAATTATTAAGATTCCCAAGCAAAACAAAGAGAATAAATAAAAACTAAGAGGTACCTACGTGGAGGGAAGGCATTGATTTTTATACCCAGTTTCTTAGCAAGGGCTAGGTGGGAAGGGAAAGCACAGAAACCTCTCTGAAGCTGTGATATATCTCTAACTGGTTGGAGACTCGCAGACCTCTCCTTGGCTTGCAGGCCTTGAATAATTAAATGCAGTTTCCTCCAACCTTTTTTTCCCTGCTATGCGTGATGGGCTGCAAAAAGGTTTACCATTACCTTAGGAAAGGGCATCTTGTCCCCCTGCAGAGGCCCTGCCAGCACACAGGCCTTATACTCCTGAGTGGAAGTGCAGATGCAGTTTTATTCTCTTCCTCCCGCCCCCCACCCCAGCACAAGAAATATGTTATCAGCAGTGAATGCTCAAGTATATGGCTCTAATTTATAAGGCTACATCAAACACGAGGAAATGGTACTTTGGCTCCTCCTGGCTCTGCTGAGTTCATTATAGAGCAGTAAAAGAGGCTCAGCCACACATAGCCCAGAATTTGGCTGAACATTCAACACCTGATAAAACTGTATATTAGGTGCTCTGCTTAGCTTCTTCCTCACTTTTTTATTGCTCAGTCTCTGTTTTACAGCAGCAAAAAACCCTAACTAGGAACAAGGGACTTTTCTCTTCCTGTCACTGCACCAAGCCCCTAACTAAGTGACCATTTGACCATTCTGAAGAGATTTATGCAAAGCTTATGAACCTGAGGACCTAGCTACAAGAGTTTAATTGATTCAGAGGGAGCGTTATAAGTGAGACAGCTTTATTAATCACCTGGAGCATAGCAGCTGACACCAGTCACTCACAGTAGAAATAAAGGCTCTAGACCTCTTGTACCAGGCTGGGGCGTATATAAAATGCCCCCCTGGGTAAGAAACAAAGTCTGATTTCAAAGAAGATCGGTGTCTTGCTATTGAAGGAGTGTTCTGGGGGCCGGTTCTGGAGTTTGTTGAAACAAGTCCATATTATATATATAAAAAAATAAAAAATGTGTGTAAGAGAGAGAAAATAATTTCCTCGTTTGTCACTTGAGTGGAGATGGATTCACACTCTCTCCCAATTCTTTCCACCAATTTAACAGTTTAAGGGGCAAATCTGTTTGTGTGCGGGAAGGCCAAGGAACTAAAGAAACTGGGACTTACGATGCTTCTATTTATCAACAAGTCAGGTATGCGGAGGCAGCTGCAGTGCAAACCCATGCCAGGCCTGCCACATCATGGAGTGTCGGCTCTGAACTGGGGGATGTTGGGAACCAAGATGGTCAGTTAGTTCCTGCCAGAGGGGAGCTTCAAGATGATTGCTGGCTGACACATATTCAGCACTCTCCCCTTCAGGCTTCGTGCCTGCTCAAGGTTACCCAGGGAAACCACTGTACAGCCAAACGGTCTCCTCACTTAGCACTACACTACGTACCAGCCCAGTGCAACTAAGCATGCTAGTGCCTGAAACCACATGCAGTTCATTGGAACAGGAGCTTCCAAAGCAGCTGAAACATTATATGTTGCCTGATGCAACAGAACCCTTTCTCCCCCCCCAACCCTACCCACTTCTTCTGCAATACGTTGGTGTGGTCCCACCTGCCTGCCCTCCAACTGCCAATATGACACACAAAAAGCAGACACAAAGCTTTATCTAGTCAATTTATAGGCAATCCCGAGGCTTGATACTCTAGCCGTTAGTCATGGAAATTACTCACTCCAGTAAGGGTTATCTCACTGAGTTTAAGACTACTTACATGAGTAACTTTTATTCATGGATAAGAGACTCCAAGTCTTTAGGGCATTTGATTTGTGTTCTTTCCCTCCCAGCATAAATTGCAATTATATTTCTAACCCCACAGTGATTTTTGCTCTGATGCACAGGGTAATCTCACTAATTTGCAGTTCATTTCGCCACACCCCTCATCATTTGCACATGGAAACTGCGGTCTCCTATTTTCATCCCCCTGCACACTCCCGCAACTTCTTAGAAACATAAGCTTTCTGGGAACAGCTAAGACTTCATTATGTTTACAAAATTGACTGGAGAACATTCACTAGCATGCTGTGAAGGCTCATAAATAAATTAGAGATAGACAATCCTCGGCAGGTAAATTAACACACATTTTGAAATGCATTATCCTTGGTTCTCTATCATGCTTGTTCATTTACTCGCTAATTGGCAAAATCCGGTAGTTCACAATGGACAATTCCCTCCCCCCCAAAAAATCATCCATGTGGCAGGGAACAGTGAGACAGACCCTGATTTCAACAGTACCAATGTAAATCTGAAGTCACTGATTTCAGTGGTGTCACTCCAGATTGCACTGCTGCTAGTAAAAGAGGATTCTAGCCCACAGAAAGTGGAATTTGACTTCTTATTTGAACAAATATGGATACGGTGGAATTCCATTACAGCCAGTTAATAAAAAAGTCAATGGAAGCTGATAGCTCCCCAAAATTCTCCCCCTTAACTCCTACATGAGAAATCTGACAGACCTCAAAAAACATTACACTAGAAATGCATTGGGCCCCATCCATCCTCAGTTTAATTCCATTCACTTTGCTGGAGTTACGAATGCATTTGGCTCATTACATATACACATATTCCACTCTGTTTTGGCTGCAGTGCCCATGGCTTTATCATAGTCAACTACATTTCATTGAAGGTTTTATATCCTCATTAAGTGCCCAGCCAACAATTTGATTTCTGCATGGTACCGCCCCATGTCAGCAGAGACAGGATCAGGCCTCATCCCTCATTCCCTTCAATCCCCAGCTCCGTTGATGCTGGGAACTTGAGTCTCCCACAGGAGACAGTCCAACATGCATTGGTCTCTTGTGCCCCCATTAGCTCACTAAGAAGCAGCTTTAGAAGAAGCTGCTTACTTTCCTAATTGCAGGAAAGGATCCAGGGTTTGCTTGGAGTGCATGACAGGATATAGAAACCACATACCACACAATGTTTGCCTGGCCTGATTCAGATTTATATGCCTGGGTCTCCTGTCTTGCAGCCCAACCCACCATTCACTCCAACTGATTTGGCTAAACATACTGATACACAGATGCAGAAGTGGACGTAAACAGGCATCTGAATTACAGACAAAAGAACCAATTCTTCACTCTGGGAAAATGCTCAGTATATTCATCATCTGACTAATATCTTCCAGTCACAAATGATATCGACCAGCATTAAAAGATTGTTGAAATAAGGACTCACCAAAAGAATGATAGGGAGGTTATCAAAGTTGGTGGGTAATTCTGCCCATGTGCTTTCCTCAAAACAGTTTGGTGCATTTCCAACTCCATGACCACATTCCAAAGAAATCTATGCCATTCCGGTTATCAATGCTATATAACCCTACAACAAATCAAAGTGCATAGCCCAGGACTCAGGAGCAACTCTACAACAACCAACCACTGCGGACACCAATAAAGAAAACATATATGCTAAAGAAATACATTTTGCTTTCCCAGGATTCTTAGGAAAGCATATATTTAAATAAATATTCTGACAGTGTGCTTCCTAGAAGAGTATTTAATTCAAGAAGTACTTGCTTGAGAATCAGTTTTTTAAAAAAATCCCATCCTACTTGGCTATATCTTCAACTTAAAAAACAACGCTGTTGTCCAAGTTATGCTGTTTATTGTATATGTACAATGTTGTACTGTAAATATACACTCCAGCACTAGACCCTCAAGGGCACTCTGCTGGCTTTTGAAGCCCAAAAGCCAATAGACTTGATTGAGGATAAACTCCCAAGTTCCCATTTAGCCTGCAGCTGACCACCTTCATTGGAATTTTAAGGGAGTTTTGCACAGAAATAACAGTTTCCTCAGAATGGAGCCTCTGGACTAGGCCCAACTGTGGGTTCAGAGGGATTAATTCTACCCTCCAGTGCTCAGGAGGGTCCCTGTTGATTTAAGTGGGAACCTCACACACAAGACCAAAATGAAGTCCTTAAAAATTAAAACAAACCAAAACAAACCTTTCCAGGGCTGAAAGAAGCAAGCCAGGAGCACCATGATGAAGGGGGTTCACGTAAGCAGGGAGCATGGTGCATTTAACCCATTGGAGATAAACAAGAAAACACCCCTCATCATCATATTACCCATGAGCAACCCATACTGGGGGATGCTTAGCAGTACAAAGGGAACTGCCTTCCTGGCCTCCTCTCTGCCAGAGGGAATGTGGCTGTGGCAAAGAATGTTTGAAAGTGGTTGAGAGGGGAACAGAACTGAGAAAATGAAGAACACAGAGGATCATTAACAGGAAAAAAAAAAAAAAAAAAAGAGCCCTAATAGTGAGGGATCCTGCAGAATGAGTTTAAAGACTGAGCCAGGTCAGAAATGACACATTCTGACATGTTGGCTAACATGGTTCCCACAGCGGCTTCACTGTCAGGAACAAGGACTCACATGCAGCTGTTTCAGACACAAGCCCTGAGCAAGGGATGCCTGGAAAAGGGGCAGGAGGGGGAAGAGAAAGAAAAGGAGATTTCAAACATCTGAGAGAAATATGGCAAATGAATGTTTTCTGAATGGGGAACTGAAGCACATCAGGAGGTTAAGGCTTGAACTTACCAAAATGGCCAGTTTTGAGGCAACCTAAAAACTTCTGGTATTCAGAGGTGCTGAACACCTGCAGCTTCCAATCTCAGATGGAGCTCTCAATGCTCCGGATAATGAGGCCTGCAGTATCACAAATTAAAAATCTCACTGCCCACTTTTGACAGCTGCCCAAGTTCATAGAGGAATGGCTGTAGTAGGGCCAGCAAATGAGCCCACCTCTCTGAATCCCAGTCCAGCCCCTCAACTGAGAGGCCATCCTTCCTCTCCTCTGACATCCAAACAACTAACATGATGTGCTATCTATCACAGCAAGAGACTTAAGCAGCCAACTCTCACCATGGGGGATAAAATGGTTCCAAACACACATGCCACCCTACAAGAAGAAAATGGGTCACCACTCTCTAACCAATGGCAACTTTTCTCAAGTCCAAGTGATAAATGGCAGGTTCAAAAAGTGAGGCATGGGCTTGCTCTGTTTCCAGGGTTTATGTAACAATTTATATACGGGCTATTCTCCAGCAGTTATGCATGTGTAATTCCCATTAACAGGAGTTTGGCATAGGCACCAACAGTAGAAAAGTCCCCTAAGTGGTCAGCATTTATAAAGAATATGCATTTTATATTCTAACAATGATCAGGATGAATCCATCAGGGAATTCATGTTGTGCCTTCACAGGGATCTCACTGCGATCCTGCACCAACTAGCTGATGCCTCTAAGAAAATAAAAAAATCAGCACCCTTTTTTCCCCCTAGAGCCATTAATCTCGTTCATGACATACACACACATGCCCACCCATAACAAGAAAATCAGTCGGTCAAGTGGACACCGCAGCACACCTGCTTGAATGGGTCTGTTTCAATCGGGGATTTTGCTTTTTAAATCTCAATGAGAAATTTCCCTTTGGACAACTGCTGAGCTGAGCCTTCCTTAGCTCAGCATAAGATGATTAAAACCACGTTACCCGGGAGGAGAGAGAAAATATGGAACACCGACTATTTACCAGGGACAGAACCAGAAACCAATATCCAGAACTGCCACAGACAATGACAGTGATTCCTACTTTCAAAAAAATGAACTATTTTCCCCCTCCCCGTCCCAACAAAAAAGGAAAATGTTCTAATCATTGCACGTGCTGCCCTAGGTCATAATGAAACATTTCTAGGGAGTCTGCAAAAACACAGTCTCATTCTTGAGGACCCTATAAAAGGAGACAACTTAAGTAACTCACACAGAAAACCTCTAAAGATAAGAAGGGTTTCTAATAAAAAAAAAATCAATATTGTTCTTTGTTGATATATGGAAGAGAAAAATTGGTTTTATAACTGGAAGAATTTAGCATCCAATTTAGTTTTGAACAAAGGAATCCTCCAAAATTATACCTGCGCTACAGGTTTAAATTAAGTCTTTTCAATCACTGGACTGGTAAGAGGGGGAGGGAGGCTTATAATAAGGGGAACTGCCGGAGAAGGGGCTTAGCCTGAGTGTAACTGTCACAAACAGTTTTCTTCTGTTCAATATTACTTTCCTTGAGTGACAGATGTTACAATCCTGAGAGCTCCAGAGTACTGTACATAAGGCATTACAGTCCACATGTTACAGGGCATTAACCTACTGCCCAGCAATCATGCCTCATCATCATCCAATACTCACACATGACTTCTTTTTTCCCCCAGGTTCAGAAAACAGGTCATAATGAGAATAAAATAACACAGCAATAACAGGCCAGGCTGAGGTCTCAGTTCCGATACTTTTTCTTCTTCAAATGCAGCATAAACCAGAATTGCCTTCTGCCCTCTGTCAGATAAGGCGCGCGCGCACACACACACACACACACACACCCCTACCTTTTAGGGCCAAATCTTCTGCTTTATAAAAGCTTATGAGCGATATATTGTCATTACTGGGCCCAGTTTTACATTCCTGGCACACGCCAAATTCCCACTGATTCAATGCAGGATCGGGCCCATTCTGGTAACACTGACATTCTATTGAAGCTGCTAACGAAACACACCTTATATTAAGCACTGTTTTGCCAGGAGTTTAACATGTCTGGAAAAAAACTGCTGTCAGCCAAAACCTAGCATAGCAGACAGGAGCAATTTAATAATATTTACTTAATCAATTCAGGTGGAAGGGGGAAGCAATTTTTAAAAATAAATTATATTACTCTAGAAACGTCTCCTGATTTAAGATCCTTGTTTAAACTTTTATGACGAAAAAAACGTTACTCAATTAAAAAATGATATCTGGAAAATAATATTGTCTGATACACTTCAAGATCTCAACAATGTTTTTTGGGTTCCCTCCCCACCCTTCCCCCAGATTCTGAATGTAAAGATCCAATCTGACAAACCTTACTAGCGTGATGAAAGATTAACACCACAATTATGCTCATTGACTTCAGTGAGACTTCTCACATGAGTAAGAATTACTCACATGAGTTGTAGTTGCAAGATCTGGCCCTAAAAATGTGCTATTTGTGCAGTGCAGGCATATTCCACACACCCCGGCAATAGACACCTCTCAAGGTTTTATTCTGAGGAACATACGTGCATGTTTGACAGCCAGCTTGACAGAAAAAGATCCCAACAGCTCAGTATCAGAGGTCAATAACATGTGGGCTCAGAAGTACAATTACAATGGGCTCCATAACAGCCCTGGAGTCATCTCTATGATGTGGTATGATGCCAAATAAATAAAGAGCTAACTATGCCATTTAGATTGGAGTGCTAGTATAGTAACACAATAGACCATAATGATTCCAAATAAATAATTCAAATAATTCTGTTAATAAGCTTCCTTTTTAGAAGACCTAAACACAAGTCTAAACATGCATTCAAAAATATTTTGGCCCTTCAGTAAGTTACATTCATTTAAAAAAGTCTTTCATCAAATATTTCCATAAAAGCATGAGCTAAAAGTCAAAATATATATATAAAAAAATCTGATGCTTAAATACCACAAAAATTTTGACTCAAAGCAACAAATATCCAGGGAGGCAAGAACAAAGTTAAGGGTGACAGTGCCATTATCAACCCATGTCATTGAGACCTTTCTCCACCTTCAGAAAGGACACAGTGTCAACCTTTACTCTGAACAGACCTGGCTTTCCCTGTTTTGTGGCACAAACCCTTAACGTCTTGTAACATAGATGGTGGCGTCTCAAAACACATTCCAGAAAGGTTTTGGGTGGATTTGCGGAAGGGAAAATGGTTGCAGCTATCACACTGTGGAATGAACAAGTGAGAGAGCAAAAATTCCCAACTCCAACTGCAAATATAATTCCACAGTCTTCTTTTATTACCCTCCCCCGCCACCTCACATTTCCCTCCACTCAAAAAAATCATATGCTTTCTGATTTTGTCTCACCAAACTAAAATCAATTTGTGCCAGTTCAGAGTGGGGGAAAATATCCTCAGATTGATAGTTCCACAGCCAAAGGCTATTATTAGTTTGTACTAAACTCCACCGGGCACTCCTGGATTGCAGATGCTGTACTATGCACCTGCAAACCAGAAAAAGCAACCTCTGTTTCTTCCTCTCTCTCTCTAAATTAAACATTTATATAACTGTATTAAAAGAAAACAACAGAAACCTCCAGGCACTGGTGAAGTTTGAGTCTTCTAGCAACTTACAGTCTATTTCTATTTTCCGGGGGGTGGGAGGGGGGAGAGATTTCACACCAAAGATTTTAAAACTTAGAAGAAGAAAATAAAAAGAAGGCTGCCTAAACGAACCGCCTAAAAAGAATTAACTTGCTGGAGTATCACTTCCTGATAACCTATACAGAGCAATCTTTGCTCCTGCATACACACTCCAGGTAGTCAC
Source organism: Gopherus evgoodei (assembly GCF_007399415.2). Lineage (NCBI taxonomy): Eukaryota > Metazoa > Chordata > Testudines > Testudinidae > Gopherus > Gopherus evgoodei. The sequence continues at coordinate 82,661,670 of NC_044328.1, forward strand.
GCACTTGCAATACCGAGGGTCGTGCAATGCAAGACTCAAAGCCCATCGCCGGTGCTTCCCCCGATCCCTTCCCTCGCTGCGTGTATTAGAGAGTTTGCCAGGGAGGAGCTGCGGATCATTACGTTAATTAACTTTCACCTGTCCCTCCGAGCACGCGTCCCTCTCCCCCCACACCCAACTTTCGGAAGCATCTTCCTTGAAACCCGGGGAGCTACTATGCCCACGGCGCCTGGACACCGACCCCCGCCGCTCCCCACGGGAGGGTACCGGCTCCAGGCGCTCGCCAGCCCCCTCCCGCGCCTGGCCCCGAGGGAGCGGGGGGCAGCCCGGGGGCAGGGTGCCGGGCCGGTACTCACGTGTAGTGCTGCGGGAAGCTGTAGCCGTGGGCGGCGGGGGCGGCCAGCAGCAGGAGCAGCAGGAGCGAGCCGAGGGGAGCCGCGCGGCGGGGCTGCGCCGGCATCGCCATGTTGCCATGAAAGATGCAGCGGGGAAGGGCGAGCAGCGGCGAGCAACCTCTGCCCCCCCTCTTCCTCCTCCCCGCGCCCCCTCCCCCGCCGCGGGTGCGCTGAGCCTGGCCGTTCTCAGCGGGGCGGCCGGCAGCACTGAGCCCAACCGCACGGAGCCTTTGCCTCAAATAGCTGCCGCGGCGCCCAGCCTCCTCCCCCCTCGCCGCTTCTCCCCCCGACCCCCCCATCGCCGGGCGGCACGCGCCCAGCCCAGCCCCGCCGCCGCGCATGCTCCCCCCGGCCCGCCGCCGCCGCCGCCGCGCGCCCCGGCCCGGCCTGGCCTGGCCAGGCTCGAGCGCTCCGGACCCGAAAGGGCGCAGCAGCGCAGCCCGTCCCCGCTCTCTACTTGTGTCCCCTATCCCACCAGGCTGTGTCCCAGCTGCAACCCCCCCCCTTCCCTCGGTGCATCCCCCCCTCCTGTGTCCCCTGCAACCAGCCCCCCATCTCCCTGCTCCAGCCTCTCCAGCCCTCTGCAAACCAGTCCCCATCCCTCGGTGCAGCCACCCGTCCTGTGCCCCCTGCAAACCAGCGCCTCCAGCCCCCCCTGCAAACCAGTCCGCGTCCCTCGCTGCATCCCCCCCGTCCTATGCCCCCTGTAAACCAGCGCCTCCAGCCCCCCTGCAAACCAGCCCCCATCCCTCGGTTCATCCACCCCTCCTGTCCCCCCTGCAAACCAGGCCCCCTACCCCTCCTGTATCCACCTGCAAACCAGCCCCCATCCTCCAGTGCATCCACCCTACTTGTGCCCTCCTGCAAACCAGCCCCCCATCCCTCAGTGCATCCATCTGCCTTGTGACCCCTGTAAGCCAGCCTCTCAGCAAAGCATCCCCCCAGTGCATCCACCCTGTCTGTGCCCCCCACTGCAAACCAGCACCCCCATCCCTCAGTGCATCAGCTCCTCCCTGTGCTCCCATCCCCCTGCATCCCCTATAAACCAGCCTCTCCAGCCTACCTGTAAACCTGCCACCCCATCCCTAAGTGCATCCAGACCTGCCCACCCCCTCCAATGCATCCACCCTGCCTGTGCCAGTTTCTGTGCCTCCTCCTTGTACACCATCCCCTGGTGCATCCACCCTCCCTGTGCCAGCCCCTGTATTCTTCCTGCAAACCAACACCCAGCCTCTCTGTGCCCCCTGCAAACCATCCCTCCCATCCCTCCTGTGGCATCCACTCCACCTGTGGCCCCCTGCAAACCGGACCCCCATCCTCCAATGTATCCACCCCACCTGTGCCAGTCGCTGTGCCTCCTGCAAACCAGCCCCCCATCCTCTCTGCTGCATCCACCCAGCCTGTGCCATTGACAGAACAAGGAGTAATGGTCTCAAGTTGCAGTGAGGGAGGTTTAGATAGCATATTAGGAAAAAAATTTTCACTAGGAGGGTGGTGAAGCACTGGAATGGGTTACTTAAGGAGGTGGTGGAATCTCCTTCCTTAGAGGTTTTTAAGGTCAGGCTTGACAAAGCCCTGGCTGGGATGATTTAGTTAGGGATTGGTGCTAGATGAACGGGGTTGGACTAGATGACCTCCTGAGGTCTGTTCCAGCCCTGATATTCTTTGATCACTGATCCCTGCAAACAAGCCCACCATCTACCCAGTGATCCACCCTGCCTGTTCCAGACCCTGCAAACCAGTCCCCTGCTCTGTGCCCCCCAGAAACAAGTCCTGCATCCCCCCAATACATCTACCCTGCCTGTGCCAGCGCCTGTGGCCCCTGCAATCCAGCCCCCACCCCAGTACATCTACCCTGCCTGTGCCAGTCCATGCCCTCTGCAAAACAGCCCGCCCCAATACATCAACCCTGCCTCTGCCAGCACCTGGGCCCCCTGCAAACCAGCCCCTCAGCCATCCATCTTGCTTGTGCCAGCCCCTGTACAAACCAGCCCCACGCTCCATTCACCCTGCCTGTGCAAGCCCCTACACCCCGTGCAAACTAGCCCTCACCCTCATCCCCCCAGTGCATCCACCCTGACTGTGCCAGCCCCGGGACCCCTACAAAACATGCCCCTCCCCCAGTGCATCCACCCTGCCTGTGCCAGCCCCAGGGCCTCCTGCAAAACACACTTTCTCCCCAGCTGGTGCATCCACCTTGCCTGTGCCATCACTATGCCCCCTGGAAACCAGCCCCCAACTCCAGCTGCTGCATCCACTTCTGTGCCAGTCCCAATACCAATGCAAATTAGACCCACCTCCCCGCTGCTGGGGGGGAAATTGGGGAGGAGAGTCTGTCCCTATTTGCATGAGAGAGGAAATTGAGATGATTTAATTCTACCCCACTAAAGAAACCCATCATTCCTATGGCCTCAGGACATGTGTGCACAATTCCCAGGGCCCTCACTAATAAATTGTCTCATTCTGGCCCCTTCCATTTGGGCTGCAAAATTTAAGATTAGCACCCCCACCCCACCCCCGGTAAGCAGGAATGTGTGTAATTTAGTTTGTGCACTTTATTTCTTTTTTTAAATAGATCTGTGCCATGCTTGGGGCACATCTGCACTTATAATTTTTTTAAAAGAACAATTTAGGGTCACTGTCCAACAAATTGGGAGGATTGAGGAGGGCTTAACAGGGCTGTCTAAAACCCCAACTCACTCTCCAACCCCCCCATCCTGGCCACCCCACACAGACCCCAATAAAAGCCAAGGAAAATAAATGGTCCTTGTACCATGCTCCAAGGGGCAACAAATTCTGCCTTTGGAGAAGCAAAGCAGGAAGCACATTGCGGATCTGAGGACAGCTGTCCCCCACCCTCCACAGGGCATCCTCACTCTATGCCCTCTCCCAGTTAAAATGGAGGTGGGGCAGCTAGCTTACATGCTCAGACAATCTCAACTGCCACATCACGTCACACAGGACAGTGGTATTGGAGGTAGCTGGCACCTGACTTCTTTAGGGTTTAAAACCTTGCACCTTCAATTTCATCCATAAATAAATACAAAGTTAGTGCACTCTGGTGTAATATACATCCCAAAAGAGAGTCCCCCAAAACAGCATTTGCTGCAGTTTGATGGGCATTAAGGTATAGCAATGTGTAGAGTATGTTACAGAAATGGGAGGCATTTGGTGCACTAAGGCAGAGCCCCTATGTGACCAGTTAAGGTTCACCACCATAGCACCCCTTATCAGAGCTTCCTATGCAGGCGTTCTCATGTCCTAGTGCACAGGATCCAGTCCTCTGGCTGAGAAGCATTCAGTTCAGCTGCCTTTCAGCACAACACAAGATTTAGCTGATGCCCAAAAGCCCAACAAATCAATCCATCTTCAGTGCTCTGTTCTCTGTCCCCTTTCTGGGGGGACTCTGGAATCTTTTCCTCAGCTCTGGTACTGAGCACAGACCCCCTCAGACTGAGGTTTATTTTGTGGGGGAACATGTCTGCTCCCCTGCTGATCCCAACTCCAGGCTCTTTATAAGCATCCCTCTGCAGCTTCCTCCCAAAGACTGGCCTCTCTCTCTGCCTTTTATGAGGCCGGGGTGGCCATAAAGTTATCACGTGACCCTTCTTAATCCCACCCGCTTTGGCTGCGAAGTAACTAATTAATTATGGCACAGGTAAAGCACATATGACAAACTGGCCTTTAACCCTCTCTAGCCCATGCTGGGGTTTCACTCCATCACAGTCAGTCCCCATGTTTAAAAGAAATGGTTGCACCATTTTGGCTGGGTGTGAATGACCAAAGGAATTCTGATGTAACCTAACTAGATTCACCAGCACCCAAGGTTATGAATTTCTGTAACAAAAGGCAGTCCCACTTCTGTCTTTGAGGGAGCTAGTATCTTCTCTTCCATGTCTTCTGCAGGTTCTGTCATGAGTCTTGATTTTCTTAAAGTCTGAACTCCTGGAGTCAAGTGAATCTCCATTTTAATTTTTAAGGAAATAACTGTCTTGCTCTCCAGGTTGTGGAAAAAAGTTTGGAAGCATGATCTGACTGCAAGCTAAAGGCTCAAACATCAGAAGGGAAATAAAATGAACCCCAAAATTATTATATTTTTAAATCTCATGATTTGGGGGTCTTAGTTAAGATTTTTTTTAAGACTTGGGGTTAGTAATACCGCTTCAGGCTGATTGCATCAGAGACTCAGTCTTAGCTGGAGAGAGTCACAGCCAGCTTGCCTTCAACAAAACCCCATCCCCAGCAAGAGACTTGGACAGTGGGTCTACTTCTCCATCCAGGATGGATGAGAAGGAGATATAGAGATGAGTGTCATGCCAATACTGCCTCACTATCTCCCCCAATAGCCGAAATCTAGGTTGTCTTTGATCAGGGAAATCTGAGGACCAGAGCAACTTTGCCTCTTATATAACCTTAGAAACAGGGTGAACATTTGCAAGATTATCCATATCCAGAAATACTTTTTAAGCTAGACCCTAGCCAATGCTCCCTTAAGAGGTCTATGTTGGAGGTTAGGAAAAACTATTTCACTAGGAGGGTGATGAAGCACTGGAATGAGTTACCTAGGCAGGTGGTGGAATCTCCTTCCTTAGAGGTTTTTAAGGCTTGTTTTGACAAAGCCCTGGCTGTGATGATTTAGTTGGGATTGGTCCTGCTTTGAGCAGGGGGTTGGACTAGATGGCCTCCTGAGGTCTCTTCCAGCCCTGATCTTCTATGATTCTAAGAGACTTGGGTCCATCTTTTAGATGGTGGCCCAAAGCACCACCAGCATCTCAGGAAGTGAAACGGGGCCAAATTCCAGAACCCACTGGGAAACTGAGAGCTCCATCTGAATCCATGTGATCAGGTCCACATGAGGACATCTCGTAGTTGAGAAACACTGTGGTATAAATTGAAACTATGAAGATTTACCAGACTAACTATCGACCAGAAGAGGTCTATTAGGCAGGGCAGCCCAGGGCAGGCCAGCACACTGAGGTACAGAAATGTTGTTACATACCCAAGGTCAAACAGAAAGTCAGTCATAAAACCAGCACTAGAATCCACGGTCTCTGTGCTGAACTCATATGGAGAGGGTTTGCAGGAAAGGGAGCCCCGATTCCCAGTCCTGTGCGTCAATAAAATAATAATGAATGTAATACTTTTATCTCACGGTTTCCTTGTGCTCCTGTCCATTTCTTGTACTTATCTGTTGAATCTTGTCTTGAAGTTGGACTGTAAGCTTCTCAGGCATGGACTGTTATTTTATTTTGTTTGTACAGCACCTAGCACAGTGAGGTCTTGGCCTATGATTGGTGTCTCCAAGTGCTACTGTAATACAAATACTAATAATAATTATGTAGATATTAGACAATACTTTTCATCTGAGAATCTCAAAGTGCTTTACTAAGTCAGGTAAGCATAATGTGGCAGATATTGTAATCACAGGCAACATCTGTGGGGACCGCAGTGTATTAAATCTGAATGGTTTATGAATTATTGTGTTCTGCTCCATGCAGTAGGGCTACCACAACTTCAACAGAAATTAAAAAAAAACAGAGAGAGGTGATTAAAGTTGAATCAATGAGACTAAATAACTCTCAACGAGTACCAGCCCCTAGAGGGGACTGCATCTACTGATTCAAGCTGGGTTTCCAGAGATGAGGAGACAAAGAAAGAGCTTTTGGCATAAAAGGATGACCTTCAACTGACTTGGGACCTTCTTTCGGATACAGCAAACAGACAGGACCTTCTGTCCATGCCCCTCCGCCCCAAGCCTTGTGCAAGGACTTGGAAAGACTTCTGCCTACTAAGGTTCCATTACACTAATGAGTGACTCCAGGTTTGTGTAGTGTGTGTTTAAGTGTTTATTGTTTGCATGTGTTTTCCCTGTAATGCTTTCACCTTAAGAATAAAGGTGCTTGCTTCAAGAGAGCTGTGTGGTAACTTGTAACCACTGATACTTAGCCTTCCGAGAGAAAGTAACACACAGGCACTGGTCATCAGGCAGATTGGCTTCCTGGGAATATCACAGTATAAGGCTCTGCAGCCTTAAAATCCCCATTCAGAAAGGAGTGGGGCAAGGGTCTCTACCCAGAGACAGGTAATGGCTGGAGACCGGAGACTTGACTGGGTGTTCCTGGAGTGGACCATGGAGGAGGGACAATCTCCACTTCATAAATGGGGAAACTGAGGCAAAGAGGGATGAAGTGTCTTGCCCCAGTCAGGAGTAGAGATAAGTACATTCTAGTAATTTGCACATCAAATTTAGCCCCTGTCCTCAGAAGGAGTCATAGTCTGTTCTCAGTTACAGCTGTGCATTATCTTAGCATTAATGCGTTTGCCATGGTCTAACTGAGAGATTACTTTTTCCCTCAGCAGCCAGTACAACTGAGAAGAGAATTTGGCCTTGGAAGTTTGGGTGCACAAGGAATCCATCAATGAGCCCCAAATGTCTCTATTAACTGATTTCCAATATTGCTGTCTAGGGTCGCTAAGAGTTGCTATCAAAGCCCTCCCAGAAAGAGTGATGTGGAAAGTTTCCCTCTTTTTAAAAAGTTTTGCTGCAAACCTTCCTTGTGCATATGGGCATTTTGTTTTTGTTCAGGGCTGGCTCTAGGCACCAGCATTCCAAGCATGAGTTTGGGGCGGCCTCTTTTCAAGGGGCAGCATTCCTTTGTTTGTTTTTTGCTTGGGGCGGTGTAGCAAGGCAGTGGGATACCCCACAGCCCCGCTGAGGGACAAACCTCCCCAAACCCCGCTGTGGGCGTAGCCGCTGGGTCCTGCGCCCACCCCTCAGAGGTCACGGTGCAGACCCGGAAGTATAAAAGCGGACCTGCAGAGCTCAGTAGGAGCCCAGCCACCGCCAGGACCAGATATCTCTGGCCGCTGCCAGCTGGAGCTCACACCCGAGCCTGCCCCGTGCCAGCTACCCCGAGGAGGAAGGGCAGAGCCCGCCCCGCGCCAGCTACCCCGAGGAAGAGCCTAGTTTGCCTCTGGCCAGCTACCCTGAGGAGCCGCTGAGCCCACCCTCGCACACTTACGCAGAGGAGCCAATGGTGGTTGAGACTGCGGGGGACACTACGAGGACTCAGGTACCCGAAGAGGGGGAGAGTGGAAGTAGCCCAGGGGCAGCCGACCCCAGTCTGGCTGCAGCACTGCCAGAGCCAACGTCAGTGTGTTGCGGCCAGGATCCCCAGACAGCAGCGAGTTTCTGCCACTGCTAGGGCCCCGGGCTGGGACGCAGTGGAGTGGGAGGGCCTACGTTCCCCCTGCCACTGCTCCAGGGGTGGCAGACTCCCCCTTTCCCTGGCCTGAGGAAGCCGAAATCTACTACTGCTGCTCAGCCCTGCCTGAGGGTCTGAGCATATTGACTCAGTGTTTGTTGCCCCGCCCTGACCTGGGGCTGGGCTTGGGACTATTGATGCCCTTTCTGCCTGAGTGCCTGAGCATTTGGACTCAGCATTTGTTGCCCCGCCCTGCCCTAGGGCCTGGCTTAAGACTATTGGTAACAAGGTGGTGGGATACCCCACAGCCCCGATGAGGGACAAACCGCGGCCGAGCTGCACTACAGGTGGCAAAAAAACCTGGCTTGGCCCTGGTTTTGTTGCAATGGTTCCTCCCCCCCCCCGCTTATACGTGTAGCCTTCTGCATTTGCAACTGTGAATGCTTTTAACCACGTTTTACTTTGTATTGAGAGCACTGTAAGCTGGGAATGGACAGTCTGCTAAAAGCAACCAATTTGAAAACAGTCTTAAGTGTGATGGGGCAAAAATGAAGATAATAGCACACATGACAGGGAAAATGGGGCATTCCCAGGCTGCTCCTAACAAAGCAGATGCATTCAAGGTGTCTTGTACCATTGAATTCATTGGTGTAAATCTCAGCCTAAAGCCATTGCTTGCCTTTCCTGTTCCTAGGGTTTCCTCCTGCTCAGCCCCTAATTCTGTCTGCCTCTGTAAGAGATGCTCAAGCCTTTTTATAGCCTGGCTTGAGCAAACAGGCCCTGCCTGGTCTAGCGTCTGTCACTCTCATTCTGTCTCCCTCTCTCTGTCCCCAACAACTAGTTAAGTATTTATTCACACTGGAAGAGTCCTTGGGCCAGAGAGGGAGTGAGGCTCTGGTTAGGGCCCCTGCCTGGAGGGTAGGAGACCCTGGGTCCAGTCTCCCAGCTCCAATCACACTTTCATTAGTTATCCACTGTATAAGAGCTTCAACAGGAGAGACTGAAACAGACCCACACCATAGAATCATAGAATATCAGGTTGGAAGGGACCTCAGGACCAATCCCCAACTAAATCATCTCAGCCAGGGCTTTGTCAAGCCAGACCTTAAAAACCTCTAAGGATGTTCCACCACCTCCCTAGGTAACCCATTCCAGGGCTTCACCACCCTCCTAGTGAAAAAGTTTCTCCTAATATGCAACCTAAACCTCCCCTACTGCAACTTGAGACCATTACTAAATCCCATAGCTCTGTGGTTAGAGCACTCTCTGGAGAGCTAGGAGAACCCCATGTCAAATCCTCTCTTCCTCTGGCAGAATGGTGGAATTGAACCAGGGCTTCCCATGTCCTAGTTGAGTGCTCTAACTGCTAGGCTAAAAGTTACAAGAGGGAACCCTGCCTCTAGTCAGCAAATAATGCAAAAGGGGAATGGGAGGCAGCGGGACCATGGCCTTGTCCCTTCTCTGCACCAGCATGCAGAGTTGGACCACTGCTCTGGAAGGCTAGGGGAGAGTGATCTACACCATCCCAGTGGATTGCGAACCTTCTGGGTAACTGGACAACTCTGGGCAGAATTAGGCACAATGGGCCTTTTCCCTTCTGGTTTGACACTGCTATGGAGTTACTTTTGCTTTACACAAGCAGAAGTGACACCAAAATCTCCTCGGATGGACCAGTGTAAAGATTTTGTTTTGGAGCAGGTTGGAAGAGGCACCTGGTTCACATACAGAAGGGTTAATAAGTCTGCACTAAGATAAACCAGTGTAAATCTGAAGTCATATCATGGAGTTCACCTTGATGTATACTTATGTAAATCCAAGTAGAATCTGGCTCTGCATAGCTGAAATATGCCTGTAACCGACATAGGTGCCCACCTTCCTTTTAGATTCAGCCCCTGAGTGAGAGAATGGAAAATGCTGGCTGACACACCATTAAAGTGAGACAAATAAGAGTAGGAGATAATTAAGAGTAAACATGATAATAGCTAATACACATTCTGACTTCAGAGGCTTACTCTTCTTATCCAGTGTTCTTCAGCTTGAGCTTCTTGGCTGATGATGTATGGGGCTGTTTCATGCCAGATATTAGTGTTTCAGAAAAGGGGAAAAAAAAGACTACACTAAGTGCTAATAGAAACATAATAAGTAACTGCTGCGCTTACCAGAAGTCAGGGAGAACCACTGTGTGTCTGAACAGAGTTCAAGAGGGAAATAACATCCACAGCAGAGCAGTGTGCAGAGTTTCTGGAGTGCGCAGTGTAAGAACAGCGGTGAAGAAGGCAAAGAGGTACCTGTGGGACACCAGCATGAACAGCACAAGAGAAACAGAGCCCAGGTGCCACACAAAGGATGCCCCAAGATGTAGTCCTGTGAAGTGAAGCAATGTGCATGCTTCAGGGCCTCTGCTGGAATTCCACTGCAAATGCTGCAGAGAGCACGTATCTTGACAGCCATGTGGCCTTTTTGTCCAAACTTATGGCAATCAGAATCAAAGGCTTGCTTTGACCCCAAAGTGGACAGCATCCCTCCCTACTCCCCAGACCTGCAGGATATGGGAGGTATGCTATCCATATCTGCTATACAATATAAAAGATATTCATGCTGCATTTCAAAGCGGCAGACTGCAGGATAACTCAGTGTGAAATTCACCCTGGCGCAGAGGCCCAGCGCATGATGAGGCATCCCTTGCATGCTATTTAGGGGGTTTAATTGGTATCTGAGTGGCACCTAGGCCTTTGCTAGCCCTCTGCACAGGGGGAATTACTGAGTGAAAGTTATTCTAGGGAGATGCAGGGTAGTAGGCAAGGGAAAGCTGACACTTGTCCCCTTACATCAGTTTTTTAGATGCAAAATCTAGCATTCTGACGTGGGATATGGATTTGGGAGACTCACTGGATGACATTCAATTCATTACCTATAGGGCAATATACTGTTAGTTAAGGAAACAGAATATATAACTCCTTTAGAAACCAAGGGCACAGCTTCATTCATGGTGTAGCTTTACTGACGTCAAATGGAATGGCACCAGGGAAGAATTTGGCCCCAGGTGTGAAGAGAATAAAACTTGCTCATTTTAAATTGTTTTCACTGACACATGCTCCTGCGCTTGACGCAGAATGCTGCCACTTTCCTTGCTTTTATTCAGAACCTAAGCAACTTCTAGATAGTAACCAAGACTTGGCCTAGAGTCTGGCAGAGGAGATACGTGTGCTTGCCTCATTTCTTCTTAGGCGTCATATCATTTCAGGTATGGCGCTTGGGAAGAGCCAGGTTACCAAGTGGTTTCCTGGTCTTTCAGCAAAATTGATGCCATTTCTAATAATGTTCTTTCCAGTTAGGTAGATGATCGCTTAGAACTCAAGGTGGTCCAGCTGATGGCCCATGGGCTGGATCTGTCCAGCCCCAGATGATTTTCAGCTTTGTGCAGTCCTGTGGGCCCTTTGCGCCTCTGCTCCCAGTGGCGGCTGGCAGGGTTGCCATTCAGTTTTTATTGAGCTCAGTACAGAGATAAATCTTTGGCCTCTATTATACAGAGGTCAGACTAGATCATCTAATGGTCTCTTCTGGCCTTAAAATGTATGAAAAAGAAGTGATTATTGTATGTTTCAGTTTGTGGAATGGCTAAGGGCAGCATTATACAGCAGGAAGAGGTAACAAAGCATGCTGTAAAAACTGAGGGCTCAGGTCTGGAACCAAAGAGCAATTGTTTAAACACTTCCCATGTGTTGTAAACCCTGCCCCAAAAAAGTGTTCTGTTCACAAGGATCCAAATTATCAGACAAAAAACACCACAGCAACACTGTCAGCATTACAGTGGTAGGTTCAAATGCCAAATGGAATACAAACAGCTACTTGGTTGGAAGAATTATATATAGACTTGGCAGAAGTCAATTTTTTAAACATAATTTTGACTAATATCAATGTTTATGTTTATGCATTTTTCAATGTTATCAATTTCAATTTTCACAGTTGTGCAAAATTATGGGTTTTAAGTATTTTTTTAATTTGATCAATTTAAATTTTCCTAGCGGTGGGAAATTCTGAGGGGGAGATTATTTAATGACAGTAGACTTTGAGCTTCAAAAAATTAAAGCGTAGAACCATTCAGATACAAGCTGTCAATATCACATGTCAAAATATACCTTAAATCAAACAGCAATAAGTTCTCAAGAAGTATTTTTCTTACTTTGCCTATCTGTAAGTTTCAAATATTATAAGTGGAAATAATTTTTCGTTGGTTGGTGTGTGTGTCATAAACAGATAGCTAAGGGTTAATGTCTCTTTCACCTGAAACACCTGACCAGAGAACCAATCAGGAAACCGGATTTTTTCAACTTTGTGTGGAGGGAATTGTGTGTCTGAGTCTTTTGTCTGTCTGCCTGCTTCCTCTGAGCTTTGGAGAAGTAGTTCTATTTTCTAATCTTCTGTTTCTAAGTGTAAGGACAAAGAGATCAGATAGTAAGTTCTATGGTTTCTTTTCTTTGGTATTTGCATGAATATAAGTGCTGGAGTGCTTTGATTTGTATTCTTTTTGAATAAGGCTGTTTATTCAATATTCTTTTAAGAGATTGCCCTGTATTGTGTCATCTGAATACAGAGAGACTATTTGTATTTTTCTTACTTTTTTATATAAAGTTTTCTTTTAAGACCTGTTGGAGTTTTCTTTACTTCAGGGAAATTAAGTCTGTACTCACCAGGGAATTGGTGGGAGGAAGAAATCAAGGGGAGAGCTGTGTGTTGGATTGCTAGCCTGATTTTGCATTTCCTCTGGGTAAAGAGGAAAGGGCTTTTGTTCCAGGATTGGGAACGGAGAGGGGGAATCACTCTGCGTAGTTTCACAGAGCTTGTGTCTGTGTATCTCTCCAGGAGCACCTGGAGGGGGGAAGGGAATCAGGATTATTTCCCTTTGTTGTGAGACTCAAGGGATTTGGGTCTTGGGGTCCCCAGGGAAGGTTTTTTCAGGGGGACCAGAGTGCCCCAAAACACTCTAATTTTTTGGGTGGTGGCAGCAGGTACCAGGTCCAAGCTGGTAACTAAGCTTGGAGGTTTTCATGCTAACCCCCATATTTTGGACGCTAAGGTCCAAATCTGGGAATAAGGTTATAACATGGTGTTAGCGGTGGGATATAGACAGAATCCAGAAGCCAGTAGGAATATTATATTTTTCTTTTCTCTGCTAAGGGCTTTTTAGCAGAGAGAAACAGTTTGGTTTTAAAAGGGAACCAGAGAGAATTTTTTTTCTGCTTTCTCTGGCAGTGTGTGCCTTGCATGTTAAGCAAGAAACTGTTAAGGGTCTTTTGTCATGCAATAGCCCTCCCATTAGGAGGCAAGTACCAGCACTTATATGCATGCGAATAAAGTGGTTTTTCTGGTTTCCCTTCATTGAACATTAGCTAGAGAGAGAAAAGGAAAAAAGCACTGTTGCTAGGCAGACTTCAGGAGGCAACAGAGCCTGCAGTTCAAAAGAGAAACACCGGAGGGCACCCCAACACAAGAAAACAGGAACCATGTCTACCAGGACAAAAATGGAGGCCGAAGTGCAATTAAAAGAAGCTGAACACAGGCGACAACTGGAAATAAAACAAAAAGAGATGGAGATAAAAGAAAAGGAAGAAAGCATCAAACTGGCAGCCTTCCAAAGAGAACAGGCAGCCCAAGAGGCAGCACACAAAAGAAAACTAGAAGAAGAAGAGGTGGCCCACCGCCGAGAAATGGAAAAGCACCAAAAAGAAATGGAAAAACAACAAAAAGAAATGGAAAAACAACAAAAAGAGAATGAAGAGAAGGAAAAACAGAGAAAACATGAACTGGAGATGGCAAAAGCTGGGCTGCATGTGCCAGCCAACCCTAACAACCCGGCGCCAAGTATTGCTCCACAGCACAGGAAATTTCCCACCTACAAGGCAGGTGATGACACCGAGGCCTTCTTGGAAAATTTTGAAAGAGCCTGTCTTGGGTACAGCATCCCCGAAGACCAGTACATGGTAGAATTAAGGCCACAGCTCAGTGGACCTTTAGCAGAGGTGGCAGCTGAAATGCCTAAGCCGCAAATGAATGACTATAAACTTTTTCAAACCAAGGCCAGATACAGGATGGGGATAACCCCAGATCATGCCCGTCGGCGCTTCAGAACCCAAAAGTGGAAACCAGAGGTGTCATTTCTCAAACACGCCTACTACATTGCAAAAAACTATGAGGCCTGGTTAACAGGAAACAACATTCAAACCTTGGAAGAACTGAACCTCCTCATACAAATGGAACAGTTCTTGGATGGTGTTCCTGAAAACATCACACGGTACATACAAGATAGAAATCCCAAAAATATCGCTGAGGCGGGGGAGATTGGAGCCAAATGGATGGAACTGGCAGAAAGCAAGAAAGCTACTGTCAAGGGGAACGATTACCACAGGGGGCACACAGACCATAAACCCTACAACCGAGGACAGCCAAAGACCCCACATACCACCCAAGTAAAGCCACAGATACCCTACCCTTCAACCTCACCAGTCTCCAGTAACTCACCTCGGCCCAGTGACCCATCAGATGGAAGATGCTTTAAGTGTAATGAACTGGGACATATCAAGGCCAACTGTCCCAAGAACACCATGCGAGTGCAATTCATTACACCTCCATCACACCAAAGATCCCCAGGCCCAGATGCCTCTCAAATACCCGTGGAGCGAAGGGAAAATTTGAGAGTGGGCGGAAAGAAGGTTACTGCGTGGAGAGACACGGGGGCACAAGTGTCAGCTATCCACCAATCCTTCGTAGACCCCAAATTCATCAACCCAAAGGCCAAAGTTACAATTTACCCCTTCATGTCACAAGCTGTAGACTTGCCTACAGCTCAACTGCCTGTCCAGTACAAAGGCTGGTCAGGAATGTGGACTTTTGCAGTCTATGACAATTATCCTATCCCCATGCTACTGGGGGAAGACTTGGCCAACCAGGTGAGGCGGGCCAAGAGAGTGGGAATGGTTACCCGTAGCCAAACCAGGCAAGCTTCCAGACCCATTCCTGTTCCTGAGCCGTCCACAGAAGCCCCGTCTGTGTTACCAGAGACCCAGACAGAGGCAGTGGACCCGGATTCCATGCCTACCACTGAAACAGCCACAGCATCTCCAGTCTCAGGCCCGGAACTGGAACAGCAACCAGCACCAGCAAGTGCAACCACATCTTCAAACTCAACGCCAGAGGGCGCCAGCGAGCCAGAACTGTCAGAAGCAACAGACAGCCATACCCAAAAGGCTCAGCCAGAGCCTGAAATACCCTCAGGTGCACCAGCGGAGAGCGGTTCACCAGCAACGGAAACAACCCCATCACCTACATCGCTTCCAGAGGGACCAAGCCCAAGTCCACAGTCTGAGGAAGAACTGGTGACCCCAGCCTCAAGGGAACAGTTCCAGGCTGAGCAGGAAGCAGATGACAGCCTTCAGAAAGCTTGGGCGGCGGCACGGAGCACCCCACCGCCTCTCAGCTCTTCTAATCGATCCCGGTTTGTTATAGACCAAGGACTTTTATACAAGGAAATTCTTTCTGGTGGACACCGGGAAGAATGGCAGCCGCAAAAACAGTTGGTGGTTCCAACTAAGTACCGGGGGAAGCTCTTAAGCTTAGCCCATGATCATCCCAGTGGCCATGCTGGGGTGAACAGAACCAAGGACCGGTTGGGGAAGTCCTTCCACTGGGAAGGGATGGGCAAGGATGTTGCCAAGTATGTCCGGTCTTGTGAGGTATGCCAAAGAGTGGGTAAGCCTCAAGACCAGGTCAAGGCCCCTCTCCAGCCACTCCCCATAATTGAGGTCCCATTTCAGCGAGTAGCTGTGGATATTCTGGGCCCTTTCCCAAAAAAGACGCCCAGAGGAAAACAGTATGTACTGACTTTAGTAGACTTTGCTACCCGATGGCCAGAAGCAGTAGCTCTAGGCAACACCAAGGCTAACACTGTGTGCCTGGCCCTAACAGACATCTTTGCCAGGGTAGGTTGGCCCTCCGACATCCTTACAGATTCAGGGTCTAATTTCCTGGCAGGGACCATGGAAAAACTGTGGGAAACTCATGGGGTGAATCACTTGGTTGCCACCCCGTACCACCATCAAACCAATGGCCTGGTGGAAAGGTTCAATGGAACTTTGGGGGCCATGATACGAAAATTCATCAACGAATTCTCCAATAATTGGGACCTAGTGTTGCAGCAGTTGCTGTTTGCCTACAGGGCTGTACCACATCCCAGTTTAGGGTTTTCACCATTTGAACTTGTGTATGGTCACGAGGTTAAGGGGCCATTACAGTTGGTGAAGCAGCAATGGGAGGGGTTTACGCCTTCTCCAGGAACTAACATTCTGGACTTTGTAAGCAACCTACAAAGCACCCTCCGACACTCTTTAGCCCTTGCTAGAGAGAACCTAAAGGATGCTCAGAAAGAGCAAAATGCCTGGTATGACAGACATGCCAGAGAACGTTCCTTCAAGGTAGCAGACCAGGTTATGGTCTTGAAGGCGCAACAGGCCCATAAGATGGAAGCATCATGGGAAGGGCCATTCACGGTCCAAGAGCGCCTGGGAGCTGTAAACTATCTCATAGCATTTCCCAATTCCTCACTAAAGCCTAAAGTGTACCATGTTAATTCTCTCAAGCCTTTCTATTCCAGAGACTTACAGGTTTGTCAGTTTACAGTCCAGGGAGATGATGCTGAGTGGCCTGACGGTGTCTACTACGACGGGAAAAAAGACGGTGGCGTGGAAGAGGTGAACCTCTCAACCACCCTGGAACGTCTGCAGCGGCAACAAATCAAGGAGCTGTGCACTAGCTTCGCCCCATTGTTCTCAGCCACCCCAGGACGGACTGAACGGGCATACCACTCCATTGATACCGGTAATGCTCACCCAATCAGAACCCCACCCTACCGGGTGTCTCCTCATGCCCAAGCTGCTATAGAACGGGAGATCCAGAACATGCTACAGATGGGTATAATCCGCCCATCTACCAGTGCATGGGCATCTCCAGTGGTTCTGGTACCCAAACCAGATGGGGAAATACGCTTTTGCGTGGACTACCGTAAGCTAAATGCTGTAACTCGTCCGGACAACTATCCAATGCCACGCACCGATGAGCTATTGGAGAAGTTGGGACGTGCCCAGTTCATCTCTACAATAGACGTAACCAAGGGGTACTGGCAAGTACCGCTAGATGAACCTGCCAAGGAGAGGTCAGCATTCGTCACCCATGCGGGGGTGTATGAATTCAATGTCCTTCCTTTCGGCCTTAGAAATGCACCCGCTACCTTCCAGAGGCTGGTAGATGGTCTACTAGCTGGACTGGGAGAATTTGCAGTTGCCTACCTCGATGATGTGGCCATTTTTTCAGACTCCTGGCCCGAACACCTACTCCACCTGGAAAAGGTCTTTGAGCGCATCAGGCAGGCAGGACTAACTGTTAAGGCCAAAAAGTGTCAAATAGGCCAAAACAGAGTGACTTACCTGGGGCACCAGGTGGGTCGAGGAACCATAAACCCCCTACAGGCCAAGGTGGATGCTATCCAAAAGTGGCCTGTCCCACGGTCAAAGAAACAGGTCCAATCCTTCTTAGGCTTGGCCGGATACTACAGGCGATTTGTACCACACTACAGCCAAATCGCTGCCCCATTGACCGACCTGACCAAAAAGACCCAGCCAAATGCAGTTAAGTGGACTGATGAGTGTCAAAAGGCCTTTACCCAACTTAAGGCAACACTCATGTCTGACCCTGTACTCAGGGCCCCGGATTTTGACAAGCCATTCCTAGTAACCACAGATGCATCTGAGCGTGGTATAGGAGCAGTGCTCATGCAGAAAGCAACAGATCACAACTTCCATCCTGTCGTGTTTCTCAGCAAGAAACTGTCTGAGAGGGAAAGTCACTGGTCAGTCAGTGAAAAGGAATGCTATGCCATTGTGTACGCCCTGGAAAAGCTACGCCCATATGTTTGGGGACGGCGGTTCCAACTACAAACTGACCATGCTGCACTAAAGTGGCTTCATACTGCCAAGGGGAACAACAAAAAACTTCTTCGGTGGAGTTTAGCTCTCCAAGATTTTGATTTTCAAATTCAACACATCACAGGAGCTTCTAACAAAGTTGCTGATGCACTCTCCCGTGAGAGTTTCCCAGAATCCAGTAGTTAAAAAGTGTTCTTAAAATGTAAAAGTCTGTTAGTTATATACTTAGTAGTATATGTAAAGGTGCATGTGTTGTATTGATCTGTTTATTTTCAAGTTCTAGAAGGAAATTGCCGCCAGTGAGCTTCCCCACTGTCTGCAATTTGGGGGGCGTGTCATAAACAGATAGCTAAGGGTTAATGTCTCTTTCACCTGAAACACCTGACCAGAGAACCAATCAGGAAACCGGATTTTTTCAACTTTGGGTGGAGGGAATTGTGTGTCTGAGTCTTTTGTCTGTCTGCCTGCTTCCTCTGAGCTTTGGAGAAGTAGTTCTATTTTCTAATCTTCTGTTTCTAAGTGTAAGGACAAAGAGATCAGATAGTAAGTTCTATGGTTTCTTTTCTTTGGTATTTGCATGAATATAAGTGCTGGAGTGCTTTGATTTGTATTCTTTTTGAATAAGGCTGTTTATTCAATATTCTTTTAAGAAATTGCCCTGTATTGTGTCATCTGAATACAGAGAGACTATTTGTATTTTTCTTACTTTTTTATATAAAGTTTTCTTTTAAGACCTGTTGGAGTTTTCTTTACTTCAGGGAAATTAAGTCTGTACTCACCAGGGAATTGGTGGGAGGAAGAAATCAAGGGGAGAGCTGTGTGTTGGATTGCTAGCCTGATTTTGCATTTCCTCTGGGTAAAGAGGAAAGGGCTTTTGTTCCAGGATTGGGAACGGAGAGGGGGAATCACTCTGCGTAGTTTCACAGAGCTTGTGTCTGTGTATCTCTCCAGGAGCACCTGGAGGGGGGAAGAGAATCAGGATTATTTCCCTTTGTTGTGAGACTCAAGGGATTTGGGTCTTGGGGTCCCCAGGGAAGGTTTTTTCAGGGGGACCAGAGTGCCCCAAAACACTCTAATTTTTTGGGTGGTGGCAGCAGGTACCAGGTCCAAGCTGGTAACTAAGCTTGGAGGTTTTCATGCTAACCCCCATATTTTGGACGCTAAGGTCCAAATCTGGGAATAAGGTTATAACAGTGTGTGTCTGTGTATAAACAATATTTGCCAACTTTTACCCATAATAATCCTGCCGAGCCTAATTATACATCGGAAACATCTAATGAAGTTGTGTAAAGCACTTCATAGACAGTAGTCTCGGGTGGCTGCATTACTTATGAGTAGTTATAAAATCTTTTCTGCCACATCACAACATCATGTCGTTTGTAAATGCCACTGATTTTACAGCCACTCTGTCTTAGAAATATTTTAGGATGTTTTCCCAATCAAAATGGCAGTACTGTGTTTTGTATTCCTCTGCCTATAATGCAACTCTCACTTAGTACCATGATTATGGCCCCAGTTATGCAATGGGCTCCATATGGGTTCAGGAGTCTTCTAGCATGGAGGATGGGGGTCTATATGCTCTCCTGAGAAGTACATGGATGTCAGCACATGGTTCTTCCCATGAGAGGGAATCATTTGGTCCTTCTTCCTATCTACATTCTGATCATCAACCCAGTAGCTGAATGAAAACCTCACAGTTATGAGTGTACTTAGCCTCACAAAAGCCCTGTGAGGTAGGGAATTTCTGTTCTCCTCACTTTACAGGAGGGGGCCTAATGTGGATGGAGTGATTTGCCCAAGGTCACCCATAGGGTTGCCAGGAGTCCAGTTCAGTTTTCAATCAGAACACCTGGTCGAAAAGGGACCATGATGGCTCCAGCTGGCACTGCCGACTGGGCTGTTAAAAGTTTGATTGGCGGCACAGCAGGGGCCCAGGGCTAAGGCAGACTCCCCACCTGTACTAGCTCCATGTGGCTCCCAGAAGTGGCAGCCAGGTCCTTGCAGCCCCTAGGTGCATGGGTGGCCAGGGACGCTCCGTGTGCTGCCATTGCCGCAAGTGCTGGCTCCACAGCTCCCATTGGCCAGGAACTGCGACCAGTGGGAGCTGCAGGGGCAGTGCCTATGGGCATGAGGGCAGCACATGGAGCCTCCCTGGCTGCCTATGTGCCTAAAGGAGGCAGGGACCTGGTGACTGCTTCCTGGGAGTCATGGTAAATGGCACTGGGACCCCAAGCTCCCTCCCACACCCCAACCCCCTGCCCCAGCCCAGAGTCCACTCCTGCACCCAAACATCCTCCTGCAGCCTGCATGCTGCACCCCCCACACACTCCAATTCCCAACTCCAGCTCTGAGCCCCCTTCTGTACCCCAAACCCCTCATCCCTGGCCCCACCCCTGAGGCTGCACCCCCAGCAGGAGTCCTCACCCCCCACACCCAATCCCCTGTCCCAGCCTGGAGCCCTCTTCCGCACCCTGAACCCTTCATTTGTGGCCCCATCCAGAGCCTGTACCCCCAGTCCAGAGCCCATACCCGCCCCAGCACCCCAACCCTGTGCCCCAGCCCAGAGCCCTCTCACGTGCCCCAAATCCCTTGTCCCTGGTCCCACCTCAGAGCCCGCACCCCCAACCAGAGCCCGCAGCCCCTCCTGCACCCCAACCCCACTGCCCCAACCTGGTGAAAGTGAGCGAGGGTGGGGGAGGGCAAGTGACGGAGGTAGGGGAGATGGAGTGAGCGGGGGTGGGACCTCAGAGAAGGGGCAGAGCAAGAGAGAGGTAGGGGTGTTTGGTTTTATGCCATTAGAAAGTTGGCAACACTAGTCACCCAGGAAGTTTGTAGCAGAGTAGAAAACTGAATGTAGGTCTTGTGAGTGACAGGCCTGTGCCCTAACCACTACACCATCCTTCCACCACGCCCTTCCCAATCTGAATAGAATGAAAAGAAAATAAGTTGATGTGTGAAAAATAAAATAACACAATTTCTCAACAGTTTGAATCACAGAATTAATGTCTTTAATCTTGGAGAACACACACATACAATCTTGCAACAAGAGCTAAACCTATGAGAGCATGACAAATCAGAAAGGCGGCCTGCAGCAACATGGACTGACAGTCTGTCATTAACTCATTCCAGCACTTGTTTTTCCCCCTCAAGGGGCAAGTGGTAGGTGTCAAGCCAAGCTGCAGCAGCCCTAAATCAGAGTGCTCCTCTGGTCATGGGTTTAAAGTTAGACTCTTCGTGTTCGCCAAGCAGAGGTTTGTGCAGTTCCTGTATCATATTAAAAAAGCCAATTTGCAGACTGGTGCTTCCCATATAAAAGCCAACTTCCTTCCCGCCCCACCATTAAGTAATTCAGTACATCTGGCACCCAGTCTAGCCTGCCAGCAGGCTTTTTCCTCATTACATTCAGGCAGCTGCTGCATCTTTAGCTTTTGTCCAGTTTGGGGGAGTGCTGAGGGTACCTGGTCAAGAGGGAAAAGGGGACATCATCTGGAATTTAAGATCTAGGTTGAACCTGGTGAATCCTTTGCTATTTTGAGCTACTTCAAATAAAACCAGGTTGCTTTTGCTGAAAATATGTTCTGTTTCTCCTCATTCTCTCTCCATCATTCCCTCACTCTCCGTTTCACCCCAGCTCACCTGCCCCAGTGAGCCTTCTACGCCAAAGATGATGGGAAAATCTAATCTGTGCTTCTCTCTCCCAAGTCCTCTCTCTTCCCACAAACCTCCTGACCCTACTCTCAAATCCTCTCTGTCCTGCCCCCCAATCCTTTCTGCCACCTCAAAAATCTTTCTTCTCTCAAGTCCAAAATCTCCGTTTCTCTTCCCCAAATCTCCCAGTGCTCCTTTCCTACAAACCCATCTTTGTCCCGATCTCATTTTGATCTTCACAGTACAAGAGCGCAGGTCTTTCCCAGATGACAGAAAAATACCTGTAATCTGGTCATCCCAGTTGGCATTGAAAAGCATGCAGCCAGTGCCAAGGCTTGCCAGGGTTGAGCCGTGGCACGACTAGGCTTGGCAATGCATAGCCCCAGCACTTCTGGCTTGCCGCATCAGTTAAGGACATAAGAACGGCCGTACTGGGTCAGACCAAAGGTCCATCTGGCCCAGTATCTGTCTACCGACAGTGGCCAATGCCAGGTGCCCCAGAGGGAGTGAAGCTAACAGGCAATGATCAAGTGATCTCTCTCCTGCCATCCATCTCCATCCTCTGATGAACAGAGGCTAGGGACACAATTCTTTACCCTTCCTGGCTAATAGCCATTTATGGACTTAGCCACCATGAATTTATCCAGTTCCCTTTTAAACATTGTTATAGTCCCAGCCTTCACAACCATCTCAGGTAAGGAGTTCCACAAGTTGACTGTGCGCTGTGTGAAGAAGAACTTCCTTTTATTTGTTTTAAATCTGCTACCTATTAATTTCATTTGGTGACCCCTAGTTCCTGTGTTATGGGAATAAGTAAATAACTTTTCCTTATCCACTTTCTCTACATCACTCATCATTTTATATACCTCTATCATACCCCCCTTAGTCTCCTCTTTTCCAAGCTGAAGAGGCCTAGCCTCTTTAATCTTTCCTCATATGGGACCCTCTCCAAACCCCTAATCATTTTAGTTGCCCTTTTCTGAACCTTTTCTAGTGCTAGAATATCTTTTTTGAGGTGAGGAGACCACATCTGTACACAGTATTTGAGATGTGGGCATACCATGGATTTATATTAGGGCAATAATATATTCTCAGTCTTATTCTCTATCCCCTTTTTAATGATTCCTAACATCTTGTTTGCTTTTATGACTGCCTCTGCACACTGCGTGGACATCTTCAGAGAACTATCCACAATGATGCCAAGATCTTTTTCCTGACTCGTTGTAGTTACATTAGCCCCCATCATATTGTATGTATAGTTGGGGTTATTTTTTCCAATGTGCATCACTTTACATTTATCCACATTAAATTTAATTTGCCATTTTGTTGCCCAATCACTTAGTTTTGTGAGATTTTTTTGAAGTTCTTCACAATCTGCTTTGGTCTTAACTATCTTGAGTAGTTTAATATCATCTGAAAACTTTACCACCTCACTGTTTACCCCTTTCTCCAGATCATTCATGAATAAATTGAATAGGATTGATCCTAGGACTGACCCTTGGGGAACACCACTAGTTACCCCTCTCCATTCTGAGAATTTACCATTAATTCCTACCCTTTGTTCCCTGTCTCTTAACCAGTTCTCAGTCCATGAAAGGACGTTCCCTTTTATCCCATGACAGCTTAATTTACGTAAGAGCTTTTGGTGAGGGACCTTGTCAAAGGCTTTCAGGAAATGTAAGTACACTATGTCCACTGGATCCCCCTTGTCCACATGTTTGCTGACCCCTTCAAAGAACTCTAATAGATTAGTAAGACACGATTTCCCTTTACAGAAACCATGTTGACTATTGCTCAACAGTTTATTTTTTTCTGTGTGTCTGACAATTTTATTCTTAACTATTGTTTTGACTAATTTGCCTGGTATTATGAGAAGTAAAAAAAAAAAACTGCTTGAGCCCCAGCACCTCTTTCATTACAAATTAAGCAAAGTATGCAGCTAAAGAAAGTGTTTACAAAGCTGCATGGCAAGCGTGTGTGCACGGAGCACTCACCACCCCCACTGAAGGATAGTAAATCACAGCATGTACAGCTCTCTGTTTGCTGTCATGCTACATTCTAGTACTGACTATGATGGTTTGTGACCTGGGACAAGTCCCTGAGGCTCAGATCCCCCAAAGCATTTACACACCTAAGTCCCACTGAAATCAAAACCTAAATACCTTGGAGGATCTGAGCATCAGTTTTCCAGTCTTCTAAAATGCTTACCCACATTTGAGGAGCATTGAGATCTACAGATGAAAGGTATTCCCGACTATCAGTGCAAAGGAATATAAATTGCAAAGGTTTATTAGAGGATTTTTAAAGAAAAGAGTACTATATATATATTATACGAATGCATAGGGTTCCTTCTACCCCATCCATATCTATCTATCTATCTATCTATCTTTGGATGGGGTAGAAGGAACCTTATGCATTTAT
This sequence comes from Gopherus evgoodei, assembly GCF_007399415.2. Lineage (NCBI taxonomy): Eukaryota > Metazoa > Chordata > Testudines > Testudinidae > Gopherus > Gopherus evgoodei. Next base: position 82,685,313 of record NC_044328.1, read on the forward strand.
AACTGCTTTTAAAAGCATCTGACAATCAAGTCTCATCTCTGTCTCTAAATGGAACTATTCTGTAGAGATGCTTTAAATACACAAGCTGTATAGGCTACATACAGTATGAATCTCTCTCCCCCCATCACCCCTCACCCCAGGTCTTTCTTGCTTGCTTTGACTATTAACTCTACCATAGTGTTGCAAAGAAAAGAGGTCTCCAGATATCAAAATGATTCAAGGACCTAGGAAACTGCAAGAAAGAAAAAGGGTATTTTCTAAACCAGTTCTCCATGAAATCGCTGAAACTAGCTTCGTCCTGGGGAATAATAGAATGGATCATTAGGTACCTTAGAAAGTTCACATTGGATTTCAAAGCCACATTGCAAGATGAAAAAAAATCAGTATTTTAGGCAAATAAATAAAAGTCAGAGGGTCCCCTTTAAATCTGCAAAATGCAGAGGTGTGGGGTTTGTAATCAGAAAGATTTCATTCTTCCCAAAACAGTGAAGATTTAAAGTCCCTCCTCCCCTACTCCTCCTCTTTTTCTCTTGGTGATTTAATCGCATATGATATTGTAAATCAAATCACTTCCTTTTCTCCTCAAGTGTGAATTAGCTCTTAATTAGGCTATTGGGTGAAATTTCCAGTTAAAATGAAATGCATGTTATTAATAGCTCGCGATAGCCTTTGTGTTAATGTAAAGGTTAAAACATGGGTCTTTATCAGCATATTGAGGCCTGGTTTGGGCTTACTGTCAAAGATGTTACCCTCTCCACTGACTTCAGTAGAATTCCTCCTAATTTACACCCGTGTAAAATGAAAGGAGAATGAGGCCCATAACATTTAAGTTTTCCATTTCCAGCATTCATTTATAATAGAACAGATCCAGCGTGGTTCGGGGGAAGAAGGGTGGGATTAGCAAGGAAAGCTACTATAGGGAGGTCAGAACATGTAGGGATAATGTGAGAAAGGCTAAAAGCCAAGTAGAGTTGGACCTTGCAAAGGGAATTAAAACCAATAGTAAAAGGTTCTACAGTCATAGAAATAATGTAAGCAGAGTCAGGATAAGCTCTACACTGACATCTGGTGGAAAGAATTTCAGAGAGTGTATTTGCATAGGCACGCCTACCCTATCCCAGACTCCCAAGCTGTGGGACTGCTTGGTGACAAATTGCTCACCCTCAGTTGGGCGGTACTGGCTAGACATGGGACATGGGTTCCAAAACCCAGAGAATTGAGAGAGGCTGGGGACAGGTATTTGTGCCTGGTGGTGCAGTTGCCTTGTGGAGCCAGAAGCACCAGTTGCACCCCCTCCTCTCTCCACTGTGGAATGTCAGAGATGATTTTTTTATTCCCTCAAGAATTTAATTACAGGTTACTGAGCTGAACTCACTTTAGGCTAATGGTGTACTAGTACTGGGGCTCCCCTACTATGAGCTGGAATCACTAAGAGCTGAAAATCACTAAAAAGCTAAAATAACTGAGCTGAGAGCACTGAGTACTGTGCTAACTAGCGGGGAGCCCAAAGCTATACTGTGGAACAGAGCTGCTGGTGGAGTGGAGCAGTTTGTGGGGATGGCTGGAGCGGATCACGGGACAGCTGGTGGCAGCAGAGTGGCTGACAGAGTGGAGTAGCTGTGGGACCAGGTGAAGCGGCCCACAGAGCGAGCGGAGCCGAGCAGTTTGCAGAGAGAACCGGAGCAGCTCATGTAGCAGAGCAGCTGGTGGAGCGGAGCAGTTTCTGAGGATGGCTGGAGGAGCAGCGTGCAGCGGCTGGTAAAGCGGAGCAGTTCGTGGAGAAGGCGGAAGCAGAACCCACGGAGAGACAGGGCAGTTGGCCCAGGACCACGTAAGGTGTCCCTTTCTATCCAGGCTGGGGGGAGGGACCTCTACAGATAAACTCTCGAACTCTGGGGTGGCATTGACCAGAGACTTTTGGGTTGTTGGACTTTGGGGTGATTGGACTTAAAACCCTAAGGGGAAAAAGGACAGTGCCAAAAGTACTTGGAGGTGGGTTTTTGTTTATGGTTTGTGTTATAACCCTGTTTGTGGTGTTTCTCCAATGGGATGCCGCATTAATTCCTTCCTTTATTAAAAAGATTTTGCTACACTCAGACTCCGTGCTTGCGAGAGGGGAAGTATTGCCTCCTAGAGGCGCCCAGGGGGGTGTGGTATGTGAGTGTCCCAGGTCACTGGGTGGGGGCTCGAGCCGGTTATGCATTGTGTTACTGAAACGGAACCCCTGGATACTGAACCCGGCCCTTGTTGCTGCCAACTCAGAGGGGCAGAAGGGTTACAATAAGAAGAAAATGAAGAAAGAAGTGGGACCGCTAAACACTGAGGATGGAAAGGAGGTTAAGGATAACCTAGGCATGGCCCAATATCTAAATAAGTACTTTGCCTCAGTCTTTAATAAGGCTAATGAGGAGCTTAGGGATAATGGAAGGATGACAAACAGGATTGAGGATATGGAGGTGGATATTACCACATCTGAGGCAGAAGCCAAACTTGAACAGCTAAATGGGACAAAATTGGAGGGCCCAGACAATCTTCATCCAAGAATATTAAAGGAACTGGCGCATGAAATTGCAAGCCCGTTAGCGAGAATTTTTAATGAATTGGTAAACTCAGGGGTTGTACCGTACAACTGGAGAATTGCTAACATAGTTCCTATCTTTAAGAAAGGGAAAAAAGTGATCAGAGTAACTATAGGCCTGTTAGTTTGACATCTGTAGTATGTAAGGTCTTGGAAAAAATTCTGAAGGAGAAAATAGTTAAGGACATTGAGGTCAATCATAATTGGGACAAATTACAACATGGTTTTACTAAAGGTAGATCGTGCCAAACCAACCTGATCTCTTTCTTTGAGAAGGTGACAGATTATTTAGGCAAAGGAAATGCAGTAGACCTAATTTACCTCGATTTCAGTAAGGCATTTGACACGGTTCCACATGGGGAATTATTAGTCAAATTGGAAAAGATGGAGATCAATATGAAAATTGAAAGGTGGATAAGGAACTGGTTAAAGGGGAGACTACAACGGGTCGTACTGAAGGGTGAACTGTCAGGCTGGAAGGAGATTACTAGTGGAGTTCCTCAAGGATCGGTTTTGGGGACCAATCCTATTTAACCTTTTTATTACTGACCTTGGCACAAAAAGCGGGAATGTGCTAATAAAGTTTGTGGATGACACAAAGCTGGGGGATATTGCTAACACGGAGAAGGACCAGGATATCATACAGGAAGATCTGGATGACCTTGTAAACTGGAGTAATAATAATAGGATGAAATTTAATAGCGAAAAGTGCAGGGTCATGCACTTAGGGATTAATAATAAGAATTTTAGATATACATTGGGGACACATCAGTTGGAAGCAACAGAGGAGGAGAAGGACCTTGGAGTATTGGTTGATCACAGGATGACTATGAGCCGCCAGTGTGATATGGCCGTTAAAAAAGCTAATGCGGTTTTAGGATGCATCAGGCAAGGTATTTCCAGCAAAGATAAGGAGGTGTTAATACCGTTATATAAGGCACTGGTGAGACCTCACTTGGAATCCTGTGTGCAGTTCTGGTCTCCCATGTTTAAGAAGGATGAATTCAAACTGGAACAGGTTCAGAGACGGGCTACTAGGATGATCCAAGGAATGGAAAACTTGTCATATGAAAGGAGACTCAAAGAGCTTGGCTTGTTTAGTCTAGCCAAAAGAAGGCTGAGGGGGGATATGCTTGTTCTTTATAAATATATCAGAGGGATTAATATTAGGGAGGGAGAGGAATTATTTAAGCTTAGTACCAATGTAGACACAAGAACGAATGGGTATAAACTGGACACTAGGAAGTTTAGACTTGAAATTAGATGAAGGTTTCTAACCGTTAGAGGAGTGAAGTTCTGGAACAGCCTTCCAAGGGGAGTAGTGGGGGCAAAAGACATATCTGGCTTTAAGACTAAGCTTGATAAGTTTATGGAAGGGATGGTATGATGGGATAGCTTAATTTTGGCAATTGATCTTTGATTATCAGCAGATAAGTATGCCCAGTGGTCGGTGATGGGATGTTGGATGGGATGGGATCTGAGTTATTGCAGAGAATTCTTTTCTGAGTGCTGGCTGGTGAGTCTTGCCCACATGCTTGGGGTTTAGCTGATCGCCATATTTGGGGTCGGGAAGGAATTTTCCTCCGGGGCAGATTGGCAGAGGCCCTGGAGGTTTTTCGCCTTCCTCTGCAGCGTGGGGCATGGGTCACTTGCTGGTGGATTCTCTGCAGCTTGAGGTCTTCAAACCACAATTTGAAGACTTCAATAACTCGGACATAGGTTAGGGGTTTGTTATAGAAGTGGATGGGTAGGGTTCTGTGGCCTGCTTTGTGCAGGAGGTCAGACTAGATGATCACATTGGTCCCTTCTGACCCTAAAGTCTAAAGTCTGTGAAAGGAGAATGAGGCCCATAACATTTAAGTTTTCCATTTCCATCATTCATTTATAATAGAACAGATCCGGGGTGGTTCGGGGGAAGAATGCCAAGCTGAGAATCCAAATGATCTGGTCAGTTTTCTTTCTTTCACAGCTCCCTTTATGAGCATCACTGTGTTTGAGTTGCCACCCATCCTCAGGATAGTCTCAGTCTCCGTGGAGGTGCAGGACAATTGAAGCATCCAAGAGACCTGTGGGGCCAATGTAACATTCTCCTATTATGCTGCTGCACTGGCTAAGTTGCCTCTGCTTCATGATGTGATGAATTAGCCATGAGGTGACAGTGTGATATGCTATAATCGCATTACATCCTGATGTGGTGACATTTCCTTGTGTAACACATTCCAGCACAGTCTTTGTTCCCCCTCAAGTGCGTGGAGGATAAGAGCCTGCTACAGCTACCAGCTAATAGAATTATTCCTTTAACTCCAGTAGCAGAAGCTCTTTGTTTCAACAATGCATGCCCCAGGTTCAAACCCCACTCTCAGCTCAAGCAGAGTTGGTTACACTTACAATAATGCAAACCCTCACCACTCTGAGAGTGGTGTCTTGCCCCAGTGCAAACAAAGGTGCAATGGCAGCAGTTCTACCACCACTGGTCTGTAGCCTCATGTTGTTCTTTTTGGAACTGACTTGGAAAAGAGTCGATTAGATGAAACTAGCCGCTGCTTGGAATTTCCTTCCCCCTCATCAGCATGAGTTAATGAATTTAGCTTCCCACTCTAGGCCCTCACCCTGTGTCTCTGCTCCCCACCTGCAGAACAGGAAATGATTTGCCTAACATCACAAGGCATGTCTTTGCAGACCTGGGGACAGAATCCAGCTGTCATGGCTCCTGGTGTCGTAACACTAACCTTGACCCATCATTGATATTTACTGCTAAGCTGATTCTTTTGGAGGAAATATTTGACAGTGACTCTTTTAAACCTCAGATGAGTCACTCTACAGGGTCGGATGTGAAATGGGGTGACTAGCTGGACTGGCACTTGCTGTGCTGAGATGCCACCAGTCAATAGGATGTATAGGTTAAATGTTAGACAGAATATGGAGCCACAAACCCACTTGCATCTATTAACCCACATCCTCAGCTGTGGCAAAGCTCTGCTATGTGCACCTAGTGTGGTGGTTTTAAAAGGTGAGCATGGGGCAACCAGAGGTTGATTTGAGCCCAGCATAATTTATTTCAGTTTATAAAGTGCCAGATTTTAACAGATCCCCAGGTACTTTTATGCTGGCTGGGGACTGACGGAGCACAGAACATTTCATTCTTCCATATTCTCACAAATTCCCACCCAATGCCTCCTGCACCAGGGGCACCCTTGGCTGTCTGCTTAAGACAGTTTTAAGGTTCCTTTGTGCTGCCAGGGTGTTGTCAAGGGATCAGAGCTCAGCCCAGTATATGGCCCAGGGAGAGCTGTAAAATGTACAGAACCCTTTAGAACATAGGCCTGGATTGACTCATCCCTTGCACCCTGTTTTAATTAGTCATGGTAGGTCCTTGGAATGAAAAGTAAGAGGCCTATTCAAGACCCCATGCCTTTACAAACTCCAGCAGAGCAGAACACATTTGATGGCTTTATACACAAAAATAGGTCCTTTTCTAGTGCAAGCATTTCCATGTGAGTGGGATAAAGCAAAAATGATTCTAGCACTAGCTAGTGTGACTCGATTTATAATATCAAACAGGAACCCAGAACACAAAATGCTAGTTTGGTACTAGCTACTGCAGACAACATAAGGCTGGCTGAGTGTCTGAATCAGGTCTCAGTGAAAACAAGATCTTTGCTAAACAATGGCAACACAGTAACTAAAATGTGAATAACTAAATCATACACTGTGGAAATGAAATCACGGAGTGAAAGTGAAACACTGAATTATTTGAACACTCTTCAAACCCAATTTAAATTTCACCCACTATTGAGACCTGTTTGCTGGCATCATAACTAATAACGGGAATGTTACTGAAACGTCAGTTTAGCAAACAGCCCATTAGGAGAACAAGGAAATAAGAGACATCATACAAGAGAACCAGCCGCTTACAACAAGGCAAATAAGCTTCTTGCATAGAAATTCAAAATAGCTGGAAATAAAAGCACTGCAGTAACTGTCCATTTTATAGCACACTCAGTAACCAAATCCATCCAGGGAGCCCTGACTGTAATCATTGTGCAGGAGATGCTGCAACAGAATTAAAGCCCACCACTGGGGGACTAGATGACTCAGAGGATGGGGGGGAAACAGTGGACCTTCTCACCTTTAGGTCTCTGGTTTGAAACCAGCTCAGGTTAATTGTGAGTGGAAAGTCATTGCCATTTGGTTGTCAGTTTGAAATGAGTGGGTGGTTTATTATATCCAAATTGCAACTGGCAGCCTCTGCAGAGAGGCTAAGATAGATCATGGAGACTGAACTGCTCCCAAGCCCTAGACGGTCTTGTGGCTTGTCTACACGTGGAGTTATTCAGGAACAAGTATAGACCAGCCCTTAGAATGCTACTGGTTTTCTTAGCTATAAGTGAACAATTATTATTTATATTACAGTCAGGGGTCAGCACCGTGTCCGGACACGGACACAAGTGTCCGTGGTAAAAGTTTTGAGGTCTGTGGTAATTTTTCAAAAAATTGAATGACTGAATGACATAAGCCCCCACCACAATGTCCGTCACTAAGTATGGTAATTTTGTCAAGTGTCCTTCATGCAACATGGTGGTGCTGACCCCCTGATCAAGATCTGGGTCCCACTGCGCTAAGATCCATACAGAGACATGATGAGAGACAATTGCTGTCCTGAACAGGTAGTGGTGGGGAAACTGAGGTACACAGCAGGGACAAGACTTACCCAAGGTCATATAGCAGGTGAGTGCCAGAGCCAGGAACCAGGGTTGGCTCCAGGGTTTTTGCCGCCCCAAGCAGCACACACACCCACACACAAAAAAGCCACGATCGTGATCTGTGGCAGCTCTATTGCCACCACTTCATTCTTTGGCAGCAATTCGGTGGCAGGTCCTTCGCTCCGAGAGGGACTGAGGGACCCGCTGCCGAAGAGCCGGATGTGCCACCCATCCCCACTGGCCGCCCCAAGCACCTGCTTGCTGAGCTGGTGCCTGGATCCGGCCCTGCCAGGAACAGAACCCAGGTCTCCTGTAGCCCACACTAGTGCTCTATACACTGAACCTCACTGCTTCCTTGCAATGCACTCATATCTTCAAAGTAGGAGTTCCAACTCTGTAATATTTAAAAACTGGACACTCCAGCAGGAGCACTGCAACTTCCCCTACCTTGTCCCTTCCCCCTGAAGACCAGCTCTACCCTGCCCTGCCCCTTCGCCCCAGGCCTCACCCCTACCTTGCCTCTTCCCCCAAGACCTGGCTCCTGCCCTGCCCCATCTCCCTTAGGCCCACCCTCCATTCACTCCTCCTTCCCTCTCCCTCAATTTCTCACTACTTTTCCCGTCTCCCCTGCTCCCTAAATGGGTCAGGACCAGGAGGGGCTTGCCTGCAGAGCCAGGGCTGGGAGCAGCAGCTGCCTGATGCATTTAAGAGGTGGCCCTGGCTGAGTAGAGACTGGTGCAGGTGGTGATTCCATGCCTCCCCAACCCACAGTAAACAGACTTTGGGTTTCCAGTTAGTAGTCTGACTGGATGCTGTCACGTCCCCTTTCGATCAGACTTTCCACTCGAAAACCAGGCACCTGGCCATCCTACTTCACACTCCTATTAGAGCTGAGCAAATAATGCATAACAAATAATTCATCTGTCAAAAGTTGCCTCCCTTTTCTGTTCCTGAAATGTTTGCCAGGGGCTGGCTAAATTCTCAGGATTATTCATTATATTCCCCATTATTTGTGAATTTCTTTGCATTTTTTCTTAAAAAAAGCTTATGCCCAGTTTATCTGTGGTCTTTGAAATCTGAGTTCAGAATTACTTGGATCATAGACTCATAAGTGTAGAAGAGACTGCAAGGGTCTTCCAGTCTAATCCCCAGTCAGAAGTAATTGACTTCTGCTTAGTTACAGAAGTCATGTGTTATTGTTTCTGTTTCGGATTGGATGATTTATATAACCAAACAGTACAGAGTGAATTGCAAATTTCAATGTCAACTGGTGAAATGGGTCTGCAGCAAACAAGTGCAGTCAGCAAGATCTTTCCCTCAGGAGCTGGTGCCTGGAATAAGAATAGAAATTACCACAAACAAACAGAGAAATCCCCCAGCGTGGTGCTTGGGGCAGTCCTACAATGCTGGGTATGGAGATCTCCCTTCCCACAAGTATCTTCCTTCTTCTGGTCCCCAGTTCACAGCCCTTTCCCTGAGAACCTGTGCAAAGAGAGGAGAAAGCTGAACTGAGGTTAACCTTTTGTTCATCCGTTGGAGCCCCTGCTGCCTCCTCCATCCTGTCCCATTCACAGATTACACCTAAATATACAGTTTGAGCCTCTCTTTCACATTGGAAGATTTAAGCATGAAACTCACTTCGTGGGTGATATTCATGCCCAGGCAGGACCGCAGCATGAGCCTGGTTTTCAAAAGAGGTCAGCAAGTTGGGTGCATGTTGGGTGCCGAGCTCTTTGGAAAACTGTGCCTCAACTTGGTGCTGAACATTAGAAAATCCAGCCCCTGGACTTAAGTGGTGTGTAAGGGCTTATAATGCAGCCCCTCTGCACAGGGGTAAAGTGCCATAAATCATCCCATGAAGTGAATACGGTCAAGATTAGCATTTACATTTCATAGAATCATAGAGTCATAGAAGATTAGGGTTGGAAGAGACCTCAGGAGGTCATCTAGTCCAATCCTCTGCTCAAAGCAGGACCAACACCAACTAAATCATCCCAGCCAGGGCTTTGTTAAGTCAGGCCTTAAATACCTCTAAGGATGGCGATTCCACCATCTCCCTAGGTAACTCATTCCAGTGCTTCACCACCCTCCTAGTGAAACAGTGTTTCCTAATATCCAACTTAGACCTTCCCCACTGCAACTTGAGACCATTGCTCCTTGTTCTGTTATCTGCCACCACTGAGAACAGCCGAGCTCCATCCTCTTTGGAATCCCACTTCAGATAGTTGAAGGCTGCTATCAAATCCCCCCTCACTCTTCTCTTCTGCAGACTAAACAAGTCTAGTTCCCTCGGCCTCTCCTCATAAACCATGTGCCCCAGCCCCCTGATCATTTTTGTTGCCCTCCGCTGGACTCTCTCCAATTTGTCCACATCCTTTCTGTAGTGGGAGACCCCAAACTGGGTGCAATACTCCAGATGTGGCCTCACCAGCACCGAATAGAGGGGAATAATCACTTCCCTCAGTCTGCTGGCAGTGCTCCTAATAATGCAGCCCAATATGCCATTAGCCTTCTTGGCAACAAGGCACACTGCTGACTCATATCTAGTTTCTCATCCACTGTAATCCTCAGGTCCTTTTCTGCAGAACTGCTGCTTAGCCATTCAGTCCCCAGCCTGTAGCAGTGCATGGGATTCTTCCGTCCTAAGTGCAGGACTCCGCACTTGTCCTTGTTGTACCTCATTAGATTTCTTTTGGCCCAATCCTCCAATTTTTCTAGGTCACTCTTGACCCTACCCTTACCCTCCAGCCTATCTCTCTCTCTCCCCAGCTTAGTGTCATGTGCGAACTTGCTGAGGGTGCAGTCCATGCCATCCTCCAGATCATTAATAAAGATGTTGAACAAAACTGGCCCCAGGACCAACCCCTGAGGTACTCCACTTGATACCGGCTGCCAACTAGACATCAAGTCATTGATCACTACTCGTTGAGCCCGACGATCTAGCCAGCTTTCTATCCACCTTATAGTCCATTCATCCAATCCATACTTTTTAACTTGCCGGCAAGAATATTATGGGAGACTGTATCAAAAGCTTTGCTAAAGTCAAGATATATCACATCCACCACTTTCCCCATATCCAGTTATCTCATCATTGAAGGCAATCAAGTTGGTCAGGCATGACTTGCCCTTGGTGAATCCATGTTGACTGTTCCTGATCACCTTCCTCTCCAAGTGCTTTAAAATGGTTTCCTTGAGGACCTGCTCCATTATTTTTCCAGGGATTGAGGTGAAGCTGTAGTTTCCCGGGTTCTCCTTCTTCCTTTTGGATGGACATTTGCAGAATTTCCTCCCTCGCCCCCTAAACACACACACTCTTTGCTCTGCTGTAGTTACCACCTACACGACAGCAAAAGTCCCTTGCATTGCTAGGACACTCCATTTCCTCATCCTGCACTCACTGTGTAATTTGCTGCGTGATCTTTGGATTTCAAGTGCTTCCCTTCACATCTACCCACCTTTCTTTCCATCAGCCATTTTCCAGCCCAGTCCTAGAGTACTTAAAGCTCTCTGAAGGATATCTATCTGTTCCTTTGGAATTAACAGTACAGTATCAAGTATCATTCAACGGTTGCTGCTCTGCAGATGCTGCCTTGCAGTCACTTATAAGTAGCTGAAAAGCAGTGACCCTCGTACTAATCCCTCTGGGATTTTACTATTGACCTTTCTCCACTGCAACCGAATGCCATTTAATTATACTTCTGCTTGCTCCCATTTGCTTTCACAAACTGGAGCTCTGTGTTCAGGGTGATCAGTTTAAGACTCCAGCCCTTTAGTGAATTATTTTTTCAATGGCTTTACTGAAGTTGAAGTAGACAGAACCTTCACGTGCATTTCCCTTGTCAGTAGCCTCCCTGACGCACTCAGAGAGAGAGGTTAGGTTGGATTGGAGTGATCTATTTTACATACCATCCTGTTGGGTTTTTTTCATGTATAAATCTTGTCCCTTCAGCCTATTCCATCAAATTGCTTTTTGTAAGAGATTCCATGGGGCTCAATTCCACTCTCACTTTGGGGTAAGCCAGGAGTGACTCCATCCAGTGTCAGTGTAATCAGAATCAGGCCCCATAATCTTACTGGGGACTGAAGCTAGACTAAAAGGCCAATGGTCACCTGCATCACACTTTTTAAAAACAGACTAACATGAACAACTCCCTAGCACAGCAAGGATAGCTAGCAACATGCTGTTATGCTCATACTGCCTGGTCTGTTGCCTCCTGCCTGCAGTATCTCTACAATATCCCAAGATAGATATGCCACATTGCACACACTATGTTCACTAGCAAAGTAGTGTCCGTTAGGGAGATCTAGAAGAAGTGTTATTAAAAGACCTAATGACAAGGAACAGAATATCTGTTGCTCCCCAAGAAATTCCAATGCTTTGCTGTGGATGATGTCAAGTGCACATGTCTGCCTGCAGTCATGTTCTGACCCCAGCACTGAGATCAGGAAAAGGGTGAATATGGCTGCCAGCAGCTGGAACCTCTCAACGCTCCCATAACTCACTGGAATGCAATCCGTCCAGGCCTGGTGATTTACTGGATCTACATTTTTAAAATGCTGTTAGCACCAAGTTGATTTCCCAACCTGTAAGCTCTTCAGGGCAGGGACCATCTTTGCATGTACCCAGACAATTCTGAGCGCAGTGGGACCCTGGTCATGAGTGGTGCTACTGGAATATAAATAAATAGTAATAATAAATCCCACTGATGCCTTCATCCTCCATGCACGCTTGCAATTTTTTTATTTGGTCACCATCATCATCCTCTTTGAAAAGCCTTTATTCTTGTCCTTCTTGCATCTTCCATATTAGTCTTCCCTGCTTCAGTTTGCAGGTGTCCTACAGTAACCTTCCCCCAAGGATTCCCTTAGATACACTTACACATCGATGTGTTGTTCTTCCTACTAATTTTAGCTACTGTGTTCTCCTCTCACATATGTGCTCTGGTGGCTCTTTTCTTCCATCCCTAGGAGCAGGAGAATCTATATTTTGCCCCACCAACAGCCATATTGACATCTTGCCCAGATATCAAGGCTGCAGCTGATTTGTACTAAATGGAGTGGCTTGGCCCATGTGGGAAACAAATGTGAGCTGCCGAGACTACGAGCCCCAGCATGCAATTTTTTATCCTGAGGTGAGTTGCCTGGCTCAAATTAAGATATGTATCCCCATATTCATGAGGGCAGTCACAGGCCACGTTGTAGAATGTTGTGAACCGCAATTTGCTGCTGGGCAAGTTAATTCACTGAACTGAGCCTCATTTCTTCTGTCCCACTGCTCTGCCAGATTTCACCCATACAGAATGAACCGGCCTTCTCGTTACTGGGCACCTTCTCTCC